>NC_090921.1:1027301086-1027610198 GCF_040938575.1 Ambystoma mexicanum | reverse complement strand
TGGGAGAACACTATACACCATCCAAGATATTAAAATATTGTCAAGGCCGAACACTGATGAATACTCGGAGGAGATGGCCTGTGAGGCGCCGCCTTTCAACTTTTCCTCCTTAGTATGGTGGTCAGTAACATGCGGGAGACTGCGGAGGGGGTCCTTTTTTTAATTGTGAACTGATGTGCTTTTACTCAATTCGGGAACCTCACAAGCCAAATTTGTAGTATTTTGCACGAATTGCAAGAGATGTTTGAATGTCGACGGTTGAAGTGGAAGCTCGTATTGAGCTTGCTAGAGACTGATTTGCCCAGCCTTCGATAGCTCAGTTGGTACAGCGGAGGACTGTAGTGGTAAAACAGGCATCCTTAGGTCGCTGGTTCAAATCCGGCTCGAAGGACTTTTGCCAAATGCACATTTTATTGAATACTTGGAAAGTAAAATACTTGGAAAGTAAAATAACAGACAATTTATAATTATATTATATTTCATCACTGAAAATAGATGCCTTTTGCTTTGAGGCTGTGACCATGTTATTTTTCTGTCCAACACGAATCTTCATTGGTTTCCTGTGAGGTGTTTTGGATCCCCATCTCTTGCTATGAACTGGCAAAACAGCAGAATCCCCTTGACAATCTTGATTTCTCAAGGGAAATGGGAGAACACTATACACCATCCAAGATATTAAAATATTGTCAAGGCCCAACACGGCTGAATACTCTGAGGAGATGGCCTGTGAGGCGCCGCCTTTCAACTTTTCCCCCTTAGTATGGTGGTCATTAACATGCAGGAGACTGCGGAGGGGGTCATTTTTTTAATTCGGAACTGATGTGCTTTTACTCAATTCGGGAACCTCACAAGCCAAATTTGTAGTATTTTGCACGAATTGCAAGAGATGTTTACAAGTCGACGGTTGAAGTGGAAGCTCGTATTGAGTTTGCTAGAGAATGATTTGCCAAGCCTTCGAAAGCTCAGTTGGTAGAGCGGAGGACTCTAGTGGTAAAACAGGCATCCTTAGGTCGCTGGTTCAAATCCGGCTCGAAGGACTTTTGCCAAATGCAAATTTTATTGAATACTTGGAAAGTAAAATACTTGGAAAATAAAATAACAGACAATTTATAATTATATTATATTTCATCACTGAAAATAGATGCCTTTTGCTTTGAGGCTGTGGCCACGTTATGTTTCTGTCCAACACCAATCTTCATTGGTTTCCTGTGAGGTGTGTTGGATCCCCATCTCTTGCTATGAACTGGCAAAACAGCAGAATCCCCTTGACAATCTTGATTTCTCAAGGGAAATGAGAGTACAGTATACACCATCCAAGATATTAAAATATTGTCAAGGCCCAACACGGCTGAATACTCTGAGGAGATGGCCTGTGAGGCGCCGCCTTTCAACTTTTCCCCCTTAGTATGGTGGTCAAAAACATGCGGGAGACTGCGGAGGGGGTCATTTTTTTAATTGGGAACTGATGTGCTTTTACTCAATTCGGGAACGTCACAAGCCAAATTTGTAGTATTTTGCACGAATTGCAAGAGATGTTTACAAGTCGACGGTTGAAGTGGAAGCTCGTATTGAGTTTGCTAGAGAACGATTTGCCAAGCCTTCGATAGCTCAGTTGGTAGATCGGAGGACTGTAGTGGTAAAACAGGCATCCTTAGGTCGCTGGTTCAAATCCTGCTCGAAGGACTTTTGCCAAATGCACATTTTATTGAATACTTGGAAAGTAAAATACTTGGAAAGTAAAATAACAGACAATTTATAATTATATTATATTTCATCACTGAAAATAGATGCCTTTTGCTTTGAGGCTGTGGCCACGTTATTTTTCTGTCCGACACCAATCTTCGTTGGTTTCCTGTGAGGTATTTTGGATCCCCATCTCTTGCTATGAACTGACAAAACAGCAGAATCCCCTTGACAATCTTGATTTCTCAAGGGAAATGGGAGAACACTATACACCATCCAAGATATTAAAATATTGTCAAGGCCGAACACTGATGAATACTCTGAGGAGATGGCCTGTGAGGCGCCGCCTTTCAACTTTTCCCCCTTAGTATGGTGGTCAAAAACATGCGGGAGACTGCGGAGGGGGTCATTTTTTTAATTGGGAACTGATGTGCTTTTACTCAATTCGGGAACCTCACAAGCCAAATTTGTAGTATTTTGCACGAATTGCAAGAGATGTTTGAATGTCGACTGTTGAAGTGGAAGCTCGTATTGAGCTTCCTAGAGACTGATTTGCCAAGCCTTCGATAGCTCAGTTAGTAGAGCGGAGGACTGTAGTGGTAAAACAGGCATCCTTAGGTCGCTGGTTCAAATCCGGCTCGAAGGACTTTTGCCAAATGCACATTTTATTGAATACTTGGAAAGTAAAATACTTGGAAAGTAAAATAACAGACAATTTATAATTATATTATATTTCATCACTGAAAATAGATGCCTTTTGCTTTGAGGCTGTGACCACGTTATTTTTCTGTCCAACACGAATCTTCATTGGTTTCCTGTGAGGTGTTTTGGATCCCCATCTCTTGCTATGAACTGGCAAAACAGCAGAATCCCCTTGACAATCTTGATTTCTCAAGGGAAATGAGAGAACACTATACACCATCCAAGATATTAAAATATTGTCAAGGCCCAACACGGCTGAATACTCTGAGGAGATGGCCTGTGAGGCGCCGCCTTTCAACTTTTCCCCCTTAGTATAGTGGTCATTAACATGCGGGAGACTGCGGAGGGGGTCATTTTTTTAATTGGGAACTGATGTGCTTTTACTCAATTCGGGAACCTCACAAGCCAAATTTGTAGTATTTTGCACGAATTGCAAGAGATGTTTACAAGTCGACGGTTGAAGTGGAAGCTCGTATTGAGTTTGCTAGAGAGTGATTTGTCAAGCCTTTGATAGCTCAGTTGGTAGAGCGGAGGACTGTAGTGGTAAAACAGGCATCCTTAGGTCGCTGGTTCAAATCCGGCTCGAAGGACTTTTGCCAAATGCAAATTTTATTGAATACTTGGAAAGTAAAATAACAGACAATTTATAATTATATTATATTTCATCACTGAAAATAGATGCCTTTTGCTTTGAGGCTGTGGCCACGTTATTTTTCTGTCCGACATCAATCTTCGTTGGTTTCCTGTGAGGTGTTTTGGATCCCCATCTCTTGCTATGAACTGACAAAACAGCAGAATCCCCTTGACAATCTCGATTTCTCAAGGGAAATGGGAGAACACTATACACCATCCAAGACATTAAAATATTGTCAAGGCCCAACACGGCTGAATACTCTGAGGAGATGGCCTGTGAGGCGCGCCTTTCAACTTTTCCCCCTTAGTATGGTGGTCAGTAACATGCGGGAGACTGCAGAGGGGGTCATTTTTTTAATTGGGAACTGATGTGCTTTTACTCAATTCGGGAACCTCACAAGCCAAATTTGTAGTATTTTGCACGAATTGCAAGAGATGTTTGAATGTCGACGGTTGAAGTGGAAGCTCGTATTGAGCTTGCTAGAGATTGATTTGCCAAGCCTTCGATAGCTCAGTTGGTACAGCGGAGGACTGTAGTGGTAAAACAGGCATCCTTAGGTCGCTTGTTCAAATCCGGCTCGAAGGACTTTTGCCAAATGCACATTTTATTGAATACTTGGAAAGTAAAATACTTGGAAAGTAAAATAACAGACAATTTATAAATATATTATATTTCATCACTGAAAATAGATGCCTTTTGCTTTGAGGCTGTGACCATGTTATTTTTCTGTCCAACACTAATCTTCATTGGTTTCCTGTGAGGTGTTTTGGATCCCCATCTCTTGCTATGAACTGGCAAAACAGCAGAATCCCCTTGACAATCTTGATTTCTCAAGGGAAATGAGAGAACACTATACACCATCCAAGATATTAAAATATTGTCAAGGCCCAACACGGCTGAATACTCTGAGGAGATGGCCTGTGAGGTGCCGCCTTTCAACTTTTCCCCCTTAGTATGGTGGTCAGTAACATGCAGGAGACTGCGGAGGGGGTCATTTTTTTAATTGGGAACTGATGTGCTTTTACTCAATTCGGGAACCTCACAAGCCAAATTTGTAGTATTTTGCACGAATTGCAAGAGATGTTTACAAGTCGACGGTTGAAGTGGAAGCTCGTATTGAGCTTGCTAGAGACTGATTTGCTAAGCCTTCGATAGCTCAGTTGGTAGAGAGGAGGACTGTAGTGGTAAAACAGGCATCCTTAGGTCGCTGGTTCAAATCCAGCTCAAAGGACTTTTGCCAAATGCACATTTTATTGAATACTTGTAAAGTAAAATACTTGGAAAGTAAAATAACAGACAATTTATAATTATATTATATTTCATCACTGAAAATAGATGCCTTTTGCTTTGAGGCTGTGACCACCTTATTTTTCTGTCCAACACGAATCTTCATTGGTTTCCTGTGAGGTGTTTTGGATCCCCATCTCTTGCTATGAACTGGCAAAACAGCAGAATCCCCTTGACAATCTTAATTTCTCAAGGGAAATGAGAGAACACTATACACCATCCAAGATATTAAAATATTGTCAAGGCCCAACACGGCTGAATACTCTGAGGAGATGGCCTGTGAGGCGCCGCCTTTCAACTTTTCCCCCTTAGTATGGTGGTCATTAACATGCGGGAGACTGCGGAGGGGGTCATTTTTTTAATTGGGAACTAATGTGCTTTTACTCAATTCGGGAACCTCACAAGCCAAATTTGTAGTATTTTGCACGAATTGCAAGAGATGTTTACAAGTCGACGGTTGAAGTGTAAGCTCGTATTGAGTTTGCTAGAAAATGATTTGCCAAGCCTTCGATAGCTCAGTTGGTAGAGCGGAGGACTGTAGTGGTAAAACAGGCATCCTTAGGTCGCTGGTTCAAATCCGGCTCGAAGGACTTTTGCCAAATGCAAATTTTATTGAATACTTATAAAGTAAAATGCTTGGAAAATAAAATAACAGACAATTTATAATTATATTATATTTCATCACTGAAAATAGATGCCTTTTGCTTTGAGGCTGTGGCCACGTTATGTTTCTGTCTGACACCAATCTTCGTTGGTTTCCTGTGAGGTGTTTTGGATCCCCATCTCTTGCTATGAACTGACAAAACAGCAGAATCCCCTTGACAATCTTGATTTCTCAAGGGAAATGGGAGAACACTATACACCATCCAAGATATTAAAATATTGTCAAGGCCCAACACGGCTGAATACTCTGAGGAGATGGCCTGTGAGGCGCGCCTTTCAACTTTTCCCCCTTAGTATTTTGGTCAGTAACATGCGGGAGACTGCGGAGGGGGTCATTTTTTTAATTGGGAACTGATGTGCTTTTACTCAATTCGGGAACCTCACAAGCCAAATTTGTAGTATTTTGCACGAATTGCAAGAGATGTTTACAAGTCGACGGTTGAAGTGGAAGCTCGTATTGAGTTTGCTAGAGAATGATTTGCCAAGCCTTCGATAGCTCGTCGCTGGTTCAAATCCGTCTCAAAGGACTTTTGCCAAATGCACATTTTATTGAATACTTGGAAAGTAAAATACTTGGAAAGTAAAATAACAGACAATTTATAATTATATTATATTTCATCACTGAAAATAGATGCCTTTTGCTTTGAGGCTGTGGCCACGTTATTTTTCTGTCCGACACCAATCTTCGTTGGTTTCCTGTGTGGTATTTTGGATCCCCATCTCTTGCTATGAACTGACAAAACAGCAGAATCCCCTTGACAATCTTGATTTCTCAAGGGAAATGGGAGAACACTATACACCATCCAAGATATTAAAATATTGTCAAGGCCGAACACTGATGAATACTCGGAGGAGATGGCCTGTGAGGCGCCGCCTTTCAACTTTCCCTCCTTAGTATGGTGGTAAGTAACATGCGGGAGACTGCGGAGGGGGTCCTTTTTTTAATTGTGAACTGATGTGCTTTTACTCAATTCGGGAACCTCACAAGCCAAATTTGTAGTATTTTGCACGAATTGCAAGAGATGTTTGAATGTCGACGGTTGAAGTGGAAGCTCGTATTGAGCTTGCTAGAGACTGATTTGCCCAGCCTTCGATAGCTCAGTTGGTACAGCGGAGGACTGTAGTGGTAAAACAGGCATCCTTAGGTCGCTGGTTCAAATCCGGCTCGAAGGACTTTTGCCAAATGCACATTTTATTGAATACTTGGAAAGTAAAATACTTGGAAAGTAAAATAACAGACAATTTATAATTATATTATATTTCATCACTGAAAATAGATGCCTTTTGCTTTGAGGCTGTGACCATGTTATTTTTCTGTCCAACACGAATCTTCATTGGTTTCCTGTGAGGTGTTTTGGATCCCCATCTCTTGCTATGAACTGGCAAAACAGCAGAATCCCCTTGACAATCTTGATTTCTCAAGGGAAATGGGAGAACACTATACACCATCCAAGATATTAAAATATTGTCAAGGCCCAACACGGCTGAATACTCTGAGGAGATGGCCTGTGAGGCGCCGCCTTTCAACTTTTCCCCCTTAGTATGGTGGTCATTAACATGCAGGAGACTGCGGAGGGGGTCATTTTTTTAATTCGGAACTGATGTGCTTTTACTCAATTCGGGAACCTCACAAGCCAAATTTGTAGTATTTTGCACGAATTGCAAGAGATGTTTACAAGTCGACGGTTGAAGTGGAAGCTCGTATTGAGTTTGCTAGAGAATGATTTGCCAAGCCTTCGAAAGCTCAGTTGGTAGAGCGGAGGACTGTAGTGGTAAAACAGGCATCCTTAGGTCGCTGGTTCAAATCCGGCTCGAAGGACTTTTGCCAAATGCAAATTTTATTGAATACTTGGAAAGTAAAATACTTGGAAAATAAAATAACAGACAATTTATAATTATATTATATTTCATCACTGAAAATAGATGCCTTTTGCTTTGAGGCTGTGGCCACGTTATGTTTCTGTCCAACACCAATCTTCATTGGTTTCCTGTGAGGTGTTTCGGATCCCCATCTCTTGCTATGAACTGGCAAAACAGCAGAATCCCCTTGACAATCTTGATTTCTCAAGGGAAATGAGAGTACAGTATACACCATCCAAGATATTAAAATATTGTCAAGGCCCAACACGGCTGAATACTCTGAGGAGATGGCCTGTGAGGCGCCGCCTTTCAACTTTTCCCCCTTAGTATGGTGGTCAAAAACATGCGGGAGACTGCGGAGGGGGTCATTTTTTTAATTGGGAACTGATGTGCTTTTACTCAATTCGGGAACGTCACAAGCCAAATTTGTAGTATTTTGCACGAATTGCAAGAGATGTTTACAAGTCGACGGTTGAAGTGGAAGCTCGTATTGAGTTTGCTAGAGAACAATTTGCCAAGCCTTCGATAACTCAGTTGGTAGATCGGAGGACTGTAGTGGTAAAACAGGCATCCTTAGGTCGCTGGTTCAAATCCGGCTCGAAGGACTTTTGCCAAATGCACATTTTATTGAATACTTGGAAAGTAAAATACTTGGAAAGTAAAATAACAGACAATTTATAAATATATTATATTTCATCACTGAAAATAGATGCCTTTTGCTTTGAGGCTGTGACCATGTTATTTTTCTGTCCAACACTAATCTTCATTGGTTTCCTGTGAGGTGTTTTGGATCCCCATCTCTTGCTATGAACTGGCAAAACAGCAGAATCCCCTTGACAATCTTGATTTCTCAAGGGAAATGAGAGAACACTATACACCATCCAAGATATTAAAATATTGTCAAGGCCCAACACGGCTGAATACTCTGAGGAGATGGCCTGTGAGGCGCGCCTTTCAACTTTTCCCCCTTAGTATTTTGGTCAGTAACATGCGGGAGACTGCGGAGGGGGTCATTTTTTTAATTGGGAACTGATGTGCTTTTACTCAATTCGGGAACCTCACAAGCCAAATTTGTAGTATTTTGCACGAATTGCAAGAGATGTTTACAAGTCGACGGTTGAAGTGGAAGCTCGTATTGAGTTTGCTAGAGAATGATTTGCCAAGCCTTCGATAGCTCGTCGCTGGTTCAAATCCGTCTCAAAGGACTTTTGCCAAATGCACATTTTATTGAATACTTGGAAAGTAAAATACTTGGAAAGTAAAATAACAGACAATTTATAATTATATTATATTTCATCACTGAAAATAGATGCCTTTTGCTTTGAGGCTGTGGCCACGTTATTTTTCTGTCCGACACCAATCTTCGTTGGTTTCCTGTGTGGTATTTTGGATCCCCATCTCTTGCTATGAACTGACAAAACAGCAGAATCCCCTTGACAATCTTGATTTCTCAAGGGAAATGGGAGAACACTATACACCATCCAAGATATTAAAATATTGTCAAGGCCGAACACTGATGAATACTCGGAGGAGATGGCCTGTGAGGCGCCGCCTTTCAACTTTTCCCCCTTAGTATGGTGGTCAGTAACATGCAGGAGACTGCGGAGGGGGTCATTTTTTTAATTGGGAACTGATGTGCTTTTACTCAATTCGGGAACCTCACAAGCCAAATTTGTAGTATTTTGCACGAATTGCAAGAGATGTTTACAAGTCGACGGTTGAAGTGGAAGCTCGTATTGAGCTTGCTAGAGACTGATTTGCTAAGCCTTCGATAGCTCAGTTGGTAGAGCGGAGGACTGTAGTGGTAAAACAGGCATCCTTAGGTCGCTGGTTCAAATCCAGCTCAAAGGACTTTTGCCAAATGCACATTTTATTGAATACTTGTAAAGTAAAATACAAGGAAAGTAAAATAACAGACAATTTATAAATATATTATATTTCATCACTGAAAATAGATGCCTTTTGCTTTGAGGCTGTGACCATGTTATTTTTCTGTCCAACACTAATCTTCATTGGTTTCCTGTGAGGTGTTTTGGATCCCCATCTCTTGCTATGAACTGGCAAAACAGCAGAATCCCCTTGACAATCTTGATTTCTCAAGGGAAATGAGAGAACACTATACACCATCCAAGATATTAAAATATTGTCAAGGCCCAACACGGCTGAATACTCTGAGGAGATGGCCTGTGAGGTGCCGCCTTTCAACTTTTCCCCCTTAGTATGGTGGTCAGTAACATGCAGGAGACTGCGGAGGGGGTCATTTTTTTAATTGGGAACTGATGTGCTTTTACTCAATTCGGGAACCTCACAAGCCAAATTTGTAGTATTTTGCACGAATTGCAAGAGATGTTTACAAGTCGACGGTTGAAGTGGAAGCTCGTATTGAGCTTGCTAGACACTGATTTGCTAAGCCTTCGATAGCTCAGTTGGTAGAGCGGAGGACTGTAGTGGTAAAACAGGCATCCTTAGGTCGCTGGTTCAAATCCAGCTCAAAGGACTTTTGCCAAATGCACATTTTATTGAATACTTGTAAAGTAAAATACTTGGAAAGTAAAATAACAGACAATTTATAAATATATTATATTTCATCACTGAAAATAGATGCCTTTTGCTTTGAGGCTGTGACCATGTTATTTTTCTGTCCAACACTAATCTTCATTGGTTTCCTGTGAGGTGTTTTGGATCCCCATCTCTTGCTATGAACTGGCAAAACAGCAGAATCCCCTTGACAATCTTGATTTCTCAAGGGAAATGAGAGAACACTATACACCATCCAAGATATTAAAATATTGTCAAGGCCCAACACGGCTGAATACTCTGAGGAGATGGCCTGTGAGGTGCCGCCTTTCAACTTTTCCCCCTTAGTATGGTGGTCAGTAACATGCAGGAGACTGCGGAGGGGGTCATTTTTTTAATTGGGAACTAATGTGCTTTTACTCAATACGGGAACCTCACAAGCCAAATTTGTAGTATTTTGCACGAATTGCAAGAGATGTTTGAATGTCGACGGTTGAAGTGGAAGCTCGTATTGAGCTTGCTAGAGACTGATTTGCTAAGCCTTCGATAGCTCAGTTGGTAGAGCGGAGGACTGTAGTGGTAAAACAGGCATCCTTAGGTCGCTGGTTCAAATCCAGCTCGAAGGACATTCGCCAAATGCACATTTTATTGAATACTTGTAAAGTAAAATACTTGGAAAGTAAAATAACAGACAATTGATAATTATATTATATTTCATCACTGAAAATAGATGCCTTTTGCTTTGAGGCTGTGACCACCTTATTTTTCTGTCCAACACGAATCTTCATTGGTTTCCTGTGAGGTGTTTTGGATCCCCATCTCTTGCTATGAACTGGCAAAACAGCAGAATCCCCTTGACAATCTTGATTTCTCAAGGGAAATGAGAGAACACTATACACCATCCAAGATATTAAAATATTGTCAAGGCCCAACACGGCTGAATACTCTGAGGAGATGGCCTGTGAGGCGCCGCCTTTCAACTTTTCCCCCTTAGTATGGTGGTCATTAACATGCGGGAGACTGCGGAGGGGGTCATTTTTTTAATTGGGAACTAATGTGCTTTTACTCAATTCGGGAACCTCACAAGCCAAATTTGTAGTATTTTGCACGAATTGCAAGAGATGTTTACAAGTCGACGGTTGAAGTGGAAGCTCGTATTGAGTTTGCTAGAAAATGATTTGCCAAGCCTTCGATAGCTCAGTTGGTAGAGCGGAGGACTGTAGTGGTAAAACAGGCATCCTTAGGTCGCTGGTTCAAATCCGGCCCGAAGGACTTTTGCCAAATGCAAATTTTATTGAATACTTGGAAAGTAAAATGCTTGGAAAATAAAATAACAGACAATTTATAATTATATTATATTTCATCACTGAAAATAGATGCCTTTTGCTTTGAGGCTGTGGCCACGTTATGTTTCTGTCCGACACCAATCTTCGTTGGTTTCCTGTGAGGTGTTTTGGATCCCCATCTCTTGCTATGAACTGACAAAACAGCAGAATCCCCTTGACAATCTTGATTTCTCAAGGGAAATGGGAGAACACTATACACCATCCAAGATATTAAAATATTGTCAAGGCCCAACACGGCTGAATACTCTGAGGAGATGGCCTGTGAGGCGCGCCTTTCAACTTTTCCCCCTTAGTATTTTGGTCAGTAACATGCGGGAGACTGCGCAGGGGGTCATTTTTTTAATTGGGAACTGATGTGCTTTTACTCAATTCGGGAACCTCACAAGCCAAATTTGTAGTATTTTGCACGAATTGCAAGAGATGTTTACAAGTCGACGGTTGAAGTGGAAGCTCGTATTGAGTTTGCTAGAGAATGATTTGCCAAGCCTTCGATAGCTCGTCGCTGGTTCAAATCCGTCTCAAAGGACTTTTGCCAAATGCACATTTTATTGAATACTTGGAAAGTAAAATACTTGGAAAGTAAAATAACAGACAATTTATAATTATATTATATTTCATCACTGAAAATAGATGCCTTTTGCTTTGAGGCTGTGGCCACGTTATTTTTCTGTCCGACACCAATCTTCGTTGGTTTCCTGTGTGGTATTTTGGATCCCCATCTCTTGCTATGAACTGACAAAACAGCAGAATCCCCTTGACAATCTTGATTTCTCAAGGGAAATGGGAGAACACTATACACCATCCAAGATATTAAAATATTGTCAAGGCCGAACACTGATGAATACTCGGAGGAGATGGCCTGTGAGGCGCCGCCTTTCAACTTTTCCTCCTTAGTATGGTGGTCAGTAACATGCGGGAGACTGCGGAGGGGGTCCTTTTTTTAATTGTGAACTGATGTGCTTTTACTCAATTCGGGAACCTCACAAGCCAAATTTGTAGTATTTTGCACGAATTGCAAGAGATGTTTGAATGTCGACGGTTGAAGTGGAAGCTCGTATTGAGCTTGCTAGAGACTGATTTGCCCAGCCTTCGATAGCTCAGTTGGTACAGCGGAGGACTGTAGTGGTAAAACAGGCATCCTTAGGTCGCTGGTTCAAATCCGGCTCGAAGGACTTTTGCCAAATGCACATTTTATTGAATACTTGGAAAGTAAAATACTTGGAAAGTAAAATAACAGACAATTTATAATTATATTATATTTCATCACTGAAAATAGATGCCTTTTGCTTTGAGGCTGTGACCATGTTATTTTTCTGTCCAACACGAATCTTCATTGGTTTCCTGTGAGGTGTTTTGGATCCCCATCTCTTGCTATGAACTGGCAAAACAGCAGAATCCCCTTGACAATCTTGATTTCTCAAGGGAAATGGGAGAACACTATACACCATCCAAGATATTAAAATATTGTCAAGGCCCAACACGGCTGAATACTCTGAGGAGATGGCCTGTGAGGCGCTGCCTTTCAACTTTTCCCCCTTAGTATGGTGGTCATTAACATGCAGGAGACTGCGGAGGGGGTCATTTTTTTAATTCGGAACTGATGTGCTTTTACTCAATTCGGGAACCTCACAAGCCAAATTTGTAGTATTTTGCACGAATTGCAAGAGATGTTTACAAGTCGACGGTTGAAGTGGAAGCTCGTATTGAGTTTGCTAGAGAATGATTTGCCAAGCCTTCGAAAGCTCAGTTGGTAGAGCGGAGGACTGTAGTGGTAAAACAGGCATCCTTAGGTCGCTGGTTCAAATCCGGCTCGAAGGACTTTTGCCAAATGCAAAATTTATTGAATACTTGGAAAGTAAAATACTTGGAAAATAAAATAACAGACAATTTATAATTATATTATATTTCATCACTGAAAATAGATGCCTTTTGCTTTGAGGCTGTGGCCACGTTATGTTTCTGTCCAACACCAATCTTCATTGGTTTCCTGTGAGGTGTTTCGGATCCCCATCTCTTGCTATGAACTGGCAAAACAGCAGAATCCCCTTGACAATCTTGATTTCTCAAGGGAAATGAGAGTACAGTATACACCATCCAAGATATTAAAATATTGTCATGGCCCAACACGGCTGAATACTCTGAGGAGATGGCCTGTGAGGCGCCGCCTTTCAACTTTTCCCCCTTAGTATGGTGGCCAAAAACATGCGGGAGACTGCGGAGGGGGTCATTTTTTTAATTGGGAACTGATGTGCTTTTACTCAATTCGGGAACGTCACAAGCCAAATTTGTAGTATTTTGCACGAATTGCAAGAGATGTTTACAAGTCGACGGTTGAAGTGGAAGCTCGTATTGAGTTTGCTAGAGAACAATTTGCCAAGCCTTCGATAACTCAGTTGGTAGATCGGAGGACTGTAGTGGTAAAACAGGCATCCTTAGGTCGCTGGTTCAAATCCGGCTCGAAAGACTTTTGCCAAATGCACATTTTATTGAATACTTGGAAAGTAAAATACTTGGAAAGTAAAATAACAGACAATTTATAATTATATTATATTTCATCACTGAAAATAGATGCCTTTGGCTTTGAGGCTGTGGCCACGTTATTTTTCTGTCCGACACCAATCTTCGTTGGTTTCCTGTGTGGTATTTTGGATCCCCATCTCTTGCTATGAACTGACAAAACAGCAGAATCCCCTTGACAATCTTGATTTCTTAAGGGAAATGGGAGAACACTATACACCATCCAAGATATTAAAATATTGTCAAGGCCGAACACTGATGAATACTCGGAGGAGATGGCCTGTGAGGCGCCGCCTTTCAACTTTTCCTCCTTAGTATGGTGGTCAGTAACATGCGGGAGACTGCGGAGGGGGTCATTTTTTTAATTGTGAACTGATGTGCTTTTACTCAATTCGGGAACCTCACAAGCCAAATTTGTAGTATTTTGCACGAATTGCAAGAGATGTTTGAATGTCGACGGTTGAAGTGGAAGCTCGTATTGAGCTTGCTAGAGACTGTTTTGCCAAGCCTTCGATTGCTCAGTTGGTACAGCGGAGGACTGTAGTGGTAAAACAGGCATCCTTAGGTCGCTGGTTCAAATCCGGCTCGAAGGACTTTTGCCAAATGCACATTTTATTGAATACTTGGAAAGTAAAATACTTGGAAAGTAAAATAACAGACAATTTATAATTATATTATATTTCATCACTGAAAATAGATGCCTTTTGCTTTGAGGCTGTGACCATGTTATTTTTCTGTCCAACACAAATCTTCATTGGTTTCCTGTGAGGTGTTTTGGATCCCCATCTCTTGCTATGAACTGGCAAAACAGCAGAATCCCCTTGACAATCATGATTTCTCAAGGGAAATGAGAGAACACTATACACCATCCAAGATATTAAAATATTGTCAAGGCCCAACGCGGCTGAATACTCTGAGGAGATGGCCTGTGAGGTGACGCCTTTCAACTTTTCCCCCTTAGTATGGTGGTCAGTAACATGCCGGAGACTGCGGAGGGGGGTCATTTTTTTAATTCGGAACTGATGTGCTTTTACTCAATTCGGGAACCTCACAAGCCAAATTTGTAGTTAAAATATTGTCAAGGCCCAACGCGGCTGAATACTCTGAGGAGATGGCCTGTGAGGTGCCGCCTTTTAACTTTTCCCCCTTAGTACGGTGGTCATTAACATGCAGGAGACTGCGGAGGGGGTCATTTTTTTAATTCGGAACTGATGTGCTTTTACTCAATTCGGGAACCTCACAAGCCAAATTTGTAGTATTTTGCACAAATTGCAAGAGATGTTTACAAGTCGACGGTTGAAGTGGAAGCTCGTATTGAGTTTGCTAGAGAATGATTTGCCAAGCCTTCGAAAGCTCAGTTGGTAGAGCGAGGACTGTAGTGATAAAACAGGCATCCTTAGGTCGCTGGTTCAAATCCGGCTCGAAGGACTTTTGCCAAATGCAAATTTTATTGAATACTTGGAAAGTAAAATACTTGGAAAATAAAATAACAGACAATTTATAATTATATTATATTTCATCACTGAAAATAGATGCCTTTTGCTTTGAGGCTGTGGCCACGTTATTTTTCTGTCCGACACCAATCTTCGTTGGTTTCCTGTGAGGTGTTTTGGATCCCCATCTCTTGCTATGAACTGACAAAACAGCAGAATCCCCTTGACAATCTCGATTTCTCAAGGGAAATGGGAGAACACTATACACCATCCAAGACATTAAAATATTGTCAAGGCCCAACACGGCTGAATACTCTGAGGAGATGGCCTGTGAGGCGCGCCTTTCAACTTTTCCCCCTTAGTATGGTGGTCAGTAACATGCGGGAGACTGCAGAGGGGGTCATTTTTTTAATTGGGAACTGATGTGCTTTTACTCAATTCGGGAACCTCACAAGCCAAATTTGTAGTATTTTGCACGAATTGCAAGAGATGTTTGAATGTCGACGGTTGAAGTGGAAGCTCGTATTGAGCTTGCTAGAGATTGATTTGCCAAGCCTTCGATAGCTCAGTTGGTACAGCGGAGGACTGTAGTGGTAAAACAGGCATCCTTAGGTCGCTTGTTCAAATCCGGCTCGAAGGACTTTTGCCAAATGCACATTTTATTGAATACTTGGAAAGTAAAATACTTGGAAAGTAAAATAACAGACAATTTATAAATATATTATATTTCATCACTGAAAATAGATGCCTTTTGCTTTGAGGCTGTGACCATGTTATTTTTCTGTCCAACACTAATCTTCATTGGTTTCCTGTGAGGTGTTTTGGATCCCCATCTCTTGCTATGAACTGGCAAAACAGCAGAATCCCCTTGACAATCTTGATTTCTCAAGGGAAATGAGAGAACACTATACACCATCCAAGATATTAAAATATTGTCAAGGCCCAACACGGCTGAATACTCTGAGGAGATGGCCTGTGAGGTGCCGCCTTTCAACTTTTCCCCCTTAGTATGGTGGTCAGTAACATGCAGGAGACTGCGGAGGGGGTCATTTTTTTAATTGGGAACTGATGTGCTTTTACTCAATTCGGGAACCTCACAAGCCAAATTTGTAGTATTTTGCACGAATTGCAAGAGATGTTTACAAGTCGACGGTTGAAGTGGAAGCTCGTATTGAGCTTGCTAGAGACTGATTTGCTAAGCCTTCGATAGCTCAGTTGGTAGAGAGGAGGACTGTAGTGGTAAAACAGGCATCCTTAGGTCGCTGGTTCAAATCCAGCTCAAAGGACTTTTGCCAAATGCACATTTTATTGAATACTTGTAAAGTAAAATACTTGGAAAGTAAAATAACAGACAATTTATAATTATATTATATTTCATCACTGAAAATAGATGCCTTTTGCTTTGAGGCTGTGGCCACGTTATTTTTCTGTCCGACACCAATCTTCGTTGGTTTCCTGTGTGGTATTTTGGATCCCCATCTCTTGCTATGAACTGACAAAACAGCAGAATCCCCTTGACAATCTTGATTTCTCAAGGGAAATGGGAGAACACTATACACCATCCAAGATATTAAAATATTGTCAAGGCCGAACACTGATGAATACTCGGAGGAGATGGCCTGTGAGGCGCCGCCTTTCAACTTTTCCTCCTTAGTATGGTGGTAAGTAACATGCGGGAGACTGCGGAGGGGGTCCTTTTTTTAATTGTGAACTGATGTGCTTTTACTCAATTCGGGAACCTCACAAGCCAAATTTGTAGTATTTTGCACGAATTGCAAGAGATGTTTGAATGTCGACGGTTGAAGTGGAAGCTCGTATTGAGCTTGCTAGAGACTGATTTGCCCAGCCTTCGATAGCTCAGTTGGTACAGCGGAGGACTGTAGTGGTAAAACAGGCATCCTTAGGTCGCTGGTTCAAATCCGGCTCGAAGGACTTTTGCCAAATGCACATTTTATTGAATACTTGGAAAGTAAAATACTTGGAAAGTAAAATAACAGACAATTTATAATTATATTATATTTCATCACTGAAAATAGATGCCTTTTGCTTTGAGGCTGTGACCATGTTATTTTTCTGTCCAACACGAATCTTCATTGGTTTCCTGTGAGGTGTTTTGGATCCCCATCTCTTGCTATGAACTGGCAAAACAGCAGAATCCCCTTGACAATCTTGATTTCTCAAGGGAAATGGGAGAACACTATACACCATCCAAGATATTAAAATATTGTCAAGGCCCAACACGGCTGAATACTCTGAGGAGATGGCCTGTGAGGCGCCGCCTTTCAACTTTTCCCCCTTAGTATGGTGGTCATTAACATGCAGGAGACTGCGGAGGGGGTCATTTTTTTAATTCGGAACTGATGTGCTTTTACTCAATTCGGGAACCTCACAAGCCAAATTTGTAGTATTTTGCACGAATTGCAAGAGATGTTTACAAGTCGACGGTTGAAGTGGAAGCTCGTATTGAGTTTGCTAGAGAATGATTTGCCAAGCCTTCGAAAGCTCAGTTGGTAGAGCGGAGGACTGTAGTGGTAAAACAGGCATCCTTAGGTCGCTGGTTCAAATCCGGCTCGAAGGACTTTTGCCAAATGCAAATTTTATTGAATACTTGGAAAGTAAAATACTTGGAAAATAAAATAACAGACAATTTATAATTATATTATATTTCATCACTGAAAATAGATGCCTTTTGCTTTGAGGCTGTGGCCACGTTATGTTTCTGTCCAACACCAATCTTCATTGGTTTCCTGTGAGGTGTTTCGGATCCCCATCTCTTGCTATGAACTGGCAAAACAGCAGAATCCCCTTGACAATCTTGATTTCTCAAGGGAAATGAGAGTACAGTATACACCATCCAAGATATTAAAATATTGTCAAGGCCCAACACGGCTGAATACTCTGAGGAGATGGCCTGTGAGGCGCCGCCTTTCAACTTTTCCCCCTTAGTATGGTGGTCAAAAACATGCGGGAGACTGCGGAGGGGGTCATTTTTTTAATTGGGAACTGATGTGCTTTTACTCAATTCGGGAACGTCACAAGCCAAATTTGTAGTATTTTGCACGAATTGCAAGAGATGTTTACAAGTCGACGGTTGAAGTGGAAGCTCGTATTGAGTTTGCTAGAGAACAATTTGCCAAGCCTTCGATAACTCAGTTGGTAGATCGGAGGACTGTAGTGGTAAAACAGGCATCCTTAGGTCGCTGGTTCAAATCCGGCTCGAAGGACTTTTGCCAAATGCACATTTTATTGAATACTTGGAAAGTAAAATACTTGGAAAGTAAAATAACAGACAATTTATAAATATATTATATTTCATCACTGAAAATAGATGCCTTTTGCTTTGAGGCTGTGACCATGTTATTTTTCTGTCCAACACTAATCTTCATTGGTTTCCTGTGAGGTGTTTTGGATCCCCATCTCTTGCTATGAACTGGCAAAACAGCAGAATCCCCTTGACAATCTTGATTTCTCAAGGGAAATGAGAGAACACTATACACCATCCAAGATATTAAAATATTGTCAAGGCCCAACACGGCTGAATACTCTGAGGAGATGGCCTGTGAGGCGCGCCTTTCAACTTTTCCCCCTTAGTATTTTGGTCAGTAACATGCGGGAGACTGCGGAGGGGGTCATTTTTTTAATTGGGAACTGATGTGCTTTTACTCAATTCGGGAACCTCACAAGCCAAATTTGTAGTATTTTGCACGAATTGCAAGAGATGTTTACAAGTCGACGGTTGAAGTGGAAGCTCGTATTGAGTTTGCTAGAGAATGATTTGCCAAGCCTTCGATAGCTCGTCGCTGGTTCAAATCCGTCTCAAAGGACTTTTGCCAAATGCACATTTTATTGAATACTTGGAAAGTAAAATACTTGGAAAGTAAAATAACAGACAATTTATAATTATATTATATTTCATCACTGAAAATAGATGCCTTTTGCTTTGAGGCTGTGGCCACGTTATTTTTCTGTCCGACACCAATCTTCGTTGGTTTCCTGTGTGGTATTTTGGATCCCCATCTCTTGCTATGAACTGACAAAACAGCAGAATCCCCTTGACAATCTTGATTTCTCAAGGGAAATGGGAGAACACTATACACCATCCAAGATATTAAAATATTGTCAAGGCCGAACACTGATGAATACTCGGAGGAGATGGCCTGTGAGGCGCCGCCTTTCAACTTTTCCCCCTTAGTATGGTGGTCAGTAACATGCAGGAGACTGCGGAGGGGGTCATTTTTTTAATTGGGAACTGATGTGCTTTTACTCAATTCGGGAACCTCACAAGCCAAATTTGTAGTATTTTGCACGAATTGCAAGAGATGTTTACAAGTCGACGGTTGAAGTGGAAGCTCGTATTGAGCTTGCTAGAGACTGATTTGCTAAGCCTTCGATAGCTCAGTTGGTAGAGCGGAGGACTGTAGTGGTAAAACAGGCATCCTTAGGTCGCTGGTTCAAATCCAGCTCAAAGGACTTTTGCCAAATGCACATTTTATTGAATACTTGTAAAGTAAAATACAAGGAAAGTAAAATAACAGACAATTTATAAATATATTATATTTCATCACTGAAAATAGATGCCTTTTGCTTTGAGGCTGTGACCATGTTATTTTTCTGTCCAACACTAATCTTCATTGGTTTCCTGTGAGGTGTTTTGGATCCCCATCTCTTGCTATGAACTGGCAAAACAGCAGAATCCCCTTGACAATCTTGATTTCTCAAGGGAAATGAGAGAACACTATACACCATCCAAGATATTAAAATATTGTCAAGGCCCAACACGGCTGAATACTCTGAGGAGATGGCCTGTGAGGTGCCGCCTTTCAACTTTTCCCCCTTAGTATGGTGGTCAGTAACATGCAGGAGACTGCGGAGGGGGTCATTTTTTTAATTGGGAACTGATGTGCTTTTACTCAATTCGGGAACCTCACAAGCCAAATTTGTAGTATTTTGCACGAATTGCAAGAGATGTTTACAAGTCGACGGTTGAAGTGGAAGCTCGTATTGAGCTTGCTAGACACTGATTTGCTAAGCCTTCGATAGCTCAGTTGGTAGAGCGGAGGACTGTAGTGGTAAAACAGGCATCCTTAGGTCGCTGGTTCAAATCCAGCTCAAAGGACTTTTGCCAAATGCACATTTTATTGAATACTTGTAAAGTAAAATACTTGGAAAGTAAAATAACAGACAATTTATAAATATATTATATTTCATCACTGAAAATAGATGCCTTTTGCTTTGAGGCTGTGACCATGTTATTTTTCTGTCCAACACTAATCTTCATTGGTTTCCTGTGAGGTGTTTTGGATCCCCATCTCTTGCTATGAACTGGCAAAACAGCAGAATCCCCTTGACAATCTTGATTTCTCAAGGGAAATGAGAGAACACTATACACCATCCAAGATATTAAAATATTGTCAAGGCCCAACACGGCTGAATACTCTGAGGAGATGGCCTGTGAGGTGCCGCCTTTCAACTTTTCCCCCTTAGTATGGTGGTCAGTAACATGCAGGAGACTGCGGAGGGGGTCATTTTTTTAATTGGGAACTAATGTGCTTTTACTCAATACGGGAACCTCACAAGCCAAATTTGTAGTATTTTGCACGAATTGCAAGAGATGTTTGAATGTCGACGGTTGAAGTGGAAGCTCGTATTGAGCTTGCTAGAGACTGATTTGCTAAGCCTTCGATAGCTCAGTTGGTAGAGCGGAGGACTGTAGTGGTAAAACAGGCATCCTTAGGTCGCTGGTTCAAATCCAGCTCGAAGGACATTCGCCAAATGCACATTTTATTGAATACTTGTAAAGTAAAATACTTGGAAAGTAAAATAACAGACAATTGATAATTATATTATATTTCATCACTGAAAATAGATGCCTTTTGCTTTGAGGCTGTGACCACCTTATTTTTCTGTCCAACACGAATCTTCATTGGTTTCCTGTGAGGTGTTTTGGATCCCCATCTCTTGCTATGAACTGGCAAAACAGCAGAATCCCCTTGACAATCTTGATTTCTCAAGGGAAATGAGAGAACACTATACACCATCCAAGATATTAAAATATTGTCAAGGCCCAACACGGCTGAATACTCTGAGGAGATGGCCTGTGAGGCGCCGCCTTTCAACTTTTCCCCCTTAGTATGGTGGTCATTAACATGCGGGAGACTGCGGAGGGGGTCATTTTTTTAATTGGGAACTAATGTGCTTTTACTCAATTCGGGAACCTCACAAGCCAAATTTGTAGTATTTTGCACGAATTGCAAGAGATGTTTACAAGTCGACGGTTGAAGTGGAAGCTCGTATTGAGTTTGCTAGAAAATGATTTGCCAAGCCTTCGATAGCTCAGTTGGTAGAGCGGAGGACTGTAGTGGTAAAACAGGCATCCTTAGGTCGCTGGTTCAAATCCGGCCCGAAGGACTTTTGCCAAATGCAAATTTTATTGAATACTTGGAAAGTAAAATGCTTGGAAAATAAAATAACAGACAATTTATAATTATATTATATTTCATCACTGAAAATAGATGCCTTTTGCTTTGAGGCTGTGGCCACGTTATGTTTCTGTCCGACACCAATCTTCGTTGGTTTCCTGTGAGGTGTTTTGGATCCCCATCTCTTGCTATGAACTGACAAAACAGCAGAATCCCCTTGACAATCTTGATTTCTCAAGGGAAATGGGAGAACACTATACACCATCCAAGATATTAAAATATTGTCAAGGCCCAACACGGCTGAATACTCTGAGGAGATGGCCTGTGAGGCGCGCCTTTCAACTTTTCCCCCTTAGTATTTTGGTCAGTAACATGCGGGAGACTGCGGAGGGGGTCATTTTTTTAATTGGGAACTGATGTGCTTTTACTCAATTCGGGAACCTCACAAGCCAAATTTGTAGTATTTTGCACGAATTGCAAGAGATGTTTACAAGTCGACGGTTGAAGTGGAAGCTCGTATTGAGTTTGCTAGAGAATGATTTGCCAAGCCTTCGATAGCTCGTCGCTGGTTCAAATCCGTCTCAAAGGACTTTTGCCAAATGCACATTTTATTGAATACTTGGAAAGTAAAATACTTGGAAAGTAAAATAACAGACAATTTATAATTATATTATATTTCATCACTGAAAATAGATGCCTTTTGCTTTGAGGCTGTGGCCACGTTATTTTTCTGTCCGACACCAATCTTCGTTGGTTTCCTGTGTGGTATTTTGGATCCCCATCTCTTGCTATGAACTGACAAAACAGCAGAATCCCCTTGACAATCTTGATTTCTCAAGGGAAATGGGAGAACACTATACACCATCCAAGATATTAAAATATTGTCAAGGCCGAACACTGATGAATACTCGGAGGAGATGGCCTGTGAGGCGCCGCCTTTCAACTTTTCCTCCTTAGTATGGTGGTCAGTAACATGCGGGAGACTGCGGAGGGGGTCCTTTTTTTAATTGTGAACTGATGTGCTTTTACTCAATTCGGGAACCTCACAAGCCAAATTTGTAGTATTTTGCACGAATTGCAAGAGATGTTTGAATGTCGACGGTTGAAGTGGAAGCTCGTATTGAGCTTGCTAGAGACTGATTTGCCCAGCCTTCGATAGCTCAGTTGGTACAGCGGAGGACTGTAGTGGTAAAACAGGCATCCTTAGGTCGCTGGTTCAAATCCGGCTCGAAGGACTTTTGCCAAATGCACATTTTATTGAATACTTGGAAAGTAAAATACTTGGAAAGTAAAATAACAGACAATTTATAATTATATTATATTTCATCACTGAAAATAGATGCCTTTTGCTTTGAGGCTGTGACCATGTTATTTTTCTGTCCAACACGAATCTTCATTGGTTTCCTGTGAGGTGTTTTGGATCCCCATCTCTTGCTATGAACTGGCAAAACAGCAGAATCCCCTTGACAATCTTGATTTCTCAAGGGAAATGGGAGAACACTATACACCATCCAAGATATTAAAATATTGTCAAGGCCCAACACGGCTGAATACTCTGAGGAGATGGCCTGTGAGGCGCTGCCTTTCAACTTTTCCCCCTTAGTATGGTGGTCATTAACATGCAGGAGACTGCGGAGGGGGTCATTTTTTTAATTCGGAACTGATGTGCTTTTACTCAATTCGGGAACCTCACAAGCCAAATTTGTAGTATTTTGCACGAATTGCAAGAGATGTTTACAAGTCGACGGTTGAAGTGGAAGCTCGTATTGAGTTTGCTAGAGAATGATTTGCCAAGCCTTCGAAAGCTCAGTTGGTAGAGCGGAGGACTGTAGTGGTAAAACAGGCATCCTTAGGTCGCTGGTTCAAATCCGGCTCGAAGGACTTTTGCCAAATGCAAAATTTATTGAATACTTGGAAAGTAAAATACTTGGAAAATAAAATAACAGACAATTTATAATTATATTATATTTCATCACTGAAAATAGATGCCTTTTGCTTTGAGGCTGTGGCCACGTTATGTTTCTGTCCAACACCAATCTTCATTGGTTTCCTGTGAGGTGTTTCGGATCCCCATCTCTTGCTATGAACTGGCAAAACAGCAGAATCCCCTTGACAATCTTGATTTCTCAAGGGAAATGAGAGTACAGTATACACCATCCAAGATATTAAAATATTGTCATGGCCCAACACGGCTGAATACTCTGAGGAGATGGCCTGTGAGGCGCCGCCTTTCAACTTTTCCCCCTTAGTATGGTGGCCAAAAACATGCGGGAGACTGCGGAGGGGGTCATTTTTTTAATTGGGAACTGATGTGCTTTTACTCAATTCGGGAACGTCACAAGCCAAATTTGTAGTATTTTGCACGAATTGCAAGAGATGTTTACAAGTCGACGGTTGAAGTGGAAGCTCGTATTGAGTTTGCTAGAGAACAATTTGCCAAGCCTTCGATAACTCAGTTGGTAGATCGGAGGACTGTAGTGGTAAAACAGGCATCCTTAGGTCGCTGGTTCAAATCCGGCTCGAAAGACTTTTGCCAAATGCACATTTTATTGAATACTTGGAAAGTAAAATACTTGGAAAGTAAAATAACAGACAATTTATAATTATATTATATTTCATCACTGAAAATAGATGCCTTTGGCTTTGAGGCTGTGGCCACGTTATTTTTCTGTCCGACACCAATCTTCGTTGGTTTCCTGTGTGGTATTTTGGATCCCCATCTCTTGCTATGAACTGACAAAACAGCAGAATCCCCTTGACAATCTTGATTTCTTAAGGGAAATGGGAGAACACTATACACCATCCAAGATATTAAAATATTGTCAAGGCCGAACACTGATGAATACTCGGAGGAGATGGCCTGTGAGGCGCCGCCTTTCAACTTTTCCTCCTTAGTATGGTGGTCAGTAACATGCGGGAGACTGCGGAGGGGGTCATTTTTTTAATTGTGAACTGATGTGCTTTTACTCAATTCGGGAACCTCACAAGCCAAATTTGTAGTATTTTGCACGAATTGCAAGAGATGTTTGAATGTCGACGGTTGAAGTGGAAGCTCGTATTGAGCTTGCTAGAGACTGTTTTGCCAAGCCTTCGATTGCTCAGTTGGTACAGCGGAGGACTGTAGTGGTAAAACAGGCATCCTTAGGTCGCTGGTTCAAATCCGGCTCGAAGGACTTTTGCCAAATGCACATTTTATTGAATACTTGGAAAGTAAAATACTTGGAAAGTAAAATAACAGACAATTTATAATTATATTATATTTCATCACTGAAAATAGATGCCTTTTGCTTTGAGGCTGTGACCATGTTATTTTTCTGTCCAACACAAATCTTCATTGGTTTCCTGTGAGGTGTTTTGGATCCCCATCTCTTGCTATGAACTGGCAAAACAGCAGAATCCCCTTGACAATCATGATTTCTCAAGGGAAATGAGAGAACACTATACACCATCCAAGATATTAAAATATTGTCAAGGCCCAACGCGGCTGAATACTCTGAGGAGATGGCCTGTGAGGTGACGCCTTTCAACTTTTCCCCCTTAGTATGGTGGTCAGTAACATGCCGGAGACTGCGGAGGGGGGTCATTTTTTTAATTCGGAACTGATGTGCTTTTACTCAATTCGGGAACCTCACAAGCCAAATTTGTAGTTAAAATATTGTCAAGGCCCAACGCGGCTGAATACTCTGAGGAGATGGCCTGTGAGGTGCCGCCTTTTAACTTTTCCCCCTTAGTACGGTGGTCATTAACATGCAGGAGACTGCGGAGGGGGTCATTTTTTTAATTCGGAACTGATGTGCTTTTACTCAATTCGGGAACCTCACAAGCCAAATTTGTAGTATTTTGCACAAATTGCAAGAGATGTTTACAAGTCGACGGTTGAAGTGGAAGCTCGTATTGAGTTTGCTAGAGAATGATTTGCCAAGCCTTCGAAAGCTCAGTTGGTAGAGCGAGGACTGTAGTGATAAAACAGGCATCCTTAGGTCGCTGGTTCAAATCCGGCTCGAAGGACTTTTGCCAAATGCAAATTTTATTGAATACTTGGAAAGTAAAATACTTGGAAAATAAAATAACAGACAATTTATAATTATATTATATTTCATCACTGAAAATAGATGCCTTTTGCTTTGAGGCTGTGGCCACGTTATTTTTCTGTCCGACACCAATCTTCGTTGGTTTCCTGTGAGGTGTTTTGGATCCCCATCTCTTGCTATGAACTGACAAAACAGCAGAATCCCCTTGACAATCTCGATTTCTCAAGGGAAATGGGAGAACACTATACACCATCCAAGACATTAAAATATTGTCAAGGCCCAACACGGCTGAATACTCTGAGGAGATGGCCTGTGAGGCGCGCCTTTCAACTTTTCCCCCTTAGTATGGTGGTCAGTAACATGCGGGAGACTGCAGAGGGGGTCATTTTTTTAATTGGGAACTGATGTGCTTTTACTCAATTCGGGAACCTCACAAGCCAAATTTGTAGTATTTTGCACGAATTGCAAGAGATGTTTGAATGTCGACGGTTGAAGTGGAAGCTCGTATTGAGCTTGCTAGAGATTGATTTGCCAAGCCTTCGATAGCTCAGTTGGTACAGCGGAGGACTGTAGTGGTAAAACAGGCATCCTTAGGTCGCTTGTTCAAATCCGGCTCGAAGGACTTTTGCCAAATGCACATTTTATTGAATACTTGGAAAGTAAAATACTTGGAAAGTAAAATAACAGACAATTTATAAATATATTATATTTCATCACTGAAAATAGATGCCTTTTGCTTTGAGGCTGTGACCATGTTATTTTTCTGTCCAACACTAATCTTCATTGGTTTCCTGTGAGGTGTTTTGGATCCCCATCTCTTGCTATGAACTGGCAAAACAGCAGAATCCCCTTGACAATCTTGATTTCTCAAGGGAAATGAGAGAACACTATACACCATCCAAGATATTAAAATATTGTCAAGGCCCAACACGGCTGAATACTCTGAGGAGATGGCCTGTGAGGTGCCGCCTTTCAACTTTTCCCCCTTAGTATGGTGGTCAGTAACATGCAGGAGACTGCGGAGGGGGTCATTTTTTTAATTGGGAACTGATGTGCTTTTACTCAATTCGGGAACCTCACAAGCCAAATTTGTAGTATTTTGCACGAATTGCAAGAGATGTTTACAAGTCGACGGTTGAAGTGGAAGCTCGTATTGAGCTTGCTAGAGACTGATTTGCTAAGCCTTCGATAGCTCAGTTGGTAGAGAGGAGGACTGTAGTGGTAAAACAGGCATCCTTAGGTCGCTGGTTCAAATCCAGCTCAAAGGACTTTTGCCAAATGCACATTTTATTGAATACTTGTAAAGTAAAATACTTGGAAAGTAAAATAACAGACAATTTATAATTATATTATATTTCATCACTGAAAATAGATGCCTTTTGCTTTGAGGCTGTGACCACCTTATTTTTCTGTCCAACACGAATCTTCATTGGTTTCCTGTGAGGTGTTTTGGATCCCCATCTCTTGCTATGAACTGGCAAAACAGCAGAATCCCCTTGACAATCTTAATTTCTCAAGGGAAATGAGAGAACACTATACACCATCCAAGATATTAAAATATTGTCAAGGCCCAACACGGCTGAATACTCTGAGGAGATGGCCTGTGAGGCGCCGCCTTTCAACTTTTCCCCCTTAGTATGGTGGTCATTAACATGCGGGAGACTGCGGAGGGGGTCATTTTTTTAATTGGGAACTAATGTGCTTTTACTCAATTCGGGAACCTCACAAGCCAAATTTGTAGTATTTTGCACGAATTGCAAGAGATGTTTACAAGTCGACGGTTGAAGTGTAAGCTCGTATTGAGTTTGCTAGAAAATGATTTGCCAAGCCTTCGATAGCTCAGTTGGTAGAGCGGAGGACTGTAGTGGTAAAACAGGCATCCTTAGGTCGCTGGTTCAAATCCGGCTCGAAGGACTTTTGCCAAATGCAAATTTTATTGAATACTTATAAAGTAAAATGCTTGGAAAATAAAATAACAGACAATTTATAATTATATTATATTTCATCACTGAAAATAGATGCCTTTTGCTTTGAGGCTGTGGCCACGTTATGTTTCTGTCTGACACCAATCTTCGTTGGTTTCCTGTGAGGTGTTTTGGATCCCCATCTCTTGCTATGAACTGACAAAACAGCAGAATCCCCTTGACAATCTTGATTTCTCAAGGGAAATGGGAGAACACTATACACCATCCAAGATATTAAAATATTGTCAAGGCCCAACACGGCTGAATACTCTGAGGAGATGGCCTGTGAGGCGCGCCTTTCAACTTTTCCCCCTTAGTATTTTGGTCAGTAACATGCGGGAGACTGCGGAGGGGGTCATTTTTTTAATTGGGAACTGATGTGCTTTTACTCAATTCGGGAACCTCACAAGCCAAATTTGTAGTATTTTGCACGAATTGCAAGAGATGTTTACAAGTCGACGGTTGAAGTGGAAGCTCGTATTGAGTTTGCTAGAGAATGATTTGCCAAGCCTTCGATAGCTCGTCGCTGGTTCAAATCCGTCTCAAAGGACTTTTGCCAAATGCACATTTTATTGAATACTTGGAAAGTAAAATACTTGGAAAGTAAAATAACAGACAATTTATAATTATATTATATTTCATCACTGAAAATAGATGCCTTTTGCTTTGAGGCTGTGGCCACGTTATTTTTCTGTCCGACACCAATCTTCGTTGGTTTCCTGTGTGGTATTTTGGATCCCCATCTCTTGCTATGAACTGACAAAACAGCAGAATCCCCTTGACAATCTTGATTTCTCAAGGGAAATGGGAGAACACTATACACCATCCAAGATATTAAAATATTGTCAAGGCCGAACACTGATGAATACTCGGAGGAGATGGCCTGTGAGGCGCCGCCTTTCAACTTTTCCTCCTTAGTATGGTGGTAAGTAACATGCGGGAGACTGCGGAGGGGGTCCTTTTTTTAATTGTGAACTGATGTGCTTTTACTCAATTCGGGAACCTCACAAGCCAAATTTGTAGTATTTTGCACGAATTGCAAGAGATGTTTGAATGTCGACGGTTGAAGTGGAAGCTCGTATTGAGCTTGCTAGAGACTGATTTGCCCAGCCTTCGATAGCTCAGTTGGTACAGCGGAGGACTGTAGTGGTAAAACAGGCATCCTTAGGTCGCTGGTTCAAATCCGGCTCGAAGGACTTTTGCCAAATGCACATTTTATTGAATACTTGGAAAGTAAAATACTTGGAAAGTAAAATAACAGACAATTTATAATTATATTATATTTCATCACTGAAAATAGATGCCTTTTGCTTTGAGGCTGTGACCATGTTATTTTTCTGTCCAACACGAATCTTCATTGGTTTCCTGTGAGGTGTTTTGGATCCCCATCTCTTGCTATGAACTGGCAAAACAGCAGAATCCCCTTGACAATCTTGATTTCTCAAGGGAAATGGGAGAACACTATACACCATCCAAGATATTAAAATATTGTCAAGGCCCAACACGGCTGAATACTCTGAGGAGATGGCCTGTGAGGCGCCGCCTTTCAACTTTTCCCCCTTAGTATGGTGGTCATTAACATGCAGGAGACTGCGGAGGGGGTCATTTTTTTAATTCGGAACTGATGTGCTTTTACTCAATTCGGGAACCTCACAAGCCAAATTTGTAGTATTTTGCACGAATTGCAAGAGATGTTTACAAGTCGACGGTTGAAGTGGAAGCTCGTATTGAGTTTGCTAGAGAATGATTTGCCAAGCCTTCGAAAGCTCAGTTGGTAGAGCGGAGGACTGTAGTGGTAAAACAGGCATCCTTAGGTCGCTGGTTCAAATCCGGCTCGAAGGACTTTTGCCAAATGCAAATTTTATTGAATACTTGGAAAGTAAAATACTTGGAAAATAAAATAACAGACAATTTATAATTATATTATATTTCATCACTGAAAATAGATGCCTTTTGCTTTGAGGCTGTGGCCACGTTATGTTTCTGTCCAACACCAATCTTCATTGGTTTCCTGTGAGGTGTTTCGGATCCCCATCTCTTGCTATGAACTGGCAAAACAGCAGAATCCCCTTGACAATCTTGATTTCTCAAGGGAAATGAGAGTACAGTATACACCATCCAAGATATTAAAATATTGTCAAGGCCCAACACGGCTGAATACTCTGAGGAGATGGCCTGTGAGGCGCCGCCTTTCAACTTTTCCCCCTTAGTATGGTGGTCAAAAACATGCGGGAGACTGCGGAGGGGGTCATTTTTTTAATTGGGAACTGATGTGCTTTTACTCAATTCGGGAACGTCACAAGCCAAATTTGTAGTATTTTGCACGAATTGCAAGAGATGTTTACAAGTCGACGGTTGAAGTGGAAGCTCGTATTGAGTTTGCTAGAGAACAATTTGCCAAGCCTTCGATAACTCAGTTGGTAGATCGGAGGACTGTAGTGGTAAAACAGGCATCCTTAGGTCGCTGGTTCAAATCCGGCTCGAAGGACTTTTGCCAAATGCACATTTTATTGAATACTTGGAAAGTAAAATACTTGGAAAGTAAAATAACAGACAATTTATAAATATATTATATTTCATCACTGAAAATAGATGCCTTTTGCTTTGAGGCTGTGACCATGTTATTTTTCTGTCCAACACTAATCTTCATTGGTTTCCTGTGAGGTGTTTTGGATCCCCATCTCTTGCTATGAACTGGCAAAACAGCAGAATCCCCTTGACAATCTTGATTTCTCAAGGGAAATGAGAGAACACTATACACCATCCAAGATATTAAAATATTGTCAAGGCCCAACACGGCTGAATACTCTGAGGAGATGGCCTGTGAGGCGCGCCTTTCAACTTTTCCCCCTTAGTATTTTGGTCAGTAACATGCGGGAGACTGCGGAGGGGGTCATTTTTTTAATTGGGAACTGATGTGCTTTTACTCAATTCGGGAACCTCACAAGCCAAATTTGTAGTATTTTGCACGAATTGCAAGAGATGTTTACAAGTCGACGGTTGAAGTGGAAGCTCGTATTGAGTTTGCTAGAGAATGATTTGCCAAGCCTTCGATAGCTCGTCGCTGGTTCAAATCCGTCTCAAAGGACTTTTGCCAAATGCACATTTTATTGAATACTTGGAAAGTAAAATACTTGGAAAGTAAAATAACAGACAATTTATAATTATATTATATTTCATCACTGAAAATAGATGCCTTTTGCTTTGAGGCTGTGGCCACGTTATTTTTCTGTCCGACACCAATCTTCGTTGGTTTCCTGTGTGGTATTTTGGATCCCCATCTCTTGCTATGAACTGACAAAACAGCAGAATCCCCTTGACAATCTTGATTTCTCAAGGGAAATGGGAGAACACTATACACCATCCAAGATATTAAAATATTGTCAAGGCCGAACACTGATGAATACTCGGAGGAGATGGCCTGTGAGGCGCCGCCTTTCAACTTTTCCCCCTTAGTATGGTGGTCAGTAACATGCAGGAGACTGCGGAGGGGGTCATTTTTTTAATTGGGAACTGATGTGCTTTTACTCAATTCGGGAACCTCACAAGCCAAATTTGTAGTATTTTGCACGAATTGCAAGAGATGTTTACAAGTCGACGGTTGAAGTGGAAGCTCGTATTGAGCTTGCTAGAGACTGATTTGCTAAGCCTTCGATAGCTCAGTTGGTAGAGCGGAGGACTGTAGTGGTAAAACAGGCATCCTTAGGTCGCTGGTTCAAATCCAGCTCAAAGGACTTTTGCCAAATGCACATTTTATTGAATACTTGTAAAGTAAAATACAAGGAAAGTAAAATAACAGACAATTTATAAATATATTATATTTCATCACTGAAAATAGATGCCTTTTGCTTTGAGGCTGTGACCATGTTATTTTTCTGTCCAACACTAATCTTCATTGGTTTCCTGTGAGGTGTTTTGGATCCCCATCTCTTGCTATGAACTGGCAAAACAGCAGAATCCCCTTGACAATCTTGATTTCTCAAGGGAAATGAGAGAACACTATACACCATCCAAGATATTAAAATATTGTCAAGGCCCAACACGGCTGAATACTCTGAGGAGATGGCCTGTGAGGTGCCGCCTTTCAACTTTTCCCCCTTAGTATGGTGGTCAGTAACATGCAGGAGACTGCGGAGGGGGTCATTTTTTTAATTGGGAACTGATGTGCTTTTACTCAATTCGGGAACCTCACAAGCCAAATTTGTAGTATTTTGCACGAATTGCAAGAGATGTTTACAAGTCGACGGTTGAAGTGGAAGCTCGTATTGAGCTTGCTAGACACTGATTTGCTAAGCCTTCGATAGCTCAGTTGGTAGAGCGGAGGACTGTAGTGGTAAAACAGGCATCCTTAGGTCGCTGGTTCAAATCCAGCTCAAAGGACTTTTGCCAAATGCACATTTTATTGAATACTTGTAAAGTAAAATACTTGGAAAGTAAAATAACAGACAATTTATAAATATATTATATTTCATCACTGAAAATAGATGCCTTTTGCTTTGAGGCTGTGACCATGTTATTTTTCTGTCCAACACTAATCTTCATTGGTTTCCTGTGAGGTGTTTTGGATCCCCATCTCTTGCTATGAACTGGCAAAACAGCAGAATCCCCTTGACAATCTTGATTTCTCAAGGGAAATGAGAGAACACTATACACCATCCAAGATATTAAAATATTGTCAAGGCCCAACACGGCTGAATACTCTGAGGAGATGGCCTGTGAGGTGCCGCCTTTCAACTTTTCCCCCTTAGTATGGTGGTCAGTAACATGCAGGAGACTGCGGAGGGGGTCATTTTTTTAATTGGGAACTAATGTGCTTTTACTCAATACGGGAACCTCACAAGCCAAATTTGTAGTATTTTGCACGAATTGCAAGAGATGTTTGAATGTCGACGGTTGAAGTGGAAGCTCGTATTGAGCTTGCTAGAGACTGATTTGCTAAGCCTTCGATAGCTCAGTTGGTAGAGCGGAGGACTGTAGTGGTAAAACAGGCATCCTTAGGTCGCTGGTTCAAATCCAGCTCGAAGGACTTTCGCCAAATGCACATTTTATTGAATACTTGTAAAGTAAAATACTTGGAAAGTAAAATAACAGACAATTGATAATTATATTATATTTCATCACTGAAAATAGATGCCTTTTGCTTTGAGGCTGTGACCACCTTATTTTTCTGTCCAACACGAATCTTCATTGGTTTCCTGTGAGGTGTTTTGGATCCCCATCTCTTGCTATGAACTGGCAAAACAGCAGAATCCCCTTGACAATCTTGATTTCTCAAGGGAAATGAGAGAACACTATACACCATCCAAGATATTAAAATATTGTCAAGGCCCAACACGGCTGAATACTCTGAGGAGATGGCCTGTGAGGCGCCGCCTTTCAACTTTTCCCCCTTAGTATGGTGGTCATTAACATGCGGGAGACTGCGGAGGGGGTCATTTTTTTAATTGGGAACTAATGTGCTTTTACTCAATTCGGGAACCTCACAAGCCAAATTTGTAGTATTTTGCACGAATTGCAAGAGATGTTTACAAGTCGACGGTTGAAGTGGAAGCTCGTATTGAGTTTGCTAGAAAATGATTTGCCAAGCCTTCGATAGCTCAGTTGGTAGAGCGGAGGACTGTAGTGGTAAAACAGGCATCCTTAGGTCGCTGGTTCAAATCCGGCCCGAAGGACTTTTGCCAAATGCAAATTTTATTGAATACTTGGAAAGTAAAATGCTTGGAAAATAAAATAACAGACAATTTATAATTATATTATATTTCATCACTGAAAATAGATGCCTTTTGCTTTGAGGCTGTGGCCACGTTATGTTTCTGTCCGACACCAATCTTCGTTGGTTTCCTGTGAGGTGTTTTGGATCCCCATCTCTTGCTATGAACTGACAAAACAGCAGAATCCCCTTGACAATCTTGATTTCTCAAGGGAAATGGGAGAACACTATACACCATCCAAGATATTAAAATATTGTCAAGGCCCAACACGGCTGAATACTCTGAGGAGATGGCCTGTGAGGCGCGCCTTTCAACTTTTCCCCCTTAGTATTTTGGTCAGTAACATGCGGGAGACTGCGGAGGGGGTCATTTTTTTAATTGGGAACTGATGTGCTTTTACTCAATTCGGGAACCTCACAAGCCAAATTTGTAGTATTTTGCACGAATTGCAAGAGATGTTTACAAGTCGACGGTTGAAGTGGAAGCTCGTATTGAGTTTGCTAGAGAATGATTTGCCAAGCCTTCGATAGCTCGTCGCTGGTTCAAATCCGTCTCAAAGGACTTTTGCCAAATGCACATTTTATTGAATACTTGGAAAGTAAAATACTTGGAAAGTAAAATAACAGACAATTTATAATTATATTATATTTCATCACTGAAAATAGATGCCTTTTGCTTTGAGGCTGTGGCCACGTTATTTTTCTGTCCGACACCAATCTTCGTTGGTTTCCTGTGTGGTATTTTGGATCCCCATCTCTTGCTATGAACTGACAAAACAGCAGAATCCCCTTGACAATCTTGATTTCTCAAGGGAAATGGGAGAACACTATACACCATCCAAGATATTAAAATATTGTCAAGGCCGAACACTGATGAATACTCGGAGGAGATGGCCTGTGAGGCGCCGCCTTTCAACTTTTCCTCCTTAGTATGGTGGTCAGTAACATGCGGGAGACTGCGGAGGGGGTCCTTTTTTTAATTGTGAACTGATGTGCTTTTACTCAATTCGGGAACCTCACAAGCCAAATTTGTAGTATTTTGCACGAATTGCAAGAGATGTTTGAATGTCGACGGTTGAAGTGGAAGCTCGTATTGAGCTTGCTAGAGACTGATTTGCCCAGCCTTCGATAGCTCAGTTGGTACAGCGGAGGACTGTAGTGGTAAAACAGGCATCCTTAGGTCGCTGGTTCAAATCCGGCTCGAAGGACTTTTGCCAAATGCACATTTTATTGAATACTTGGAAAGTAAAATACTTGGAAAGTAAAATAACAGACAATTTATAATTATATTATATTTCATCACTGAAAATAGATGCCTTTTGCTTTGAGGCTGTGACCATGTTATTTTTCTGTCCAACACGAATCTTCATTGGTTTCCTGTGAGGTGTTTTGGATCCCCATCTCTTGCTATGAACTGGCAAAACAGCAGAATCCCCTTGACAATCTTGATTTCTCAAGGGAAATGGGAGAACACTATACACCATCCAAGATATTAAAATATTGTCAAGGCCCAACACGGCTGAATACTCTGAGGAGATGGCCTGTGAGGCGCTGCCTTTCAACTTTTCCCCCTTAGTATGGTGGTCATTAACATGCAGGAGACTGCGGAGGGGGTCATTTTTTTAATTCGGAACTGATGTGCTTTTACTCAATTCGGGAACCTCACAAGCCAAATTTGTAGTATTTTGCACGAATTGCAAGAGATGTTTACAAGTCGACGGTTGAAGTGGAAGCTCGTATTGAGTTTGCTAGAGAATGATTTGCCAAGCCTTCGAAAGCTCAGTTGGTAGAGCGGAGGACTGTAGTGGTAAAACAGGCATCCTTAGGTCGCTGGTTCAAATCCGGCTCGAAGGACTTTTGCCAAATGCAAAATTTATTGAATACTTGGAAAGTAAAATACTTGGAAAATAAAATAACAGACAATTTATAATTATATTATATTTCATCACTGAAAATAGATGCCTTTTGCTTTGAGGCTGTGGCCACGTTATGTTTCTGTCCAACACCAATCTTCATTGGTTTCCTGTGAGGTGTTTCGGATCCCCATCTCTTGCTATGAACTGGCAAAACAGCAGAATCCCCTTGACAATCTTGATTTCTCAAGGGAAATGAGAGTACAGTATACACCATCCAAGATATTAAAATATTGTCATGGCCCAACACGGCTGAATACTCTGAGGAGATGGCCTGTGAGGCGCCGCCTTTCAACTTTTCCCCCTTAGTATGGTGGTCAAAAACATGCGGGAGACTGCGGAGGGGGTCATTTTTTTAATTGGGAACTGATGTGCTTTTACTCAATTCGGGAACGTCACAAGCCAAATTTGTAGTATTTTGCACGAATTGCAAGAGATGTTTACAAGTCGACGGTTGAAGTGGAAGCTCGTATTGAGTTTGCTAGAGAACAATTTGCCAAGCCTTCGATAACTCAGTTGGTAGATCGGAGGACTGTAGTGGTAAAACAGGCATCCTTAGGTCGCTGGTTCAAATCCGGCTCGAAAGACTTTTGCCAAATGCACATTTTATTGAATACTTGGAAAGTAAAATACTTGGAAAGTAAAATAACAGACAATTTATAATTATATTATATTTCATCACTGAAAATAGATGCCTTTGGCTTTGAGGCTGTGGCCACGTTATTTTTCTGTCCGACACCAATCTTCGTTGGTTTCCTGTGTGGTATTTTGGATCCCCATCTCTTGCTATGAACTGACAAAACAGCAGAATCCCCTTGACAATCTTGATTTCTTAAGGGAAATGGGAGAACACTATACACCATCCAAGATATTAAAATATTGTCAAGGCCGAACACTGATGAATACTCGGAGGAGATGGCCTGTGAGGCGCCGCCTTTCAACTTTTCCTCCTTAGTATGGTGGTCAGTAACATGCGGGAGACTGCGGAGGGGGTCATTTTTTTAATTGTGAACTGATGTGCTTTTACTCAATTCGGGAACCTCACAAGCCAAATTTGTAGTATTTTGCACGAATTGCAAGAGATGTTTGAATGTCGACGGTTGAAGTGGAAGCTCGTATTGAGCTTGCTAGAGACTGTTTTGCCAAGCCTTCGATTGCTCAGTTGGTACAGCGGAGGACTGTAGTGGTAAAACAGGCATCCTTAGGTCGCTGGTTCAAATCCGGCTCGAAGGACTTTTGCCAAATGCACATTTTATTGAATACTTGGAAAGTAAAATACTTGGAAAGTAAAATAACAGACAATTTATAATTATATTATATTTCATCACTGAAAATAGATGCCTTTTGCTTTGAGGCTGTGACCATGTTATTTTTCTGTCCAACACAAATCTTCATTGGTTTCCTGTGAGGTGTTTTGGATCCCCATCTCTTGCTATGAACTGGCAAAACAGCAGAATCCCCTTGACAATCATGATTTCTCAAGGGAAATGAGAGAACACTATACACCATCCAAGATATTAAAATATTGTCAAGGCCCAACGCGGCTGAATACTCTGAGGAGATGGCCTGTGAGGTGACGCCTTTCAACTTTTCCCCCTTAGTATGGTGGTCAGTAACATGCCGGAGACTGCGGAGGGGGGTCATTTTTTTAATTCGGAACTGATGTGCTTTTACTCAATTCGGGAACCTCACAAGCCAAATTTGTAGTTAAAATATTGTCAAGGCCCAACGCGGCTGAATACTCTGAGGAGATGGCCTGTGAGGTGCCGCCTTTTAACTTTTCCCCCTTAGTACGGTGGTCATTAACATGCAGGAGACTGCGGAGGGGGTCATTTTTTTAATTCGGAACTGATGTGCTTTTACTCAATTCGGGAACCTCACAAGCCAAATTTGTAGTATTTTGCACAAATTGCAAGAGATGTTTACAAGTCGACGGTTGAAGTGGAAGCTCGTATTGAGTTTGCTAGAGAATGATTTGCCAAGCCTTCGAAAGCTCAGTTGGTAGAGCGAGGACTGTAGTGATAAAACAGGCATCCTTAGGTCGCTGGTTCAAATCCGGCTCGAAGGACTTTTGCCAAATGCAAATTTTATTGAATACTTGGAAAGTAAAATACTTGGAAAATAAAATAACAGACAATTTATAATTATATTATATTTCATCACTGAAAATAGATGCCTTTTGCTTTGAGGCTCTGGCCACGTTATTTTTCTGTCCGACACCAATCTTCGTTGGTTTCCTGTGAGGTGTTTTGGATCCCCATCTCTTGCTATGAACTGACAAAACAGCAGAATCCCCTTGACAATCTCGATTTCTCAAGGGAAATGGGAGAACACTATACACCATCCAAGACATTAAAATATTGTCAAGGCCCAACACGGCTGAATACTCTGAGGAGATGGCCTGTGAGGCGCGCCTTTCAACTTTTCCCCCTTAGTATGGTGGTCAGTAACATGCGGGAGACTGCGGAGGGGGTCATTTTTTTAATTGGGAACTGATGTGCTTTTACTCAATTCGGGAACCTCACAAGCCAAATTTGTAGTATTTTGCACGAATTGCAAAAGATGTTTACAAGTCGACGGTTGAAGTGGAAGCTCGTATTGAGTTTGCTAGAGAATGATTTGCCAAGCCTTCGATAGCTCGTCGCTGCTTCAAATCCGGCTCAAAGGACTTTTGCCAAATGCACATTTTATTGAATACTTGGAAAGTAAAATACTTGGAAAGTAAAATAACAGACAATTTATAATTATATTATATTTCATCACTGAAAATAGATGCCTTTTGCTTTGAGGCTGTGGCCACGTTATTTTTCTGTCCGACACCAATCTTCGTTGGTTTCCTCTGAGGTGTTTTGGATCCCCATCTCTTGCTATGAACTGACAAAACAGCAGAATCCCCTTGACAATCTTGATTTCTCAAGGGAAATGGGAGAACACTATACACCATCCAAGATATTAAAATATTGTCAAGGCCGAACACTGATGAATACTCTGAGGAGATGGCCTGTGAGGCGCCGCCTTTCAACTTTTCCTCCTTAGTATGGTGGTCAGTAACATGCGGGAGACTGCGGAGGGGGTCATTTTTTTAATTGTGAACTGATGTGCTTTTACTCAATTCGGGAACCTCACAAGCCAAATTTGTAGTATTTTGCACGAATTGCAAGAGATGTTTGAATGTCGACGGTTGAAGTGGAAGCTCGTATTGAGCTTGCTAGAGAATGATTTGCCAAGCCTTCGATAGCTCAGTTGGTACAGCGGAGGACTGTAGTGGTAAAACAGGCATCCTTAGGTCGCTTGTTCAAATCCGGCTCGAAGGACTTTTGCCAAATGCACATTTTATTGAATACTTGGAAAGTAAAATACTTGGAAAGTAAAATAACAGACAATTTATAAATATATTATATTTCATCACTGAAAATAGATGCCTTTTGCTTTGAGGCTGTGACCATGTTATTTTTCTGTCCAACACTAATCTTCATTGGTTTCCTGTGAGGTGTTTTGGATCCCCATCTCTTGCTATGAACTGGCAAAACAGCAGAATCCCCTTGACAATCTTGATTTCTCAAGGGAAATGAGAGAACACTATATACCATCCAAGATATTAAAATATTGTCAAGGCCCAACGCGGCTAAATACTCTGAGGAGATGGCCTGTGAGGTGCCGCCTTTCAACTTTTCACCCTTAGTATGGTGGTCAGTAACATGCGGGAGACTGCGGAGGGGGTCATTTTTTTAATTGGGAACTGATGTGCTTTTACTCAATTCGGGAACCTCACAAGCCAAATTTGTAGTATTTTGCACAAATTGCAAGAGATGTTTACAAGTCGGCGGTTGAAGTGGAAGCTCGTATTGAGTTTGCTAGAGTTGATTTGCCAAGCCTTTGATAGCTCAGTTGGTAGAGCGGAGGACTGTAGTGGTAAAACAGTGAATCCTTAGGTCGCTGGTTCAAATCCGGCTCGAAGGACTTTTGCCAAATGCACATTTTATTGAATACTTGGAAAGTAAAATACTTGGAAAGTAAAATAACAGACAATTTATAATTATATTATATTTCATCACTGAAAATAGATGCCTTTTGCTTTGAGGCTGTGACCACCTTATTTTTCTGTCCAACACGAATCTTCATTGGTTTCCTATGAGGTGTTTTGGATCCCCATCTCTTGCTATGAACTGGCAAAACAGCAGAATCCCCTTGACAATCTTGATTTCTCAAGGGAAATGAGAGAACACTATACACCATCCAAGATATTAAAATATTGTCAAGGCCCAACACGGCTGAATACTCTGAGGAGATGGCCTGTGAGGCGCCGCCTTTCAACTTTTCCCCCTTAGTATGGTGGTCATTAACATGCGGGAGACTGCGGAGGGGGTCATTTTTTTAATTGGGAACTAATGTGCTTTTACTCAATTCGGGAACCTCACAAGCCAAATTTGTAGTATTTTGCACGAATTGCAAGAGATGTTTACAAGTCGACGGTTGAAGTGGAAGCTCGTATTGAGTTTGCTAGAGAATGATTTGGCAAGCCTTCGATAGCTCAGTTGGTAGAGCGGAGGACTGTAGTGGTAAAACAGGCATCCTTAGGTGGCTGGTTCAAATCCAGCTCGAAGGACTTTTGCCAAATGCAAATTTTATTGAATACTTGGAAAGTAAAATACTTGGAAAGTAAAATAACAGACAATTTATAATTATATTATATTTCATCACTGAAAATAGATGCCTTTTGCTTTGAGGCTGTGGCCACGTTATTTTTCTGTCCGACACCAATCTTCGTTGGTTTCCTGTGAGGTGTTTTGGATCCCCATCTCTTGCTATGAACTGACAAAACAGCAGAATCCCCTTGACAATCTTGATTTCTCAAGGGAAATGGGAGAACACCATACACCATCCAAGATATTAAAATATTGTCAAGGCCGAACACTGATGAATGCTCTGAGGAGATGGCCTGTGAGGCGCCGCCTTTCAACTTTTCCTCCTTAGTATGGTGGTCAGTAACATGCGGGAGACTGCGGAGGCGGTCATTTTTTTAATTGGGAACTGATGTGCTTTTACTCAATTCGGGAACCTCACGAGCCAAATTTGTAGTATTTTGCACGAATTGCAAGAGATGTTTGCATGTCGACGGTTGAAGTGGAAGCTCGAATTGAGCTTGCTAGAGAATGGTTTGCCAAGCCTTCGATAGCTCAGTTGGTAGAGGGGAGGACTGTAGTGGTAAAACAGGCATACTTAGGTCGCTGGTTCAAATCCGGCTCGAAGGACTTTTGCCAAATGCAAATTTTATTGAATACTTGGAAAGTAAAATACTTGGAAAATAACATAACAGACAATTTATAATTATATTATATTTCATCACTGAAAATAGATGCCTTTTGCTTTGAGGCTGTGGCCACATTATTTTTCTGTCCAACACCAATCTTCTTTGGTTTCCTGTGAGGTGGTTCTTTGATCCCCATCTCTTGCTATGAACTGGCAAAACAGCATAATCCCCTTGACAATCTTGATTTCTCAAGGAAAATGAGAGAACACTATACACCATCCAAGATATTAAAATATTGTCAAGGCCCAACGCGGCTGAATAGTCTGAGGAGATGGCCTGTGAGGTGCCGCCTTTCAACTTTTCCCCCTTAGTATGGTGGTCAGTAACATGCGGGAGACTGCGGAGGGGGTCATTTTTTTAATTGGGAACTGATGTGCTTTTACTCAATTCGGGAACCTCACAAGCCAAATTTGTAGTATTTTGCACGAATTGCAAGAGATGTTTACAAGTCGACGGTGAAGTGGAAGCTCGTATTGAGTTTGCTAGAGAATGATTTGCCAAGCCTTCGATAGCTCAGTTGGTAGAGGGGAGGACTGTAGTGGTACAACAGGCATCCTTAGGTCGCTGGTTCAAATCCGGATTGAAGGACTTTTGCCAAATGCAAATTTTATTGAATACTTGGAAAGTAAAATAACAGACAATTTATAATTATATTATATTTCATCACTGGAAATAGATGCCTTTTGCTTTGAGGCTGTGGCCACGTTATTTTTCTGTCCGACACCAATCTTCGTTGGTTTCCTGTGAGGTATTTTGGATCCCCATCTCTTGCTATGAACTGACAAAACAGCAGAATCCCCTTGACAATCTTGATTTCTCAAGGGAAATGGGAGAACACTATACACCATCCAAGATATTAAAATATTGTCAAGGCCGAACACTGATGAATACTCTGAGGAGATGGCCTGTGAGGCGCCGCCTTTCAACTTTTCCTCCTTAGTATGGTGGTCAGTAACATGCGGGAGACTGCGGAGGGGGTCATTTTTTTAATTGTGAACTGATGTGCTTTTACTCAATTCGGGAACCTCACAAGCCAAATTTGTAGTATTTTGCACGAATTGCAAGAGATGTTTGAATGTCGACGGTTGAAGTGGAAGCTCGTATTGAGCTTGCTAGAGACTGATTTGCCAAGCCTTCGATAGCTCAGTCGGTAGAACGGAGGACTGTAGTGGTAAAACAGGCATCTTTAGGTCGCTGGTTCAAATCCAGATTGAAGGACTTTTGCCAAATGCAAATTTTATTGAATACTTGGAAAGTAAAATGCTTGGAACATAAAATAACAGACAATTTATAATTATATTATATTTCATCACTGAAAATAGATGCCTTTTGCTTTGAGGCTGTGGCCACGTTATGTTTCTGTCCGACACCAATCTTCGTTGGTTTCCTGTGAGGTGTTTTGGATCCCCATCTCTTGCTATGAACTGACAAAACAGCAGAATCCCCTTGACAATCTTGATTTCTCAAGGGAAATGGGAGAACACTATACACCATCCAAGATATTAAAATATTGTCAAGGCCCAACACGGCTGAATACTCTGAGGAGATGGCCTGTGAGGCGCGCCTTTCAACTTTTCCCCCTTAGTATTTTGGTCAGTAACATGCGGGAGACTGCGGAGGGGGTCATTTTTTTAATTGGGAACTGATGTGCTTTTACTCAATTCGGGAACCTCACAAGCCAAATTTGTAGTATTTTGCACGAATTGCAAGAGATGTTTACAAGTCGACGGTTGAAGTGGAAGCTCGTATTGAGTTTGCTAGAGAATGATTTGCCAAGCCTTCGATAGCTCGTCGCTGGTTCAAATCCGGCTCAAAGGACTTTTGCCAAATGCACATTTTATTGAATACTTGGAAAGTAAAATACTTGGAAAGTAAAATAACAGACAATTTATAATTATATTATATTTCATCACTGAAAATAGATGCCTTTTGCTTTGAGGCTGTGGCCACGTTATTTTTCTGTCCGACACCAATCTTCGTTGGTTTCCTGTGTGGTATTTTGGATCCCCATCTCTTGCTATGAACTGACAAAACAGCAGAATCCCCTTGACAATCTTGATTTCTCAAGGGAAATGGGAGAACACTATACACCATCCAAGATATTAAAATATTGTCAAGGCCGAACACTGATGAATACTCGGAGGAGATGGCCTGTGAGGCGCCGCCTTTCAACTTTTCCTCCTTAGTATGGTGGTCAGTAACATGCGGGAGACTGCGGAGGGGGTCATTTTTTTAATTGGGAACTGATGTGCTTTTACTCAATTCGGGAACCTCACAAGCCAAATTTGTAGTTTTTTGCACGAATTGCAAGAGATGTTTGAATGTTGACGGTTGAAGTGGAAGCTCGTATTGAGCTTGCTAGAGACTGATTTGCCAAGCCTTCGATAGCTCAGTTGGTACAGCGGAGGACTGTAGTGATAAAACAGGCATCCTTAGGTCGCTGGTTCAAATCCGGCTCGAAGGTCTTTTGCCAAATGCACATTTTATTGAATACTTGGAAAGTAAAATACTTGGAAAGTAAAATAACAGACAATTTATAATTATATTATATTTCATCACTGAAAATAGATGCCTTTTGCTTTGAGGCTGTGACCATGTTATTTTTCTGTCCAACACGAATCTTCATTGGTTTCCTGTGAGGTGTTTTGGATCCCCATCTCTTGCTATGAACTGGCAAAACAGCAGAATCCCCTTGACAATCATGATTTCTCAAGGGAAATGAGAGAACACTATACACCATCCAAGATATTAAAATATTGTCAAGGCCCAACGCGGCTGAATACTCTGAGGAGATGGCCTGGGAGGTGCCGCCTTTCAACTTTTCCCCCTTAGTATGGTGGTCAGTAACATGCGGGAGACTGCGGAGGGGGGTCATTTTTTTAATTCGGAACTGATGTGCTTTTACTCAATTCGGGAACCTCACAAGCCAAATTTGTAGTTAAAATATTGTCAAGGCCCAACACGGCTGAATACTCTGAGGAGATGGCCTGTGAGGCGCCGCCTTTCAACTTTTCCCCCTTAGTATGGTGGTCATTAACATGCAGGAGACTGCGGAGGGGGTCATTTTTTTAATTCGGAACTGATGTGCTTTTACTCAATTCGGGAACCTCACAAGCCAAATTTGTAGTATTTTGCACGAATTGCAAGAGATGTTTACAAGTCGACGGTTGAAGTGGAAGCTCGTATTGAGTTTGCTAGAGAATGATTTGCCAAGCCTTCGAAAGCTCAGTTGGTAGAGCGGAGGACTGTAGTGGTAAAACAGGCATCCTTAGGTCGCTGGTTCAAATCCGGCTCAAAGGACTTTTGCCAAATGCAAATTTTATTGAATACTTGGAAAGTAAAATACTTGGAAAATAAAATAACAGACAATTTATAATTATATTATATTTCATCACTGAAAATAGATGCCTTTTGCTTTGAGGCTGTGGCCACGTTATGTTTCTGTCCAACACCAATCTTCATTGGTTTCCTGTGAGGTGTTTCGGATCCCCATCTCTTGCTATGAACTGGCAAAACAGCAGAATCCCCTTGACAATCTTGATTTCTCAAGGGAAATGAGAGTACAGTATACACCATCCAAGATATTAAAATATTGTCAAGGCCCAACACGGCTGAATACTCTGAGGAGATGGCCTGTGAGGCGCCGCCTTTCAACTTTTCCCCCTTAGTATGGTAGTCAAAAACATGCGGGAGACTGCGGAGGGGGTCATTTTTTTAATTGGGAACTGATGTGCTTTTACTCAATTCGGGAACGTCACAAGCCAAATTTGTAGTATTTTGCACGAATTGCAAGAGATGTTTACAAGTCGACGGTTGAAGTGGAAGCTCGTATTGAGTTTGCTAGAGAACGATTTATCAAGCCTTCGATAGCTCAGTTGGTAGATCGGAGGACTGTAGTGGTAAAACAGGCATCCTTAGGTCGCTGGTTCAAATCCGGCTCGAAGGACTTTTGCCAAATGCACATTTTATTGAATACTTGGAAAGTAAAATACTTGGAAAGTAAAATAACAGACAATTTATAATTATATTATATTTCATCACTGAAAATAGATGCCTTTTGCTTTGAGGCTGGTACCATGTTATTTTTCTGTCCAACACGAATCTTCATTGGTTTCCTGTGAGGTGTTTTGGATCCCCATCTCTTGCTATGAACTGGCAAAACAGCAGAATCCCCTTGACAATCATGATTTCTCAAGGGAAATGAGAGAACACTATACACCATCCAAGATATTAAAATATTGTCAAGGCCCAACGCGGCTGAATACTCTGAGGAGATGGCCTGGGAGGTGCCGCCTTTCAACTTTTCCCCCTTAGTATGGTGGTCAGTAACATGCGGGAGACTGCGGAGGGGGGTCATTTTTTTAATTGTGAACTGATGTGCTTTTACTCAATTCGGGAACCTCACAAGCCAAATTTGTAGTATTTTGCACGAATTGCAAGAGATGTTTGAATGTCGACGGTTGAAGTGGAAGCTCGTATTGAGCTTGCTAGAGACTGATTTGCCAAGCCTTCGATAGCTCAGTTAGTAGAGCGGAGGACTGTAGTGGTAAAACAGGCATCCTTAGGTTGCTGGTTCAAATCCGGCTCGAAGGACTTTTGCCAAATGCACATTTTATTGAATACTTGGAAAGTAAAATACTTGGAAAGTAAAATAACAGACAATTTATAATTATATTATATTTCATCACTGAAAATAGATGCCTTTTGCTTTGAGGCTGTGACCATGTTATTTTTCTGTCCAACACTAATCTTCATTGGTTTCCTGTGAGGTGTTTTGGATCCCCATCTCTTGCTATGAACTGGCAAAACAGCAGAATCCCCTTGACAATCTTGATTTCTCAAGGGAAATGAGAGAACACTATACACCATCCAAGATATTAAAATATTGTCAAGGCCCAACGCGGCTGAATACTCTGAGGAGATGGCCTGTGAGGTGCCGCCTTTCAACTTTTCCCCCTTAGTATGGTGGTCAGTAACATGCGGGAGACTGCGGAGGGGGTCATTTTTTTAATTGGGAACTGATGTGCTTTTACTCAATTCGGGAACCTCACAAGCCAAATTTGTAGTATTTTGCACAAATTGCAAGAGATGTTTACAAGTCTGCGGTTGAAGTGGAAGCTCGTATTGAGTTTGCTAGAGTTGATTTGCCAAGCCTTTGATAGCTCAGTTGGTAGAGCGGAGGACTGTAGTGGTAAAACAGTGAATCCTTAGGTCGCTGGTTCAAATCCGGCTCGAAGGACTTTTGCCAAATGCACATTTTATTGAATACTTGGAAAGTAAAATACTTGGAAAGTAAAATAACAGACAATTTATAATTATATTATATTTCATCACTGAAAATAGATGCCTTTTGCTTTGAGGCTGTGACCACCTTATTTTTCTGTCCAACACGAATCTTCATTGGTTTCCTATGAGGTGTTTTGGATCCCCATCTCTTGCTATGAACTGGCAAAACAGCAGAATCCCCTTGACAATCTTGATTTCTCAAGGGAAATGAGAGAACACTATACACCATCCAAGATATTAAAATATTGTCAAGGCCCAACACGGCTGAATACTCTGAGGAGATGGCCTGTGAGGCGCCGCCTTTCAACTTTTCCCCCTTAGTATGGTGGTCATTAACATGCGGGAGACTGCGGAGGGGGTCATTTTTTTAATTGGGAACTAATGTGCTTTTACTCAATTCGGGAACCTCACAAGCCAAATTTGTAGTATTTTGCACGAATTGCAAGAGATGTTTACAAGTCGACGGTTGAAGTGGAAGCTCGTATTGAGTTTGCTAGAGAATAATTTGCCAAGCCTTCGATAGCTCAGTTGGTAGAGCGGAGGACTGTAGTGGTAAAACAGGCATCCTTAGGTGGCTGGTTCAAATCCGGCTCGAAGGACTTTTGCCAAATGCAAATTTTATTGAATACTTGGAAATTAAAATACTTGGAAAGTAAAATAACAGACAATTTATAATTATATTATATTTCATCACTGAAAATAGATGCCTTTTGCTTTGAGGCTGTGGCCACGTTATTTTTCTGTCCGACACCAATCTTCGTTGGTTTCCTGTGAGGTGTTTTGGATCCCCATCTCTTGCTATGAACTGACAAAACAGCAGAATCCCCTTGACAATCTTGATTTCTCAAGGGAAATGGGAGAACACCATACACCATCCAAGATATTAAAATATTGTCAAGGCCGAACACTGATGAATACTCTGAGGAGATGGCCTGTGAGGCGCCGCCTTTCAACTTTTCCTCCTTAGTATGGTGGTCAGTAACATGCGGGAGACTGCGGAGGCGGTCATTTTTTAAATTGGGAACTGATGTGCTTTTACTCAATTCGGGAACCTCACGAGCCAAATTTGTAGTATTTTGCACGAATTGCAAGAGATGTTTGCATGTCGACGGTTGAAGTGGAAGCTCGAATTGAGCTTGCTAGAGAACGGTTTGCCAAGCCTTCGATAGCTCAGTTGGTAGAGGGGAGGACTGTAGTGGTAAAACAGGCATACTTAGGTCGCTGGTTCAAATCCGGCTCGAAGGACTTTTGCCAAATGCAAATTTTATTGAATACTTGGAAAGTAAAATACTTGGAAAATAACATAACAGACAATTTATAATTATATTATATTTCATCACTGAAAATAGATGCCTTTTGCTTTGAGGCTGTGGCCACATTATTTTTCTGTCCAACACCAATCTTCTTTGGTTTCCTGTGAGGTGGTTCTTTGATCCCCATCTCTTGCTATGAACTGGCAAAACAGCATAATCCCCTTGACAATCTTGATTTCTCAAGGAAAATGAGAGAACACTATACACCATCCAAGATATTAAAATATTGTCAAGGCCCAACGCGGCTGAATAGTCTGAGGAGATGGCCTGTGAGGTGCCGCCTTTCAACTTTTCCCCCTTAGTATGGTGGTCATTAACATGCGGGAGACTGCGGAGGGGGTCATTTTTTTAATTGGGAACTAATGTGCTTTTACTCAATTCGGGAACCTCACAAGCCAAATTTGTAGTATTTTGCACGAATTGCAAGAGATGTTTACAAGTCGACGGTTGAAGTGGAAGCTCGTATTGAGTTTGCTAGAGAATGATTTGCCAAGCCTTCGATAGCTCAGTTGGTAGAGCGGAGGACTGTAGGGGTAAAACAGGCATCCTTAGGTGGCTGGTTCAAATCCAGCTCGAAGGACTTTTGCCAAATGCAAATTTTATTGAATACTTGGAAAGTAAAATACTTGGAAAGTAAAATAACAGACAATTTATAATTATATTATATTTCATCACTGGAAATAGATGCCTTTTGCTTTGAGGCTGTGGCCACGTTATTTTTCTGTCCGACACCAATCTTCGTTGGTTTCCTGTGAGGTATTTTGGATCCCCATCTCTTGCTATGAACTGACAAAACAGCAGAATCCCCTTGACAATCTTGATTTCTCAAGGGAAATGGGAGAACACTATACACCATCCAAGATATTAAAATATTGTCAAGGCCGAACACTGATGAATACTCTGAGGAGATGGCCTGTGAGGCGCCGCCTTTCAACTTTTCCTCCTTAGTATGGTGGTCAGTAACATGCGGGAGACTGCGGAGGGGGTCATTTTTTTAATTGTGAACTGATGTGCTTTTACTCAATTCGGGAACCTCACAAGCCAAATTTGTAGTATTTTGCACGAATTGCAAGAGATGTTTGAATGTCGACGGTTGAAGTGGAAGCTCGTATTGAGCTTGCTAGAGACTGATTTGCCAAGCCTTCGATAGCTCAGTCGGTAGAACGGAGGACTGTAGTGGTAAAACAGGCATCTTTAGGTCGCTGGTTCAAATCCAGATTGAAGGACTTTTGCCAAATGCAAATTTTATTGAATACTTGGAAAGTAAAATGCTTGGAACATAAAATAACAGACAATTTATAATTATATTATATTTCATCACTGAAAATAGATGCCTTTTGCTTTGAGGCTGTGGCCACTTTATGTTTCTGTCCGACACCAATCTTCGTTGGTTTCCTGTGAGGTGTTTTGGATCCCCATCTCTTGCTATGAACTGACAAAACAGCAGAATCCCCTTGACAATCTTGATTTCTCAAGGGAAATGGGAGAACACTATACACCATCCAAGATATTAAAATATTGTCAAGGCCCAACACGGCTGAATACTCTGAGGAGATGGCCTGTGAGGCGCGCCTTTCAACTTTTCCCCCTTAGTATTTTGGTCAGTAACATGCGGGAGACTGCGGAGGGGGTCATTTTTTTAATTGGGAACTGATGTGCTTTTACTCAATTCGGGAACCTCACAAGCCAAATTTGTAGTTAAAATATTGTCAAGGCCCAACACGGCTGAATACTCTGAGGAGATGGCCTGTGAGGCGCCGCCTTTCAACTTTTCCCCCTTAGTATGGTGGTCATTAACATGCAGGAGACTGCGGAGGGGGTCATTTTTTTAATTGTGAACTGATGTGCTTTTACTCAATTCGGGAACCTCACAAGCCAAATTTGTAGTATTTTGCACGAATTGCAAGAGATGTTTGAATGTCGACGGTTGAAGTGGAAGCTCGTATTGAGCTTGCTAGAGACTGATTTGCCAAGCCTTCGATAGCTCAGTTAGTAGAGCGGAGGACTGTAGTGGTAAAACAGGCATCCTTAGGTCGCTGGTTCAAATCCGGCTCGAAGGACTTTTGCCAAATGCACATTTTATTGAATACTTGGAAAGTAAAATACTTGGAAAGTAAAATAACAGACAATTTATAATTATATTATATTTCATCACTGAAAATAGATGCCTTTTGCTTTGAGGCTGTGACCATGTTATTTTTCTGTCCAACACTAATCTTCATTGGTTTCCTGTGAGGTGTTTTGGATCCCCATCTCTTGCTATGAACTGGCAAAACAGCAGAATCCCCTTGACAATCTTGATTTCTCAAGGGAAATGAGAGAACACTATACACCATCCAAGATATTAAAATATTGTCAAGGCCCAACGCGGCTGAATACTCTGAGGAGATGGCCTGTGAGGTGCCGCCTTTCAACTTTTCCCCCTTAGTATGGTGGTCAGTAACATGCGGGAGACTGCGGAGGGGGTCATTTTTTTAATTGGGAACTGATGTGCTTTTACTCAATTCGGGAACCTCACAAGCCAAATTTGTAGTATTTTGCACAAATTGCAAGAGATGTTTACAAGTCTGCGGTTGAAGTGGAAGCTCGTATTGAGTTTGCTAGAGTTGATTTGCCAAGCCTTTGATAGCTCAGTTGGTAGAGCGGAGGACTGTAGTGGTAAAACAGTGAATCCTTAGGTCGCTGGTTCAAATCCGGCTCGAAGGACTTTTGCCAAATGCACATTTTATTGAATACTTGGAAAGTAAAATACTTGGAAAGTAAAATAACAGACAATTTATAATTATATTATATTTCATCACTGAAAATAGATGCCTTTTGCTTTGAGGCTGTGACCACCTTATTTTTCTGTCCAACACGAATCTTCATTGGTTTCCTATGAGGTGTTTTGGATCCCCATCTCTTGCTATGAACTGGCAAAACAGCAGAATCCCCTTGACAATCTTGATTTCTCAAGGGAAATGAGAGAACACTATACACCATCCAAGATATTAAAATATTGTCAAGGCCCAACACGGCTGAATACTCTGAGGAGATGGCCTGTGAGGCGCCGCCTTTCAACTTTTCCCCCTTAGTATGGTGGTTATTAACATGCGGGAGACTGCGGAGGGGGTCATTTTTTTAATTGGGAACTAATGTGCTTTTACTCAATTCGGGAACCTCACAAGCCAAATTTGTAGTATTTTGCACGAATTGCAAGAGATGTTTACAAGTCGACGGTTGAAGTGGAAGCTCGTATTGAGTTTGCTAGAGAATGATTTGCCAAGCCTTCGATAGCTCAGTTGGTAGAGCGGAGGACTGTAGTGGTAAAACAGGCATCCTTAGGTCGCTGGTTCAAATCCGGCTCGAAGGACTTTTGCCAAATGCAAATTTTATTGAATACTTGGAAAGTAAAATACTTGGAAAATAACATAACAGACAATTTATAATTATATTATATTTCATCACTGAAAATAGATGCCTTTTGCTTTGAGGCTGTGGCCACATTATTTTTCTGTCCAACACCAATCTTCTTTGGTTTCCTGTGAGGTGGTTCTTTGATCCCCATCTCTTGCTATGAACTGGCAAAACAGCATAATCCCCTTGACAATCTTGATTTCTCAAGGAAAATGAGAGAACACTATACACCATCCAAGATATTAAAATATTGTCAAGGCCCAACGCGGCTGAATAGTCTGAGGAGATGGCCTGTGAGGTGCCGCCTTTCAACTTTTCCCCCTTAGTATGGTGGTCATTAACATGCGGGAGACTGCGGAGGGGGTCATTTTTTTAATTGGGAACTAATGTGCTTTTACTCAATTCGGGAACCTCACAAGCCAAATTTGTAGTATTTTGCACGAATTGCAAGAGATGTTTACAAGTCGACGGTTGAAGTGGAAGCTCGTATTGAGTTTGCTAGAGAATGATTTGCCAAGCCTTCGATAGCTCAGTTGGTAGAGCGGAGGACTGTAGGGGTAAAACAGGCATCCTTAGGTGGCTGGTTCAAATCCAGCTCGAAGGACTTTTGCCAAATGCAAATTTTATTGAATACTTGGAAAGTAAAATACTTGGAAAGTAAAATAACAGACAATTTATAATTATATTATATTTCATCACTGGAAATAGATGCCTTTTGCTTTGAGGCTGTGGCCACGTTATTTTTCTGTCCGACACCAATCTTCGTTGGTTTCCTGTGAGGTATTTTGGATCCCCATCTCTTGCTATGAACTGACAAAACAGCAGAATCCCCTTGACAATCTTGATTTCTCAAGGGAAATGGGAGAACACTATACACCATCCAAGATATTAAAATATTGTCAAGGCCGAACACTGATGAATACTCTGAGGAGATGGCCTGTGAGGCGCCGCCTTTCAACTTTTCCTCCTTAGTATGGTGGTCAGTAACATGCGGGAGACTGCGGAGGGGGTCATTTTTTTAATTGTGAACTGATGTGCTTTTACTCAATTCGGGAACCTCACAAGCCAAATTTGTAGTATTTTGCACGAATTGCAAGAGATGTTTGAATGTCGACGGTTGAAGTGGAAGCTCGTATTGAGCTTGCTAGAGACTGATTTGCCAAGCCTTCGATAGCTCAGTCGGTAGAACGGAGGACTGTAGTGGTAAAACAGGCATCTTTAGGTCGCTGGTTCAAATCCAGATTGAAGGACTTTTGCCAAATACAAATTTTATTGAATACTTGGAAAGTAAAATGCTTGGAACATAAAATAACAGACAATTTATAATTATATTATATTTCATCACTGAAAATAGATGCCTTTTGCTTTGAGGCTGTGGCCACTTTATGTTTCTGTCCGACACCAATCTTCGTTGGTTTCCTGTGAGGTGTTTTGGATCCCCATCTCTTGCTATGAACTGACAAAACAGCAGAATCCCCTTGACAATCTTGATTTCTCAAGGGAAATGGGAGAACACTATACACCATCCAAGATATTAAAATATTGTCAAGGCCCAACACGGCTGAATACTCTGAGGAGATGGCCTGTGAGGCGCGCCTTTCAACTTTTCCCCCTTAGTATTTTGGTCAGTAACATGCGGGAGACTGCGGAGGGGGTCATTTTTTTAATTGGGAACTGATGTGCTTTTACTCAATTCGGGAACCTCACAAGCCAAATTTGTAGTATTTTGCACGAATTGCAAGAGATGTTTACAAGTCGACGGTTGAAGTGGAAGCTCGTATTGAGTTTGCTAGAGAATGATTTGCCAAGCCTTCGATAGCTCGTCGCTGGTTCAAATCCGGCTCAAAGGACTTTTGCCAAATGCACATTTTATTGAATACTTGGAAAGTAAAATACTTGGAAAGTAAAATAACAGACAATTTATAATTATATTATATTTCATCACTGAAAATAGATGCCTTTTGCTTTGAGGCTGTGGCCACGTTATTTTTCTGTCCGACACCAATCTTCGTTGGTTTCCTGTGAGGTGTTTTGGATCCCCATCTCTTGCTATGAACTGACAAAACAGCAGAATCCCCTTGACAATCTTGATTTCTCAAGGGAAATGGGAGAACACCATACACCATCCAAGATATTAAAATATTGTCAAGGCCGAACACTGATGAATACTCTGAGGAGATGGCCTGTGAGGCGCCGCCTTTCAACTTTTCCTCCTTAGTATGGTGGTCAGTAACATGCGGGAGACTGCGGAGGCGGTCATTTTTTAAATTGGGAACTGATGTGCTTTTACTCAATTCGGGAACCTCACGAGCCAAATTTGTAGTATTTTGCACGAATTGCAAGAGATGTTTGCATGTCGACGGTTGAAGTGGAAGCTCGAATTGAGCTTGCTAGAGAACGGTTTGCCAAGCCTTCGATAGCTCAGTTGGTAGAGGGGAGGACTGTAGTGGTAAAACAGGCATACTTAGGTCGCTGGTTCAAATCCGGCTCGAAGGACTTTTGCCAAATGCAAATTTTATTGAATACTTGGAAAGTAAAATACTTGGAAAATAACATAACAGACAATTTATAATTATATTATATTTCATCACTGAAAATAGATGCCTTTTGCTTTGAGGCTGTGGCCACATTATTTTTCTGTCCAACACCAATCTTCTTTGGTTTCCTGTGAGGTGGTTCTTTGATCCCCATCTCTTGCTATGAACTGGCAAAACAGCATAATCCCCTTGACAATCTTGATTTCTCAAGGAAAATGAGAGAACACTATACACCATCCAAGATATTAAAATATTGTCAAGGCCCAACGCGGCTGAATAGTCTGAGGAGATGGCCTGTGAGGTGCCGCCTTTCAACTTTTCCCCCTTAGTATGGTGGTCATTAACATGCGGGAGACTGCGGAGGGGGTCATTTTTTTAATTGGGAACTAATGTGCTTTTACTCAATTCGGGAACCTCACAAGCCAAATTTGTAGTATTTTGCACGAATTGCAAGAGATGTTTACAAGTCGACGGTTGAAGTGGAAGCTCGTATTGAGTTTGCTAGAGAATGATTTGCCAAGCCTTCGATAGCTCAGTTGGTAGAGCGGAGGACTGTAGGGGTAAAACAGGCATCCTTAGGTGGCTGGTTCAAATCCAGCTCGAAGGACTTTTGCCAAATGCAAATTTTATTGAATACTTGGAAAGTAAAATACTTGGAAAGTAAAATAACAGACAATTTATAATTATATTATATTTCATCACTGGAAATAGATGCCTTTTGCTTTGAGGCTGTGGCCACGTTATTTTTCTGTCCGACACCAATCTTCGTTGGTTTCCTGTGAGGTATTTTGGATCCCCATCTCTTGCTATGAACTGACAAAACAGCAGAATCCCCTTGACAATCTTGATTTCTCAAGGGAAATGGGAGAACACTATACACCATCCAAGATATTAAAATATTGTCAAGGCCGAACACTGATGAATACTCTGAGGAGATGGCCTGTGAGGCGCCGCCTTTCAACTTTTCCTCCTTAGTATGGTGGTCAGTAACATGCGGGAGACTGCGGAGGGGGTCATTTTTTTAATTGTGAACTGATGTGCTTTTACTCAATTCGGGAACCTCACAAGCCAAATTTGTAGTATTTTGCACGAATTGCAAGAGATGTTTGAATGTCGACGGTTGAAGTGGAAGCTCGTATTGAGCTTGCTAGAGACTGATTTGCCAAGCCTTCGATAGCTCAGTCGGTAGAACGGAGGACTGTAGTGGTAAAACAGGCATCTTTAGGTCGCTGGTTCAAATCCAGATTGAAGGACTTTTGCCAAATGCAAATTTTATTGAATACTTGGAAAGTAAAATGCTTGGAACATAAAATAACAGACAATTTATAATTATATTATATTTCATCACTGAAAATAGATGCCTTTTGCTTTGAGGCTGTGGCCACTTTATGTTTCTGTCCGACACCAATCTTCGTTGGTTTCCTGTGAGGTGTTTTGGATCCCCATCTCTTGCTATGAACTGACAAAACAGCAGAATCCCCTTGACAATCTTGATTTCTCAAGGGAAATGGGAGAACACTATACACCATCCAAGATATTAAAATATTGTCAAGGCCCAACACGGCTGAATACTCTGAGGAGATGGCCTGTGAGGCGCGCCTTTCAACTTTTCCCCCTTAGTATTTTGGTCAGTAACATGCGGGAGACTGCGGAGGGGGTCATTTTTTTAATTGGGAACTGATGTGCTTTTACTCAATTCGGGAACCTCACAAGCCAAATTTGTAGTATTTTGCACGAATTGCAAGAGATGTTTACAAGTCGACGGTTGAAGTGGAAGCTCGTATTGAGTTTGCTAGAGAATGATTTGCCAAGCCTTCGATAGCTCGTCGCTGGTTCAAATCCGGCTCAAAGGACTTTTGCCAAATGCACATTTTATTGAATACTTGGAAAGTAAAATACTTGGAAAGTAAAATAACAGACAATTTATAATTATATTATATTTCATCACTGAAAATAGATGCCTTTTGCTTTGAGGCTGTGGCCACGTTATTTTTCTGTCCGACACCAATCTTCGTTGGTTTCCTGTGTGGTATTTTGGATCCCCATCTCTTGCTATGAACTGACAAAACAGCAGAATCCCCTTGACAATCTTGATTTCTCAAGGGAAATGGGAGAACACTATACACCATCCAAGATATTAAAATATTGTCAAGGCCGAACACTGATGAATACTCGGAGGAGATGGCCTGTGAGGCGCCGCCTTTCAACTTTTCCTCCTTAGTATGGTGGTCAGTAACATGCGGGAGACTGCGGAGGGGGTCATTTTTTTAATTGTGAACTGATGTGCTTTTACTCAATTCGGGAACCTCACAAGCCAAATTTGTAGTATTTTGCACGAATTGCAAGAGATGTTTGAATGTCGACGGTTGAAGTGGAAGCTCGTATTGAGCTTGCTAGAGACTGATTTGCCAAGCCTTCGATAGCTCAGTTGGTACAGCGGAGGACTGTAGTGATAAAACAGGCATCCTTAGGTCGCTGGTTCAAATCCGGCTCGAAGGACTTTTGCCAAATGCACATTTTATTGAATACTTGGAAAGTAAAATACTTGGAAAGTAAAATAACAGACAATTTATAATTATATTATATTTCATCACTGAAAATAGATGCCTTTTGCTTTGAGGCTGTGACCATGTTATTTTTCTGTCCAACACGAATCTTCATTGGTTTCCTGTGAGGTGTTTTGGATCCCCATCTCTTGCTATGAACTGGCAAAACAGCAGAATCCCCTTGACAATCATGATTTCTCAAGGGAAATGAGAGAACACTATACACCATCCAAGATATTAAAATATTGTCAAGGCCCAACGCGGCTGAATACTCTGAGGAGATGGCCTGGGAGGTGCCGCCTTTCAACTTTTCCCCCTTAGTATGGTGGTCAGTAACATGCGGGAGACTGCGGAGGGGGGTCATTTTTTTAATTCGGAACTGATGTGCTTTTACTCAATTCGGGAACCTCACAAGCCAAATTTGTAGTTAAAATATTGTCAAGGCCCAACACGGCTGAATACTCTGAGGAGATGGCCTGTGAGGCGCCGCCTTTCAACTTTTCCCCCTTAGTATGGTGGTCATTAACATGCAGGAGACTGCGGAGCGGGTCATTTTTTTAATTCGGAACTGATGTGCTTTTACTCAATTCGGGAACCTCACAAGCCAAATTTGTAGTATTTTGCACAAATTGCAAGAGATGTTTACAAGTCGACGGTTGAAGTGGAAGCTCGTATTGAGTTTGCTAGAGAATGATTTGCCAAGCCTTCGAAAGCTCAGTTGGTAGAGCGGAGGACTGTAGTGGTAAAACAGGCATCCTTAGGTCGCTGGTTCAAATCCGGCTCGAAGGACTTTTGCCAAATGCAAATTTTATTGAATACTTGGAAAGTAAAACACTTGGAAAATAAAATAACAGACAATTTATAATTATATTATATTTCATCACTGAAAATAGATGCCTTTTGCTTTGAGGCTGTGGCCACGTTATTTTTCTGTCCGACACCAATCTTCGTTGGTTTCCTGTGTGGTATTTTGGATCCCCATCTCTTGCTATGAACTGACAAAACAGCAGAATCCCCTTGACAATCTTGATTTCTCAAGGGAAATGGGAGAACACTATACACCATCCAAGATATTAAAATATTGTCAAGGCCGAACACTGATGAATACTCGGAGGAGATGGCCTGTGAGGCGCCGCCTTTCAACTTTTCCTCCTTAGTATGGTGGTCAGTAACATGCGGGAGACTGCGGAGGGGGTCATTTTTTTAATTGTGAACTGATGTGCTTTTACTCAATTCGGGAACCTCACAAGCCAAATTTGTAGTATTTTGCACGAATTGCAAGAGATGTTTGAATGTCGACGGTTGAAGTGGAAGCTCGTATTGAGCTTGCTAGAGACTGATTTGCCAAGCCTTCGATAGCTCAGTTGGTACAGCGGAGGACTGTAGTGATAAAACAGGCATCCTTAGGTCGCTGGTTCAAATCCGGCTCGAAGGACTTTTGCCAAATGCACATTTTATTGAATACTTGGAAAGTAAAATACTTGGAAAGTAAAATAACAGACAATTTATAATTATATTATATTTCATCACTGAAAATAGATGCCTTTTGCTTTGAGGCTGTGACCATGTTATTTTTCTGTCCAACACGAATCTTCATTGGTTTCCTGTGAGGTGTTTTGGATCCCCATCTCTTGCTATGAACTGGCAAAACAGCAGAATCCCCTTGACAATCATGATTTCTCAAGGGAAATGAGAGAACACTATACACCATCCAAGATATTAAAATATTGTCAAGGCCCAACGCGGCTGAATACTCTGAGGAGATGGCCTGGGAGGTGCCGCCTTTCAACTTTTCCCCCTTAGTATGGTGGTCAGTAACATGCGGGAGACTGCGGAGGGGGGTCATTTTTTTAATTCGGAACTGATGTGCTTTTACTCAATTCGGGAACCTCACAAGCCAAATTTGTAGTTAAAATATTGTCAAGGCCCAACACGGCTGAATACTCTGAGGAGATGGCCTGTGAGGCGCCGCCTTTCAACTTTTCCCCCTTAGTATGGTGGTCATTAACATGCAGGAGACTGCGGAGCGGGTCATTTTTTTAATTCGGAACTGATGTGCTTTTACTCAATTCGGGAACCTCACAAGCCAAATTTGTAGTATTTTGCACGAATTGCAAGAGATGTTTACAAGTCGACGGTTGAAGTGGAAGCTCGTATTGAGTTTGCTAGAAAACGATTTATCAAGCCTTCGATAGCTCAGTTGGTAGATCGGAGGACTGTAGTGGTAAAACAGGCATCCTTAGGTCGCTGGTTCAAATCCGGCTCGAAGGACTTTTGCCAAATGCACATTTTATTGAATACTTGGAAAGTAAAATACTTGGAAAGTAAAATAACAGACAATTTATAATTATATTATATTTCATCACTGAAAATAGATGCCTTTTGCTTTGAGGCTGTGGCCACGTTATTTTTCTGTCCGACACCAATCTTCGTTGGTTTCCTGTGAGGTATTTTGGATCCCCATCTCTTGCTATGAACTGACAAAACAGCAGAATCCCCTTGACAATCTTGATTTCTCAAGGGAAATGGGAGAACACTATACACCATCCAAGATATTAAAATATTGTCAAGGACGAACACTGATGAATACTCTGAGGAGATGGCCTGTGAGGCGCCGCCTTTCAACTTTTCCTCCTTTGTATGGTGGTCAGTTACATGCGGGAGACTGCGGAGGGGGTCATTTTTTTAATTGTGAACTGATGTGCTTTTACTCAATTCGGGAACCTCACAAGCCAAATTTGTAGTATTTTGCACGAATTGCAAGAGATGTTTGAATGTCGACGGTTGAAGTGGAAGCTCGTATTGAGCTTGCTAGAGACTGATTTGCCAAGCCTTCGGTAGCTCAGTTAGTAGAGCGGAGGACTGTAGTGGTAAAACAGGCATCCTTAGGTCGCTGGTTCAAATCCGGCTCGAAGGACTTTTGCCAAATGCACATTTTATTGAATACTTGGAAAGTAAAATACTTGGAAAGTAAAATAACAGACAATTTATAAATATATTATATTTCATCACTGAAAATAGATGCCTTTTGCTTTGAGGCTGTGACCATGTTATTTTTCTGTCCAACACTAATCTTCATTGGTTTCCTGTGAGGTGTTTTGGATCCCCATCTCTTGCTATGAACTGGCAAAACAGCAGAATCCCCTTGACAATCTTGATTTCTCAAGGGAAATGAGAGAACACTATACACCATCCAAGATATCAAAATATTGTCAAGGCCCAACGCGGCTGAATACTCTGAGGAGATGGCCTGTGAGGTGCCGCCTTTCAACTTTTCCCCCTTAGTATGGTGGTCAGTAACATGCGGGAGACTGCGGAGGGGGTCATTTTTTTAATTGGGAACTGATGTGCTTTTACTCAATTCGGGAACCTCACAAGCCAAATTTGTAGTATTTTGCACAAATTGCAAGAGATGTTTACAAGTCGGCGGTTGAAGTGGAAGCTCGTATTGAGTTTGCTAGAGTTGATTTGCCAAGCCTTTGATAGCTCAGTTGGTAGAGCGGAGGACTGTAGTGGTAAAACAGTGAATCCTTAGGTCGCTGCTTCAAATCCGGCTCGAAGGACTTTTGCCAAATGCACATTTTATTGAATACTTGGAAAGTAAAATACTTGGAAAGTAAAATAACAGACAATTTATAATTATATTATATTTCATCACTGAAAATAGATGCCTTTTGCTTTGAGGCTGTGACCACCTTATTTTTCTGTCCAACACGAATCTTCATTGGTTTCCTATGAGGTGTTTTGGATCCCCATCTCTTGCTATGAACTGGCAAAACAGCAGAATCCCCTTGACAATCTTGATTTCTCAAGGGAAATGAGAGAACACTATACACCATCCAAGATATTAAAATATTGTCAAGGCCCAACACGGCTGAATACTCTGAGGAGATGGCCTGTGAGGCGCCGCCTTTCAACTTTTCCCCCTTAGTATGGTGGTCATTAACATGCGGGAGACTGCGGAGGGGGTCATTTTTTTAATTGGGAACTAATGTGCTTTTACTCAATTCGGGAACCTCACAAGCCAAATTTGTAGTATTTTGCACGAATTGCAAGAGATGTTTACAAGTCGACGGTTGAAGTGGAAGCTCGTATTGAGTTTGCTAGAGAATGATTTGCCAAGCCTTCGATAGCTCAGTTGGTAGAGCGGAGGACTGTAGTGGTAAAACAGGCATCCTTAGGTGGCTGGTTCAAATCCGGCTCGAAGGACTTTTGCCAAATGCAAATTTTATTGAATACTTGGAAAGTAAAATACTTGGAAAGTAAAATAACAGACAATTTATAATTATATTATATTTCATCACTGAAAATAGATGCCTTTTGCTTTGAGGGTGTGGCCACGTTATTTTTCTGTCCGACACCAATCTTCGTTGGTTTCCTGTGAGGTGTTTTGGATCCCCATCTCTTGCTATGAACTGACAAAACAGCAGAATCCCCTTGACAATCTTGATTTCTCAAGGGAAATGGGAGAACACCATACACCATCCAAGATATTAAAATATTGTCAAGGCCGAACACTGATGAATACTCTGAGGAGATGGCCTGTGAGGCGCCGCCTTTCAACTTTTCCTCCTTAGTATGGTGGTCAGTAACATGCGGGAGACTGCGGAGGCGGTCATTTTTTTAATTGGGAACTGATGTGCTTTTACTCAATTCGGGAACCTCACGATCCAAATTTGTAGTATTTTGCACGAATTGCAAGAGATGTTTGCATGTCGACGGTTGAAGTGGAAGCTCGAATTGAGCTTGCTAGAGAACGGTTTGTCAAGCCTTCGATAGCTCAGTTGGTAGAGGGGAGGACTGTAGTGGTAAAAGAGGCATACTTAGGTTGCTGGTTCAAATCCGGCTCGAAGGACTTTTGCCAAATGCAAATTTTATTGAATACTTGGAAAGTAAAATACTTGGAAAATAACATAACAGACAATTTATAATTATATTATATTTCATCACTGAAAATAGATGCCTTTTGCTTTGAGGCTGTGGCCACATTATTTTTCTGTCCAACACCAATCTTCTTTGGTTTCCTGTGAGGTGGTTCTTTGATCCCCATCTCTTGCTATGAACTGGCAAAACAGCATAATCCCCTTGACAATCTTGATTTCTCAAGGAAAATGAGAGAACACTATACACCATCCAAGATATTAAAATATTGTCAAGGCCCAACGCGGCTGAATAGTCTGAGGAGATGGCCTGTGAGGTGCCGCCTTTCAACTTTTCCCCCTTAGTATGGTGGTCAGTAACATGCGGGAGACTGCGGAGGGGGTCATTTTTTTAATTGGGAACTGATGTGCTTTTACTCAATTCGGGAACCTCACAAGCCAAATTTGTAGTATTTTGCACGAATTGCAAGAGATGTTTACAAGTCGACGGTGAAGTGGAAGCTCGTATTGAGTTTGCTAGAGAATGATTTGCCAAGCCTTCGATAGCTCAGTTGGTAGAGCGGAGGACTGTAGTGGTACAACAGGCATCCTTAGGTCGCTGGTTCAAATCCGGATTGAATGACTTTTGCCAAATGCAAATTTTATTGAATACTTGGAAAGTAAAATAACAGACAATTTATAATTATATTATATTTCATCACTGGAAATAGATGCCTTTTGCTTTGAGGCTGTGGCCACGTTATTTTTCTGTCCGACACCAATCTTCGTTGGTTTCCTGTGAGGTATTTTGGATCCCCATCTCTTGCTATGAACTGACAAAACAGCAGAATCCCCTTGACAATCTTGATTTCTCAAGGGAAATGAGAGAACACTATACACCATCCAAGATATTAAAATATTGTCAAGGCCCAACACGGCTGAATACTCTGAGGAGATGGCCTGTGAGGCGCCGCCTTTCAACTTTTCCCCCTTAGTATGTTGGTCAGTAACATGCGGGAGACTGCGGAGGGGGTCATTTTTTTAATTGTGAACTGATGTGCTTCTGCTCAATTCGGGAACCTCACAAGCCAAATTTGTAGTATTTTGCACGAATTACAAGAGATGTTTGAATGTCGACGGTTGAAGTGGAAGCTCGTATTGAGCTTGCTAGAGCTTGATTTGCCAAGCCTTCGATAGCTCAGTTGGTAGAGCAGAGGACTGTAGTGGTAAAACAGGCATCTTTAGGTCGCTGGTTCAAATCCAGATTGAAGGACTTTTGCCAAATGCAAATTTTATTGAATACTTGGAAAGTAAAATGCTTGGAACATAAAATAACAGACAATTTATAATTATATTATATTTCATCACTGAAAATAGATGCCTTTTGCTTTGAGGCTGTGGCCACGTTATGTTTCTGTCCGACACCAATCTTCGTTGGTTTCCTGTGAGGTGTTTTGGATCCCCATCTCTTGCTATGAACTGACAAAACAGCAGAATCCCCTTGACAATCTTGATTTCTCAAGGGAAATGGGAGAACACTATACACCATCCAAGATATTAAAATATTGTCAAGGCCCAACACGGCTGAATACACTGAGGAGATGGCCTGTGAGGCGCGCCTTTCAACTTTTCCCCCTTAGTATTTTGGTCAGTAACATGCGGGAGACTGCGAAGGGGGTCATTTTTTTCATTGGGAACTGATGTGCTTTTACTCAATTCGGGAACCTCACAAGCCAAATTTGTAGTATTTTGCACGAATTGCAAGAGATGTTTACAAGTCGACGGTTGAAGTGGAAGCTCGTATTGAGGTTGCTAGAGAATGATTTGCCAAGCCTTCGATAGCTCGTCGCTGGTTCAAATCCGGCTCAAAGGACTTTTGCCAAATGCACATTTTATTGAATACTTGGAAAGTAAAATACTTGGAAAGTAAAATAACAGACAATTTATAATTATATTATATTTCATCACTGAAAATAGATGCCTTTTGCTTTGAGGCTGTGGCCACGTTATTTTTCTGTCCGACACCAATCTTCGTTGGTTTCCTGTGAGGTATTTTGGATCCCCATCTCTTGCTATGAACTGACAAAACAGCAGAATCCCCTTGACAATCTTGATTTCTCAAGGGAAATGGGAGAACACTATACACCATCCAAGATATTAAAATATTGTCAAGGACGAACACTGATGAATACTCTGAGGAGATGGCCTGTGAGGCGCCGCCTTTCAACTTTTCCTCCTTTGTATGGTGGTCAGTTACATGCGGGAGACTGCGGAGGGGGTCATTTTTTTAATTGTGAACTGATGTGCTTTTACTCAATTCGGGAACCTCACAAGCCAAATTTGTAGTATTTTGCACGAATTGCAAGAGATGTTTGAATGTCGACGGTTGAAGTGGAAGCTCGTATTGAGCTTGCTAGAGACTGATTTGCCAAGCCTTCGATAGCTCAGTTAGTAGAGCGGAGGACTGTAGTGGTAAAACAGGCATCCTTAGGTCCCTGGTTCAAATCCGGCTCGAAGGACTTTTGCCAAATGCACATTTTATTGAATACTTGGAAAGTAAAATACTTGGAAAGTAAAATAACAGACAATTTATAATTATATTATATTTCATCACTGAAAATAGATGCCTTTTGCTTTGAGGCTGTGACCACGTTATTTTTCTGTCCAACACGAATCTTCATTGGTTTCCTGTGAGGTGTTTTGGATCCCCATCTCTTGCTATGAACTGGCAAAACAGCAGAATCCCCTTGACAATCTTGATTTCTCAAGGGAAATGAGAGAACACTATACACCATCCAAGATATTAAAATATTGTCAAGGCCCAACACGGCTGAATACTCTGAGGAGATGGCCTGTGAGGCGCCGCCTTTCAACTTTTCCCCCTTAGTATGGTGGTCAGTAACATGCGGGAGACTGCGGAGGGGGGTCATTTTTTTAATTCGGAACTGATGTGCTTTTACTCAATTCGGGAACCTCACAAGCCAAATTTGTAGTATTTTGCACGAATTGCAAGAGATGTTTACAAGTCGACGGTTGAAGTGGAAGCTCGTATTGAGTTTGCTAGAGAACGATTTGTCAAGCCTTCGATAGCTCAGTTGGTAGAGCTGAGGACTGTAGTGGTAAAACAGGAATCCTTAGGTCGCTGGTTCAAATCCGGCTCGAAGGACTTTTGCCAAATGCAAATTTTATTGAATACTTGGAAAGCAAAATACTTGGAAAGTAAAATAACAGACAATTTATAATTATATTATATTTCATCACTGAAAATAGATGCCTTTTGCTTTGAGGCTGTGGCCACGTTATTTTTCTGTCCGACACCAATCTTCGTTGGTTTCCTGTGAGGTGTTTTGGATCCCCATCTCTTGCTATGAACTGACAAAACAGCAGAATCCCCTTGACAATCTCGATTTCTCAAGGGAAATGGGAGAACACTATACACCATCCAAGACATTAAAATATTGTCAAGGCCCAACACGGCTGAATACTCTGAGGAGATGGCCTGTGAGGCGCGCCTTTCAACTTTTCCCCCTTAGTATGGTGGTCAGTAACATGCGGGAGACTGCGGAGGGGGTCATTTTTTTAATTGGGAACTGATGTGCTTTTACTCAATTCGGGAACCTCACAAGCCAAATTTGTAGTATTTTGCACGAATTGCAAGAGATGTTTACAAGTCGACGGTTGAAGTGGAAGCTCGTATTGAGTTTGCTAGAGAATGATTTGCCAAGCCTTCGATAGCTCGTCGCTGGTTCAAATCTGGCTCAAAGGACTTTTGCCAAATGCACATTTTATTGAATACTTGGAAAGTAAAATACTTGGAAAGTAAAATAACAGACAATTTATAATTATATTATATTTCATCACTGAAAATAGATGCCTTTTGCTTTGAGGCTGTGGCCACATTATTTTTCTGTCCGACACCAATCTTCGTTGGTTTCCTGTGAGGTATTTTGGATCCCCATCTCTTGCTATGAACTGACAAAACAGCAGAATCCCCTTGACAATCTTGATTTCTCAAGGGAAATGGGAGAACACTATACACCATCTAAGATATTAAAATATTGTCAAGGCCGAACACTGATGAATACTCTGAGGAGATGGCCTGTGAGGCGCCGCCTTTCAACTTTTCCTCCTTTGTATGGTGGTCAGTAACATGCGGGAGACTGCGGAGGGGGTCATTTTTTTAATTGTGAACTGATGTGCTTTTACTCAATTCGGGAACTTCACAAGCCAAATTTGTAGTATTTTGCACGAATTGCAAGAGATGTTTGAATGTCGACGGTTGAAGTGGTAGCTCGTATTGAGCTTGCTAGAGACTGATTTGCCAAGCCTTCGATAGCTCAGTTGGTAGAGCGGAGGACTGTAGTGGTAAAACAGGCATCCTTAGGTCGCTGGTTCAAATCCGGCTCGAAGGACTTTTGCCAAATGCACATTTTATTGAATACTTGTAAAGTAAAATACTTGGAAAGTAAAATAACAGACAATTTATAATTATATTATATTTCATCACTGAAAATAGATGCCTTTTGCTTTGAGGCTGTGACCACCTTATTTTTCTGTCCAACACGAATCTTCATTGGTTTCCTGTGAGGTGTTTTGGATCCCCATCTCTTGCTATGAACTGGCAAAACAGCAGAATCCCCTTGACAATCTTGATTTCTCAAGGGAAATGAGAGAACACTATACACCATCCAAGATATTAAAATATTGTCAAGGCCCAACACGGCTGAATACTCTGAGGAGATGAAGATACACAAGTGGGTTTGCTCTGACAACTGGATTTGGGGGGGGTACTCTTTTTTTTTTTTTTTTTATTTATTTATTTTTTTTATTTTTTTATATAGTACCCATTAGGTTATTTAGTCATGACACACGTGTTCAATCATGTGTAATAAAAGTGCAATCTAAACACAAATAGACTTACAGATTGACATCTTCATATAAAGTAAAGGTGCATTTATTCATTTTGCATTTCAACATAAATATTTGGTTTTTTATCTTTGCATTTAAATTTTTAAATTCAAAGAAGTTTTTTTGACAAACATAACTCAATTGTGATGCCTAGGAGTTAGAGTCGTGACCACCACCTATTGGTGACAAGTGACAAACAAGTTTAACTTAAGTAAACATATTCCAACCAATGTTCAAAACAGTGTAAAGAGCTATTGGTTTTCAGTAGCCAGGCTTGGGGTGACCTAACACGTGGTCGACGTCCTGAGTTGAATCATAAGTTGTTTGGAGACAGTTAAAAAGGACTTAGCAAAAGGTGGACAGGAGGCTGGTCCTTGGACGTTTCGGCAAAGAAGCCTTCTTCTTGGGCCTGATATAGGTCTCCCTGGAAAGAAATCCGGGGGACTCTATTAGTGTTTAGAATTAAAAATGATTAGAAAGTTTGCTAAACATGACATTTAAAATAACTTAAGTTGTGGGGCATCATAGGCTAGGTTAGCCGGGGCACACACATGGGCAGAGCACAGAATTGGCCCTAAGGGGGCTCACCTAAACTTTGTAGGGTCTTGGTACAATCTCCTGGTGAGGTATGGAGGGAGCAGGACTGCAGGTGCCGTATTCGAATCTTGCGGGCTGGCTGCGAGTGATATTTCTACAGAAAGGGAAAGAGAGCGAGGAAGCGTGGTCATTGTTATAGAAATCGCGGGCTGCCTCACTGCGTAGGGGGGAGGGGGGGAAAAAGCTGCTTTACCTGAAGGGGTTCAGCGGTGCAGCGCAGGAGCTGTCGTGCGCTGGGCATCCCTCATCTAGTCAAGGATAGCCTGAAGTGCTGGCAAAGTTGCCAGCATGTACGTTGTGGGCCAAGTTCGCCGGAGCTGTTCACAGACGCCAGATGCAGTAGCGCTGTCGGATGAGAGGAACTAAACTCTCTCGATGTGGTGGCAGGGCGCGTGCGCGCAATGTGTATTGTAGTGCTGAGGGCGCGTCAGCGCAGCTGCAAGGTTTCGTTTTTGGAACGAGTGGGAAGACCGTTCGGTCGTGTGGCAGAGCGCATGCGCACAGTGTATAGTGTTGTGCTAGAGGCGCATGTGTATGGCTACTAGGTTAGGTATTGTAGCGAAATGATGATATTGACTAAAGCAGTAATGGATATTGCCGGGCCCTTGCGGATGCATGCTGAAAGGTAAATCTGAGGCAGTGGATGCAATATGGGAGTCCTAAAAAGAGGTAGGTGGCATCCGGCTAAAAGGATGAGGGCATTATAACGTATGGATATGCGGGAGGGTGAAAATGCAGGGGATACAGGGAATCTGGGCACTTCATGTTCGTCGTCTGTATATACCCTGGAGATGCAACGGGGTAGTGTGAGAGTGCATCATGTGTAGATGACAACATGTACCTGTAGGATATATTTGTTAGTAAAAAGTATCACAGTTCTGCACCCAACACGGACAGGAGCTTATTAGTGGCGGTATCTGGTTTGTTCCGCCTCATTGAGTCCTGTGGGGATACTTTTAAGCTTGAAAATCCACCAAGCTTCTTTATGGTTCAGGGAGTTGGCAACGTTGCTTGTGTTGGATGCTAAATCAATAACCCACCAGAGAATGTCATCTGGTCCATGGTGATTTTCAATATAATGTTGGACCAGGGGGGATGTCATGGATTTACATCTGATGCGGGAACGGTGTTCACCAATTCTTTTGTGGACCTGCCGGGTGGTTTGGCCCACGTACCGTAGTCCACAGGGACATTCTATTATATAGATTACGTTGGCTGTTTTACAGTTAGTAAATTTTCTAAGTTGCCATTTCTTGTCTTCTATTTTGAAGTGGTTCATTTTCTTTGTGAATCGACAAACTGTACATGTACCACATGGATGATGGCCTTTTATTTCCCGCATGCTCCAGATGGTGGATCTTTGGTTCTTGTTCTCTAGTCTTGCATGTGTCAGGATATCTCTAAAGTTCTTGGACCTCTTTAGTGCCATTCTTGGTATTTTTTCTTCCGGTAGGCTTAGTTGAACCAGCGGCCAGAATTTCTTAACGATGCCTTTGATTTTAGTGGTGTCCGAGTTGAAGGTAGAGACAAAGGTTAAGGTGTCATCTTGTTGTGTATTTACTGCTTTTGGTGTTAGCAAGTTTTCTCTGGGCGTATACTTTGCTCTTTTCGTGGTCTTTCTAATGAGTTTCTTTGGGTATCCTCTGGCATAGCACATTCCTTGACCCCGGGGAGACTTCCCTTCTCCCCTTACAAGAATGGACCAAATGCTTTCCTTCACAGAAGATCAAATTAACGATATTATAGAAGGACCCTCACTATTCAATCTGGCAGGAGCTCAACAACATCTAGCCTCGTCAGCTTCCGGAGATGTACTACTTAATCTAAAGAAAAAATGTTTCCGTACAGAGGTACATGGACACTTCCTAAGGGAATACCTTAGAGTAAATCTCGTCCCGATGGGACTGATAGTTAGGAACGAACCAGCACTATTCCTAGAAGACAAGGAATATATGCTAGGTTTTAGTAAAATAGCAACAAAATGCAGTAGGGACCTTATGGCCCTCACTATCACCACAGCCAAACGGATTCATGTGAAAATACAACAAGACCTTCAAGAAGAAGAACAAAAGTTCTTGGCAGACGACAACATTACCAATGCGAGAGAGAAACTCAAAGAAATCAACAAAAGCATGGAACAATTCTCCTCCAGTACCTTAGAGAAAAAACACAAAAAACTAGCAAAAGACATTGCCAACTTCAAAATCGAACATGTATACCCATACCTCTCGGCTGAATACAAAGACAAGAAAGAGAAAGAAAGACTAACCAATCAGTCTTCTGTGAATAGGTACAGACGCAAAGGGGTATCCTTCTCAGGGGCCTCCAGCTCAGATTCATCATCAGGAGACTCCATCCCCTCCAGAAATAGAAACCCACAACAAGGTCAATATCCACTACCACAACAGCTGCCTTTTTTAGGACAAATGGCCCCCAGAGGAGCATGCTGGGGGCCACCACAATATCCTCAAGCAATGCAGTTCCCCAACTACCCACAATGGGGACAACCCAACTACTCACAATGGGGACAACGGAACAGGAGGAAACGAACCAACCAACGATTCTAAAGGAAATCCCAATTTTCAACCTCTCCGGGATACCTTTATCCGAAGATGAAACCTCCATACTTACTAAAGGGCTATCCTTCGTTCCCACAAAACCAACTGATTGGTTCAATTTGGACACAGAACTCTTTATCCTGTTCAGGAGCATAAGAAGAAAAGTGTATTTCAAAGATCTGGACTCCCCCCAACAACAGGATGACACAGGTCTGAAAGTAAAATCCACCTTTAACCCCATGGACAATGAGATCCCAGGGTCCTTGTTAACCTTTGAAAAATGCATCACCAAAGAAATTAAAAAACTCCAAAGTCGACCACGACGCACAAGGCGCAACCTTACTACAGGCGAAAGCAAGGCCCTGAAAAACCTATCAGAAAATAAACAACTTGTCATTAAGCCAGCGGATAAAGGGGGAGGAATCGTAATCCAAAATATAACACAATACAAGGAGATGGTAATGACACTACTTAATGAAGAACATAATTATAAAAAACTGAGAAAAGACCCCACAGCAACTATCAAGAATAAAATTCAGGAAATAACAAGTTATGCCTTAGAGCAAGGCTGGATCACGGACCGTGAAGAGACCTTTCTGAACACCTCAGACAATCGCACACCGGCGTTCTATGCACTACCCAAAGTTCACAAAAACAGCCAAAAGCCACCAGGAAGACCTATAGTGTCAGGCTGTGGTTCAATTCTAGAACCTGTGTGCAAGTTTATTGATCACTTCCTTAAACCCTTGAGCCAACAAACACCTACCTACCTCAAAGACACCATGACGACCATCAATAAATTTGAAGGTCTCAAGTTCAACAAAGAAGAAGAACTCCTAGTGACCATGGATATAGTCAGTCTATACACAAGCATTCCCCAAGAAGCAGCGGTCGAGTGCATCAGGCACCACTTGACCCATCACATGAATCAAAGAAGAGTACCTACCAACTTTATAGTTCAACTCTTAGAACTGGCACTGACCAACAACTTCTTCCAATTTGACGACAACTTTTACCTTCAAACTAAAGGCACAGCGATGGGAGCAGCTTTTGCCCCTAGCTTAGCCGTCATCTTCATGGCAGAATTTGAACATGCACATGTCATAAGCACATCCAATCCGTTCCACGACCAAATTGTCTCATGGTACCGATATATAGATGACGTGATCCTAATATGGCAAGACAACGAAGCGAATCTGACTGTGTTCTTTAACTGGCTTAACACCAAATCCCAAAACATCCAATTCACCATGCAAAGTAACAATACATCGATCAACTTCTTAGACCTCTGCATTAGGGATAAGAATGGAACATTGATATGCGACCTCTTCACTAAACAAACAGATCGCAACACCCTGTTACACTATAATAGTCACCATCCAAAAAACGTACGGGATAACCTCCCATATGGACAGTTTCTACGACTACGCCGTAACTGCACAGAACCAGAACAATACAAGAAACATGCAAAAAACCTAGAAGAAAAACTAATGGACAGAGGATACCCAAAGAAACTCATTAGAAAGACCACGAAAAGAGCAAAGTATACGCCCAGAGAAAACTTGCTAACACCAAAAGCAGTAAATACACAACAAGATGACACCTTAACCTTTGTCTCTACCTTCAACTCGGACACCACTAAAATCAAAGGCATCGTTAAGAAATTCTGGCCGCTGGTTCAACTAAGCCTACCGGAAGAAAAAATACCAAGAATGGCACTAAAGAGGTCCAAGAACTTTAGAGATATCCTGACACATGCAAGACTAGAGAACAAGAACCAAAGATCCACCATCTGGAGCATGCGGGAAATAAAAGGCCATCATCCATGTGGTACATGTACAGTTTGTCGATTCACAAAGAAAATGAACCACTTCAAAATAGAAGACAAGAAATGGCAACTTAGAAAATTTACTAACTGTAAAACAGCCAACGTAATCTATATAATAGAATGTCCCTGTGGACTACGGTACGTGGGCCAAACCACCCGGCAGGTCCACAAAAGAATTGGTGAACACCGTTCCCGCATCAGATGTAAATCCATGACATCCCCCCTGGTCCAACATTATATTGAAAATCACCATGGACCAGATGACATTCTCTGGTGGGTTATTGATTTAGCATCCAACACAAGCAACGTTGCCAACTCCCTGAACCATAAAGAAGCTTGGTGGATTTTCAAGCTTAAAAGTATCCCCACAGGACTCAATGAGGCGGAACAAACCAGATACCGCCACTAATAAGCTCCTGTCCGTGTTGGGTGCAGAACTGTGATACTTTTTACTAACAAATATATCCTACAGGTACATGTTGTCATCTACACATGATGCACTCTCACACTACCCCGTTGCATCTCCAGGGTATATACAGACGACGAACATGAAGTGCCCAGATTCCCTGTATCCCCTGCATTTTCACCCTCCCGCATATCCATACGTTATAATGCCCTCATCCTTTTAGCCGGATGCCACCTACCTCTTTTTAGGACTCCCATATTGCATCCACTGCCTCAGATTTACCTTTCAGCATGCATCCGCAAGGGCCCGGCAATATCCATTACTGCTTTAGTCAATATCATCATTTCGCTACAATACCTAACCTAGTAGCCATACACATGCGCCTCTAGCACAACACTATACACTGTGCGCATGCGCTCTGCCACACGACCGAACGGTCTTCCCACTCGTTCCAAAAACGAAACCTTGCAGCTGCGCTGACGCGCCCTCAGCACTACAATACACATTGCGCGCACGCGCCCTGCCACCACATCGAGAGAGTTTAGTTCCTCTCATCCGACAGCGCTACTGCATCTGGCGTCTGTGAACAGCTCCGGCGAACTTGGCCCACAACGTACATGCTGGCAACTTTGCCAGCACTTCAGGCTATCCTTGACTAGATGAGGGATGCCCAGCGCACGACAGCTCCTGCGCTGCACCGCTGAACCCCTTCAGGTAAAGCAGCTTTTTCCCCCCTCCCCCCTACGCAGTGAGGCAGCCCGCGATTTCTATAACAATGACCACGCTTCCTCGCTCTCTTTCCCTTTCTGTAGAAATATCACTCGCAGCCAGCCCACAAGATTCGAATACGGCACCTGCAGTCCTGCTCCCTCCATACCTCACCAGGAGATTGTACCAAGACCCTACAAAGTTTAGGTGAGCCCCCTTAGGGCCAATTCTGTGCTCTGCCCATGTGTGTGCCCCGGCTAACCTAGCCTATGATGCCCCACAACTTAAGTTATTTTAAATGTCATGTTTAGCAAACTTTCTAATCATTTTTAATTCTAAACACTAATAGAGTCCCCCGGATTTCTTTCCAGGGAGACCTATATCAGGCCCAAGAAGAAGGCTTCTTTGCCGAAACGTCCAAGGACCAGCCTCCTGTCCACCTTTTGCTAAGTCCTTTTTAACTGTCTCCAAACAACTTATGATTCAACTCAGGACGTCGACCACGTGTTAGGTCACCCCAAGCCTGGCTACTGAAAACCAATAGCTCTTTACACTGGTTTGAACATTGGTTGGAATATGTTTACTTAAGTTAAACTTGTTTGTCACTTGTCACCAATAGGTGGTGGTCACGACTCTAACTCCTAGGCATCACAATTGAGTTATGTTTGTCAAAAAAACTTCTTTGAATTTATAAATTTAAATGCAAAGATAAAAAACCAAATATTTATGTTGAAATGCAAAATGAATAAATGCACCTTTACTTTATATGAAGATGTCAATCTGTAAGTCTATTTGTGTTTAGATTTCACTTTTATTACACATGATTGAACACGTGTGTCATGACTAAATAACCTAATGGGTACTATATAAAAAAATAAAAAAAGAGTACCCCCCCCAAATCCAGTTGTCAGAGCAAACCCACTTGTGTATCTTGTTCTCTACAGCCCTCTGCTCTGACACTCCAAGGGCTTTCCCTCTAGTTACAAAAATACTCTGAGGAGATGGCCTGTGAGGCGCCACCTTTCAACTTTTCCCCCTTAGTATGGTGGTCATTAACATGCGGGAGACTGCGGAGGGGGTCATTTTTTTAATTGGGAACTAATGTGCTTTTACTCAATTCGGGAACCTCACAAGCCAAATTTGTAGTATTTTGCACGAATTGCAAGAGATGTTTACAAGTCGACGGTTGAAGTGGAAGCTCGTATTGAGTTTGCTAGAGAATGATTTGCCAAGCCTTCGATAGCTCAGTTGGTAGAGCGGAGGACTGTAGTGGTAAAACAGGCATCCTTAGGTCGCTGGTTCAAATCCGCCTCGAAGGACTTTTGCCAAATGCAAATTTTATTGAATACTTGGAAAGTAAAATACTTGGAAAGTAAAATAACAGACAATTTATAATTATATTATATTTCATCACTGAAAATAGATGCCTTTTGCTTTGAGGCTGTGGCCACGTTATTTTTCTGTCCGACACCAATCTTCGTTGGTTTCCTGTGAGGTGTTTTGGATCCCCATCTCTTGCTATGAACTGACAAAACAGCAGAATCCCCTTGACAATCTTGATTTCTCAAGGAAAATGAGAGAACACTATACACCATCCAAGATATTAAAATATTGTCAAGGCCCAACGCGGCTGAATACTCTGAGGAGATGGCCTGTGAGGTGCCGCCTTTCAACTTTTCCCCCTTAGTATGGTGGTCAGTAACATGCGGGAGACTGCGGAGGGGGTCATTTTTTTTAATTGGGAACTGATGTGCTTTTACTCAATTCGGGAACCTCACAAGCCAAATTTGTAGTATTTTGCACGAATTGCAAGAGATGTTTACAAGTCGACGGTGAAGTGGAAGCTCGTATTGAGTTTGCTAGAGAATGATTTGCCAAGCCTTCGATAGCTCAGTTGGTAGAGCGGAGGACTGTAGTGGTACAACAGGCATCCTTAGGTCGCTGGTTCAAATCCGGATCGAAGGACTTTTGCCAAATGCACATTTTATTGAATACTTGGAAAGTAAAATAACAGACAATGTATAATTATATTATATTTCATCACTGGAAATAGATGCCTTTTGCTTTGAGGCTGTGACAATGTTATTTTTTTGTCCAACACGAATCTTCATTGGTTTCCTGTGAGGTGTTTTGGATCCCCATCTCTTGCTATGAACTGGCAAAACAGCAGAATCCCCTTGACAATCTTGATTTCTCAAGGGAAATGAGAGAACACTATACACCATCCAAGATATTAAAATATTGTCAAGGCCCAACACGGCTGAATACTCTGAGGAGATGGCCTGTGAGGCGCCGCCTTTCAACTTTTCCCCCTTAGTATGTTGGTCAGTAACATGCGGGAGACTGCGGAGGGGGTCATTTTTTTAATTGTGAACTGATGTGCTTTTGCTCAATTCGGGAACCTCACAAGCCAAATTTGTAGTATTTTGCACGAATTGCAAGAGATGTTTGAATGTCGACGGTTGAAGTAGAAGCTCGTATTGAGCTTGCTAGAGCTTGATTTGCCAAGCCTTCGATAGCTCAGTTGGTAGAGCAGAGGACTGTAGTGGTAAAACAGGCATCTTTAGGTCGCTGGTTCAAATCCAGATTGAAGGACCTTTGCCAAATGCAAATTTTATTGAATACTTGGAAAGTAAAATGCTTGGAAAATAAAATAACAGACAATTTATAATTATATTATATTTCATCACTGAAAATAGATGCCTTTTGCTTTGAGGCTGTGGCAACGTTATGTTTCTGTCCGACACCAATCTTCGTTGGTTTCCTGTGAGGTGTTTTGGATCCCCATCTCTTGCTATGAACTGACAAAACAGCAGAATCCCCTTGACAATCTTGATTTCTCAAGGGAAATGGGAGAACACTATACACCATCCAAGATATTAAAATATTGTCAAGGCCCAACACGGCTGAATACTCTGAGGAGATGGCCTGTGAGGCGCGCCTTTCAACTTTTCCCCCTTAGTATTTTGGTCAGTAACATGCGGGAGACTGCGGAGGGGGTCATTTTTTTAATTGGGAACTGATGTGCTTTTACTCAATTCGGGAACCTCACAAGCCAAATTTGTAGTATTTTGCACGAATTGCAAGAGATGTTTACAAGTCGACGGTTGAAGTGGAAGCTCGTATTGAGTTTGCTAGAGAATGATTTGCCAAGCCTTCGATAGCTCGTCGCTGGTTCAAATCCGGCTCAAAGGACTTTTGCCAAATGCACATTTTATTGAATACTTGGAAAGTAAAATACTTGGAAAGTAAAATAACAGACAATTTATAATTATATTATATTTCATCACTGAAAATAGATGCCTTTTGCTTTGAGGCTGTGGCCACGTTATTTTTCTGTCCGACACCAATCTTCGTTGGTTTCCTGTGTGGTATTTTGGATCCCCATCTCTTGCTATGAACTGACAAAACAGCAGAATCCCCTTGACAATCTTGATTTCTCAAGGGAAATGGGAGAACACTATACACCATCCAAGATATTAAAATATTGTCAAGGCCGAACACTGATGAATACTCGGAGGAGATGGCCTGTGAGGCGCCGCCTTTCAACTTTTCCTCCTTAGTATGGTGGTCAGTAACATGCGGGAGACTGCGGAGGGGGTCATTTTTTTAATTGTGAACTGATGTGCTTTTACTCAATTCGGGAACCTCACAAGCCAAATTTGTAGTATTTTGCACGAATTGCAAGAGATGTTTGAATGTCGACGGTTGAAGTGGAAGCTCGTATTGAGCTTGCTAGAGACTGATTTGCCAAGCCTTCGATAGCTCAGTTGGTACAGCGGAGGACTGTAGTGATAAAACAGGCATCCTTAGGTCGCTGGTTCAAATCCGGCTCGAAGGACTTTTGCCAAATGCACATTTTATTGAATACTTGGAAAGTAAAATACTTGGAAAGTAAAATAACAGACAATTTATAATTATATTATATTTCATCACTGAAAATAGATGCCTTTTGCTTTGAGGCTGTGACCATGTTATTTTTCTGTCCAACACGAATCTTCATTGGTTTCCTGTGAGGTGTTTTGGATCCCCATCTCTTGCTATGAACTGGCAAAACAGCAGAATCCCCTTGACAATCATGATTTCTCAAGGGAAATGAGAGAACACTATACACCATCCAAGATATTAAAATATTGTCAAGGCCCAACGCGGCTGAATACTCTGAGGAGATGGCCTGTGAGGTGCCGCCTTTCAACTTTTCCCCCTTAGTATGGTGGTCAGTAACATGCGGGAGACTGCGGAGGGGGGTCATTTTTTTAATTCGGAACTGATGTGCTTTTACTCAATTCGGGAACCTCACAAGCCAAATTTGTAGTTAAAATATTGTCAAGGCCCAACACGGCTGAATACTCTGAGGAGATGGCCTGTGAGGCGCCGCCTTTCAACTTTTCCCCCTTAGTATGGTGGTCATTAACATGCAGGAGACTGCGGAGGGGGTCATTTTTTTAATTCGGAACTGATGTGCTTTTACTCAATTCGGGAACCTCACAAGCCAAATTTGTAGTATTTTGCACGAATTGCAAGAGATGTTTACAAGTCGACGGTTGAAGTGGAAGCTCGTATTGAGTTTGCTAGAGAATGATTTGCCAAGCCTTCGAAAGCTCAGTTGGTAGAGCGGAGGACTGTAGTGGTAAAACAGGCATCCTTAGGTCGCTGGTTCAAATCTGGCTCGAAGGACTTTTGCCAAATGCAAATTTTATTGAATACTTGGAAAGTAAAATACTTGGAAAATAAAATAACAGACAATTTATAATTATATTATATTTCATCACTGAAAATAGATGCCTTTTGCTTTGAGGCTGTGGCCACGTTATGTTTCTGTCCAACACCAATCTTCATTGGTTTCCTGTGAGGTGTTTCGGATCCCCATCTCTTGCTATGAACTGGCAAAACAGCAGAATCCCCTTGACAATCTTGATTTCTCAAGGGAAATGAGAGTACAGTATACACCATCCAAGATATTAAAATATTGTCAAGGCCCAACACGGCTGAATACTCTGAGGAGATGGCCTGTGAGGCGCCGCCTTTCAACTTTTCCCCCTTAGTATGGTGGTCAAAAACATGCGGGAGACTGCGGAGGGGGTCATTTTTTTAATTGGGAACTGATGTGCTTTTACTCTATTCGGGAACGTCACAAGCCAAATTTGTAGTATTTTGCACGAATTGCAAGAGATGTTTACAAGTCGACGGTTGAAGTGGAAGCTCGTATTGAGTTTGCTAGAAAACGATTTGCCAAGCCTTCGATAGCTCAGTTGGTAGATCGGAGGACTGTAGTGGTAAAACAGGCATCCTTAGGTCGCTGGTTCAAATCCGGCTCGAAGGACTTTTGCCAAATGCACATTTTATTGAATACTTGGAAAGTAAAATACTTGGAAAGTAAAATAACAGACAATTTATAATTATATTATATTTCATCACTGAAAATAGATGCCTTTTGCTTTGAGGCTGTGGCCACGTTATTTTTCTGTCCGACACCAATCTTCGTTGGTTTCCTGTGAGGTATTTTGGATCCCCATCTCTTGCTATGAACTGACAAAACAGCAGAATCCCCTTGACAATCTTGATTTCTCAAGGGAAATGGGAGAACACTATACACCATCCAAGATATTAAAATATTGTCAAGGCCGAACACTGATGAATACTCTGAGGAGATGGCCTGTGAGGCGCCGCCTTTCAACTTTTCCTCCTTAGTATGGTGGTCAGTAACATGCGGGAGACTGCGGAGGGGGTCATTTTTTTAATTGTGAACTGATGTGCTTTTACTCAATTCGGGAACCTCACAAGCCAAATTTGTAGTATTTTGCACAAATTGCAAGAGATGTTTGAATGTCGACGGTTGAAGTGGAAGCTCGTATTGAGCTTGCTAGAGACTGATTTGCCAAGCCTTCGATAGCTCAGTTGGTAGAGCGGAGGACTGTAGTGGTAAAACAGGCATCCTTAGGTCGCTGGTTCAAATCCGGCTCGAAGGACTTTTGCCAAATGCACATTTTATTGAATACTTGGAAAGTAAAATACTTGGAAAGTAAAATACGACAATTTATAATTATAGTATAGTTCATCACTGAAAATAGATGCCTTTTGCTTTGAGGCTGTGACAATGTTATTTTTCTGTCCAACACGAATCTTCATTGGTTTCCTGTGAGGTGTTTTGGATCCCCATCTCTTGCTATGAACTGGCAAAACAGCAGAATCCCCTTGACAATCTTGATTTCTCAAGGGAAATGAGAGAACACTATACACCATCCAAGATATTAAAATATTGTCAAGGCCCAACGCGGCTGAATACTCTGAGGAGATGGCCTGTGAGGTGCCGCCTTTCAACTTTTCCCCCTTAATATGGTGGTCAGTAACATGCGGGAGACTGTGGAGGGGGTCATTTTTTTAATTGGGAACTGATGTGCTTTTACTCAATTCGGGAACCTCACAAGCCAAATTTGTAGTATTTTGCACGAATTGCAAGAGTTGTTTGAATGTCGACGGTTGAAGTGGAAGCTCGTATTGAGCTTGCTAGAGACTGATTTGCCAAGCCTTCGATAGCTCAGTTGGTAGAGCGGAGGACTGTAGTGGTAAAACAGGCATCCTTAGGTCACTGGTTCAAATCCGGCTCGAAGGACTTTTGCCAAATGCACATTTTATTGAATACTTGGAAAGTAAAATACTTGGAAAGTAAAATAACAGACAATTTATAATTATATTATATTTCATCACTGAAAATAGATGCCTTTTGCTTTGAGGCTGTGACCATGTTATTTTTCTGTCCAACACGAATCTTCATTGGTTTCCTGTGAGGTGTTTTGGATCCCCATCTCTTGCTATGAACTGGCAAAACAGCAGAATCCCCTTGACAATCTTGATTTCTCAAGGGAAATGAGAGAACACTATACACCATCCAAGATATTAAAATATTGTCAAGGCCCAACGCGGCTGAATACTCTGAGGAGATGGCCTGTGAGGTGCCGCCTTTCAACTTTTCCCCCTTAGTATGGTGGTCAGTAACATGCGGGAGACTGCGGAGGGGGTCATTTTTTTAATTGGGAACTGATGTGCTTTTACTCAATTCGGGAACCTCACAAGCCAAATTTGTAGTATTTTGCACGAATTGCAAGAGATGTTTACAAGTCGACGGTTGAAGTGGAAGCTCGTATTGAGTTTGCTAGAGTTGATTTGCCAAGCCTTCGATAGCTCAGTTGGTAGAGCGGAGAACTGTAGTGGTAAAACAGGCATCCTTAGGTTGCTGGTTCAAATCCGGCTCAAAGGACTTTTGCCAAATGCACATTTTATTGAATACTTGGAAAGTAAAATACTTGGAAAGTAAAATAACAGACAATTTATAATTATATTATATTTCATCACTGAAAATAGATGCCTTTTGCTTTGAGGCTGTGGCCACGTTATTTTTCTGTCCAACACGAATCTTCATTGGTTTCCTGTCAGGTGTTTTGGATCCCCATCTCTTGCTATGAACTGGCAAAACAGCAGAATCCCCTTGACAATCTTGATTTCTCAAGGGAAATGAGAGAACACTATACACCATCCAAGATATTAAAATATTGTCAAGGCCCAACACGGCTGAATACTCTGAGGAGATGGCCTGTGAGGCACCACCTTTCAACTTTTCCCCCTTAGTATGGTGGTCATTAACATGCGGGAGACTGCGGAGGGGGTCATTTTTTTAATTCGGAACTGATGTGCTTTTACTCAATTCGGGAACCTCACAAGCCAAATTTGTAGTATTTTGCACGAATTGCAAGAGTTGTTTGAATGTCGACGGTTGAAGTGGAAGCTCGTATTGAGCTTGCTAGAGACTGATTTGCCAAGCCTTCGATAGCTCAGTTGGTAGAGCGGAGGACTGTAGTGGTAAAACAGGCATCCTTAGGTCACTGGTTCAAATCCGGCTCGAAGGACTTTTGCCAAATGCACATTTTATTGAATACTTGGAAAGTAAAATACTTGGAAAGTAAAATAACAGACAATTTATAATTATATTATATTTCATCACTGAAAATAGATGCCTTTTGCTTTGAGGCTGTGGCAACGTTATGTTTCTGTCCGACACCAATCTTCGTTGGTTTCCTGTGAGGTGTTTTGGATCCCCATCTCTTGCTATGAACTGACAAAACAGCAGAATCCCCTTGACAATCTTGATTTCTCAAGGGAAATGGGAGAACACTATACACCATCCAAGATATTAAAATATTGTCAAGGCCCAACACGGCTGAATACTCTGAGGAGATGGCCTGTGAGGCGCGCCTTTCAACTTTTCCCCCTTAGTATTTTGGTCAGTAACATGCGGGAGACTGCGGAGGGGGTCATTTTTTTAATTGGGAACTGATGTGCTTTTACTCAATTCGGGAACCTCACAAGCCAAATTTGTAGTATTTTGCACGAATTGCAAGAGATGTTTACAAGTCGACGGTTGAAGTGGAAGCTCGTATTGAGTTTGCTAGAGAATGATTTGCCAAGCCTTCGATAGCTCGTCGCTGGTTCAAATCCGGCTCAAAGGACTTTTGCCAAATGCACATTTTATTGAATACTTGGAAAGTAAAATACTTGGAAAGTAAAATAACAGACAATTTATAATTATATTATATTTCATCACTGAAAATAGATGCCTTTTGCTTTGAGGCTGTGGCCACGTTATTTTTCTGTCCGACACCAATCTTCGTTGGTTTCCTGTGTGGTATTTTGGATCCCCATCTCTTGCTATGAACTGACAAAACAGCAGAATCCCCTTGACAATCTTGATTTCTCAAGGGAAATGGGAGAACACTATACACCATCCAAGATATTAAAATATTGTCAAGGCCGAACACTGATGAATACTCGGAGGAGATGGCCTGTGAGGCGCCGCCTTTCAACTTTTCCTCCTTAGTATGGTGGTCAGTAACATGCGGGAGACTGCGGAGGGGGTCATTTTTTTAATTGTGAACTGATGTGCTTTTACTCAATTCGGGAACCTCACAAGCCAAATTTGTAGTATTTTGCACGAATTGCAAGAGATGTTTGAATGTCGACGGTTGAAGTGGAAGCTCGTATTGAGCTTGCTAGAGACTGATTTGCCAAGCCTTCGATAGCTCAGTTGGTACAGCGGAGGACTGTAGTGATAAAACAGGCATCCTTAGGTCGCTGGTTCAAATCCGGCTCGAAGGACTTTTGCCAAATGCACATTTTATTGAATACTTGGAAAGTAAAATACTTGGAAAGTAAAATAACAGACAATTTATAATTATATTATATTTCATCACTGAAAATAGATGCCTTTTGCTTTGAGGCTGTGACCATGTTATTTTTCTGTCCAACACGAATCTTCATTGGTTTCCTGTGAGGTGTTTTGGATCCCCATCTCTTGCTATGAACTGGCAAAACAGCAGAATCCCCTTGACAATCATGATTTCTCAAGGGAAATGAGAGAACACTATACACCATCCAAGATATTAAAATATTGTCAAGGCCCAACGCGGCTGAATACTCTGAGGAGATGGCCTGTGAGGTGCCGCCTTTCAACTTTTCCCCCTTAGTATGGTGGTCAGTAACATGCGGGAGACTGCGGAGGGGGGTCATTTTTTTAATTCGGAACTGATGTGCTTTTACTCAATTCGGGAACCTCACAAGCCAAATTTGTAGTTAAAATATTGTCAAGGCCCAACACGGCTGAATACTCTGAGGAGATGGCCTGTGAGGCGCCGCCTTTCAACTTTTCCCCCTTAGTATGGTGGTCATTAACATGCAGGAGACTGCGGAGGGGGTCATTTTTTTAATTCGGAACTGATGTGCTTTTACTCAATTCGGGAACCTCACAAGCCAAATTTGTAGTATTTTGCACGAATTGCAAGAGATGTTTACAAGTCGACGGTTGAAGTGGAAGCTCGTATTGAGTTTGCTAGAGAATGATTTGCCAAGCCTTCGAAAGCTCAGTTGGTAGAGCGGAGGACTGTAGTGGTAAAACAGGCATCCTTAGGTCGCTGGTTCAAATCTGGCTCGAAGGACTTTTGCCAAATGCAAATTTTATTGAATACTTGGAAAGTAAAATACTTGGAAAATAAAATAACAGACAATTTATAATTATATTATATTTCATCACTGAAAATAGATGCCTTTTGCTTTGAGGCTGTGGCCACGTTATGTTTCTGTCCAACACCAATCTTCATTGGTTTCCTGTGAGGTGTTTCGGATCCCCATCTCTTGCTATGAACTGGCAAAACAGCAGAATCCCCTTGACAATCTTGATTTCTCAAGGGAAATGAGAGTACAGTATACACCATCCAAGATATTAAAATATTGTCAAGGCCCAACACGGCTGAATACTCTGAGGAGATGGCCTGTGAGGCGCCGCCTTTCAACTTTTCCCCCTTAGTATGGTGGTCAAAAACATGCGGGAGACTGCGGAGGGGGTCATTTTTTTAATTGGGAACTGATGTGCTTTTACTCAATTCGGGAACGTCACAAGCCAAATTTGTAGTATTTTGCACGAATTGCAAGAGATGTTTACAAGTCGACGGTTGAAGTGGAAGCTCGTATTGAGTTTGCTAGAAAACGATTTGCCAAGCCTTCGATAGCTCAGTTGGTAGATCGGAGGACTGTAGTGGTAAAACAGGCATCCTTAGGTCGCTGGTTCAAATCCGGCTCGAAGGACTTTTGCCAAATGCACATTTTATTGAATACTTGGAAAGTAAAATACTTGGAAAGTAAAATAACAGACAATTTATAATTATATTATATTTCATCACTGAAAATAGATGCCTTTTGCTTTGAGGCTGTGGCCACGTTATTTTTCTGTCCGACACCAATCTTCGTTGGTTTCCTGTGAGGTATTTTGGATCCCCATCTCTTGCTATGAACTGACAAAACAGCAGAATCCCCTTGACAATCTTGATTTCTCAAGGGAAATGGGAGAACACTATACACCATCCAAGATATTAAAATATTGTCAAGGCCGAACACTGATGAATACTCTGAGGAGATGGCCTGTGAGGCGCCGCCTTTCAACTTTTCCTCCTTAGTATGGTGGTCAGTAACATGCGGGAGACTGCGGAGGGGGTCATTTTTTTAATTGTGAACTGATGTGCTTTTACTCAATTCGGGAACCTCACAAGCCAAATTTGTAGTATTTTGCACAAATTGCAAGAGATGTTTGAATGTCGACGGTTGAAGTGGAAGCTCGTATTGAGCTTGCTAGAGACTGATTTGCCAAGCCTTCGATAGCTCAGTTGGTAGAGCGGAGGACTGTAGTGGTAAAACAGGCATCCTTAGGTCGCTGGGTCAAATCCGGCTCGAAGGACTTTTGCCAAATGCACATTTTATTGAATACTTGGAAAGTAAAATACTTGGAAAGTAAAATACGACAATTTATAATTATAGTATATTTCATCACTGAAAATAGATGCCTTTTGCTTTGAGGCTGTGACAATGTTATTTTTCTGTCCAACACGAATCTTCATTGGTTTCCTGTGAGGTGTTTTGGATCCCCATCTCTTGCTATGAACTGGCAAAACAGCAGAATCCCCTTGACAATCTTGATTTCTCAAGGGAAATGAGAGAACACTATACACCATCCAAGATATTAAAATATTGTCAAGGCCCAACGCGGCTGAATACTCTGAGGAGATGGCCTGTGAGGTGCCGCCTTTCAACTTTTCCCCCTTAATATGGTGGTCAGTAACATGCGGGAGACTGTGGAGGGGGTCATTTTTTTAATTGGGAACTGATGTGCTTTTACTCAATTCGGGAACCTCACAAGCCAAATTTGTAGTATTTTGCACGAATTGCAAGAGATGTTTACAAGTCGACGGTTGAAGTGGAAGCTCGTATTGAGTTTGCTAGAGTTGATTTGCCAAGCCTTCGATAGCTCAGTTGGTAGAGCGGAGAACTGTAGTGGTAAAACAGGCATCCTTAGGTTGCTGGTTCAAATCCGGCTCAAAGGACTTTTGCCAAATGCACATTTTATTGAATACTTGGAAAGTAAAATACTTGGAAAGTAAAATAACAGACAATTTATAATTATATTATATTTCATCACTGAAAATAGATGCCTTTTGCTTTGAGGCTGTGGCCACGTTATTTTTCTGTCCAACACGAATCTTCATTGGTTTCCTGTCAGGTGTTTTGGATCCCCATCTCTTGCTATGAACTGGCAAAACAGCAGAATCCCCTTGACAATCTTGATTTCTCAAGGGAAATGAGAGAACACTATACACCATCCAAGATATTAAAATATTGTCAAGGCCCAACACGGCTGAATACTCTGAGGAGATGGCCTGTGAGGCACCACCTTTCAACTTTTCCCCCTTAGTATGGTGGTCATTAACATGCGGGAGACTGCGGAGGGGGTCATTTTTTTAATTCGGAACTGATGTGCTTTTACTCAATTCGGGAACCTCACAAGCCAAATTTGTAGTATTTTGCACGAATTGCAAGAGTTGTTTGAATGTCGACGGTTGAAGTGGAAGCTCGTATTGAGCTTGCTAGAGACTGATTTGCCAAGCCTTCGATAGCTCAGTTGGTAGAGCGGAGGACTGTAGTGGTAAAACAGGCATCCTTAGGTCACTGGTTCAAATCCGGCTCGAAGGACTTTTGCCAAATGCACATTTTATTGAATACTTGGAAAGTAAAATACTTGGAAAGTAAAATAACAGACAATTTATAATTATATTATATTTCATCACTGAAAATAGATGCCTTTTGCTTTGAGGCTGTGACCACCTTATTTTTCTGTCCAACACGAATCTTCATTGGTTTCCTGTGAGGTGTTTTGGATCCCCATCTCTTGCTATGAACTGGCAAAACAGCAGAATCCCCTTGACAATCTTGATTTCTCAAGGGAAATGAGAGAACACTATACACCATCCAAGATATTAAAATATTGTCAAGGCCCAACGCGGCTGAATACTCTGAGGAGATGGCCTGTGAGGTGCCGCCTTTCAACTTTTCCCCCTTAGTATGGTGGTCAGTAACATGCGGGAGACTGCGGAGGGTGTCATTTTTTTAATTGGGAACTGATGTGCTTTTACTCAATTCGGGAACCTCACAAGCCAAATTTGTAGTATTTTGCACAAATTGCAAGAGATGTTTACAAGTCGACGGTTGAAGTGGATGCTCGTATTGAGTTTGCTAGAGTTGATTTGCCAAGCCTTTGATAGCTCAGTTGGTAGAGCAGAGGACTGTAGTGGTAAAACAGGCATCCTTAGGTCGCTGGTTCAAATCCAGATTGAAGGACTTTTGCCAAATGCAAATTTTATTGAATACTTGGAAAGTAAAATGCTTGGAAAATAAAATAACAGACAATTTATAATTATATTATATTTCATCACTGAAAATAGATGCCTTTTGCTTTGAGGCTGTCGCCACGTTATGTTTCTGTCCAACACCAATCTTCATTGGTTTCCTGTGAGGTGTTTTGGATCCCCATCTCTTGCTATGAACTGGCAAAACATCAGAATCCCCTTGACAATCTTGATTTCTCAAGGGAAATGAGAGAACACTACACCATCCAAGATATTAAAATATTGTCAAGGCCCAACACGGCTGAATACTCTGAGGAGATGGCCTGTGAGGCGCCGCCTTTCAACTTTTCCCCCTTAGTATGGTGGTCAGTAACATGCGGGAGACTGCGGAGGGGGTCATTTTTTTAATTGGGAACTGATGTGCTTTTACTCAATTCGGGAACCTCACAAGCCAAATTTGTAGTATTTTGCATGAATTGCAAGAGATGTTTACAAGTCGACGGTTGAAGTGGAAGCTCGTATTGAGTTTGCTAGAGAATGATTTGCCAAGCCTTTGATAGCTCGTCGCTGGTTCAAATCCGGCTCAAAGGACTTTTGCCAAATGCACATTTTATTGAATACTTGGAAAGTAAAATACTTGGAAAGTAAAATAACAGACAATTTATAATTATATTATATTTCATCACTGAAAATAGATGCCTTTTGCTTTGAGGCTGTGGCCACGTTATTTTTCTGTCCGACACCAATCTTCGTTGGTTTCCTGTGAGGTGTTTTGGATCCCCATCTCTTGCTATGAACTGACAAAACAGCAGAATCCCCTTGACAATCTTGATTTCTCAAGGGAAATGGGAGAACACCATACACCATCCAAGATATTAAAATATTGTCAAGGCCGAACACTGATGAATACTCTGAGGAGATGGCCTGTGAGGCGCCGCCTTTCAACTTTTCCTCCTTAGTATGGTGGTCAGTAACATGCGGGAGACTGCGGAGGCGGTCATTTTTTTAATTGGGAACTGATGTGCTTTTACTCAATTCGGGAACCTCACAAGCCAAATTTGTAGTATTTTGCACGAATTGCAAGAGATGTTTGCATGTCGACGGTTGAAGTGGAAGCTCGAATTGAGCTTGCTAGAGAACAGTTTGCCAAGCCTTCGATAGCTCAGTTGGTAGAGGGGAGGACTGTAGTGGTAAAACAGGCATCCTTAGGTCGCTGGTTCAAATCTGACTCGAAGGACTTCTGCCAAATGCAAATTTTATTGAATACTTGGAAAGTAAAATACTTGGAAAATAACATAACAGACAATTTATAATTATATTATATTTCATCACTGAAAATAGATGCCTTTTGCTTTGAGGCTGTGGCCACATTATTTTTCTGTCCAACACCAATCTTCTTTGGTTTCCTGTGAGGTGTTTTTTTGATCCCCATCTCTTGCTATGAACTGGCAAAACAGCATAATCCCCTTGACAATCTTGATTTCTCAAGGAAAATGAGAGAACACTATACACCATCCAAGATATTAAAATATTGTCAAGGCCCAACGCGGCTGAATACTCTGAGGAGATGGCCTGTGAGGTGCCGCCTTTCAACTTTTCCCCCTTAGTATGGTGGTCAGTAACATGCGGGAGACTGCGGAGGGGGTCATTTTTTTAATTGTGAACTGATGTGCTTTTACTCAATTCGGGAACCTCACAAGCCAAATTTGTAGTATTTTGCACGAATTGCAAGAGATGTTTACAAGTCGACGGTTGAAGTGGAAGCTCGTATTGAGTTTGCTAGAAAACGATTTATCAAGCCTTCGATAGCTCAGTTGGTAGATCGGAGGACTGTAGTGGTAAAACAGGCATCCTTAGGTCGCTGGTTCAAATCCGGCTCGAAGGACTTTTGCCAAATGCACATTTTATTGAATACTTGGAAAGTAAAATACTTGGAAAGTAAAATAACAGACAATTTATAATTATATTATATTTCATCACTGAAAATAGATGCCTTTTGCTTTGAGGCTGTGACCATGTTATTTTTCTGTCCAACACGAATCTTCATTGGTTTCCTGTGAGGTGTTTTGGATCCCCATCTCTTGCTATGAACTGGCAAAACAGCAGAATCCCCTTGACAATCATGATTTCTCAAGGGAAATGAGAGAACACTATACACCATCCAAGATATTAAAATATTGTCAAGGCCCAACGCGGCTGAATACTCTGAGGAGATGGCCTGGGAGGTGCCGCCTTTCAACTTTTCCCCCTTAGTATGGTGGTCAGTAACATGCGGGAGACTGCGGAGGGGGGTCATTTTTTTAATTCGGAACTGATGTGCTTTTACTCAATTCGGGAACCTCACAAGCCAAATTTGTAGTTAAAATATTGTCAAGGCCCAACACGGCTGAATACTCTGAGGAGATGGCCTGTGAGGCGCCGCCTTTCAACTTTTCCCCCTTAGTATGGTGGTCATTAACATGCAGGAGACTGCGGAGGGGGTCATTTTTTTAATTCGGAACTGATGTGCTTTTACTCAATTCGGGAACCTCACAAGCCAAATTTGTAGTATTTTGCACGAATTGCAAGAGATGTTTACAAGTCGACGGTTGAAGTGGAAGCTCGTATTGAGTTTGCTAGAGAATGATTTGCCAAGCCTTCGAAAGCTCAGTTGGTAGAGCGGAGGACTGTAGTGGTAAAACAAGCATCCTTAGGTCGCTGGTTCAAATCCAGCTTGAAGGACTTTTGCCAAATGCAAATTTTATTGAATATTTGGAAAGTAAAATACTTGGAAAGTAAAATAACAGACAATTTATAATTATATTATATTTCATCACTGAAAATAGATGCCTTTTGCTTTGAGGCTGTGGCCACGTTATTTTTCTGTCCGACACCAATCTTCGTTGGTTTCTTGTGAGGTGTTTTGGATCCCCATCTCTTGCTATGAACTGACAAAACAGCAGAATCCCCTTGACAATCTTGATTTCTCAAGGGAAATGGGAGAACACCATACACCATCCAAGATATTAAAATATTGTCAAGGCCGAACACTGATGAATACTCTGAGGAGATGGCCTGTGAGGCGCCGCCTTTCAACTTTTCCTCCTTAGTATGGTGGTCAGTAACATGCGGGAGACTGCGGAGGCGGTCATTTTTTTAATTGGGAACTGATGTGCTTTTACTCAATTCGGGAACCTCACAAGCCAAATTTGTAGTATTTTGCACGAATTGCAAGAGATGTTTGCATGTCGACGGTTGAAGTGGAAGCTCGAATTGAGCTTGCTAGAGAACTGTTTGCCAAGCCTTCGATAGCTCAGTTGGTAGAGGGGAGGACTGTAGTGGTAAAAGGGGCATCCTTAGGTCGCTGGTTCAAATCCGACTCGAAGGACTTTTGCCAAATGCAAATTTTATTGAATACTTGGAAAGTAAAATACTTGGAAAATAACATAACAGACAATTTATAATTATATTATATTTCATCACTGAAAATAGATGCCTTTTGCTTTGAGGCTGTGGCCACATTATTTTTCTGTCCAACACCAATCTTCTTTGGTTTCCTGTGAGGTGTTTTTTTGATCCCCATCTCTTGCTATGAACTGGCAAAACAGCATAATCCCCTTGACAATCTTGATTTCTCAAGGAAAATGAGAGAACACTATACACCATCCAAGATATTAAAATATTGTCAAGGCCCAACACGGCTGAATACTCTGAGGAGATGGCCTGTGAAGCGCCGCCTTTCAACTTTTCCCCCTTAGTATGGTGGTCAGTAACATGCGGGAGACTGCGGAGGGGGTCATTTTTTTAATTGGGAACTGATGTGCTTTTACTCAATTCGGGAACCTCACAAGCCAAATTTGTAGTATTTTGCACGAATTGCAAGAGATGTTTACAAGTCGACGGTTGAAGTGGAAGCTCGTATTGAGTTTGCTAGAGAATGTTTTGCCGAGCCTTCGATAGCTCAGTTGGTAGAGAGGACTGTAGTGGTACAACAGGCATCCTTAGGTCGCTGGTTCAAATCCGGCTCGAAGGACTTTTGCCAAATGCAAATTTTATTGAATACTTGGAAAGTAAAATACTTGGAAAGTAAAATAACAGACAATTTATAATTATATTATATTTCATCACTGAAAATAGATGCCTGTTGCTTTGAGGCTGTGGCCACGTTATGTTTCTGTCCAACACGAATCTTCATTGGTTTCATGTGAGGTGTTTTGGATCCCCATCTCTTGCTATGAACTGGCAAAACAGCAGAATCCCCTTGACAATCTTGATTTCTCAAGGGAAATGAGAGAACACTATACACCATCCAAGATATTAAAATATTGTCAAGGCCCAACGCGGCTGAATACTCTGAGGAGATGGCCTGTGAGGTGCCGCCTTTCAACTTTTCCCCCTTAGAATGGTGGTCAGTAACATGCGGGAGACTGCGGAGGGGGTCCTTTTTTTAATTGTGAACTGATGTGTTTTTACTCAATTCGGGAACCTCACAAGCCAAATTTGTAGTATTTTGCACGAATTGCAAGAGATGTTTGAATGTCGACGGTTGAAGTGGAAGCTCGTATTGAGCTTGCTAGAGACTGATTTGCCAAGCCTTCGATAGCTCAGTTGGTAGAGCAGAGGACTGTAGTGATAAAACAGGCATCCTTAGGTCGCTGGTTCAAATCCAGATTGAAGGACTTCTGCCAAATGCAAATTTTATTGAATACTTGGAAAGTAAAATGCTTGGAAAATAAAATAACAGACAATTTATAATTATATTATATTTCATCACTGAAAATAGATGCCTTTTGCTTTGAGGCTGTCGCCACGTTATGTTTCTGTCCAACACCAATCTTCATTGGTTTCCTGTGAGGTGTTTTGGATCCCCATCTCTTGCTATGAACTGGCAAAACAGCAGAATCCCCTTGACAATCTTGATTTCTCAAGGGAAATGAGAGAACACTATACACCATCCAAGATATTAAAATATTGTCAAGGCCCAACACGGCTGAATACTTTGAGGAGATGGCCTGTGAGGCGCCGCCTTTCAACTTTTCCTCCTTAGTATGGTGGTCAGTAACATGCGGGAGACTGCGGAGGGGGTCATTTTTTTAATTGGGAACTGATGTGCTTTTACTCAATTCGGGAACCTCACAAGCCAAATTTGTTTTATTTTGCACGAATTGCAAGAGATGTTTACAAGTCGACGGTTGAAGTGGAAGCTCGTATTGCGTTTGCTAGAGATTGATATGCCAAGCCTTCGATAGCTCAGTTGGTAGAGCGGAGGACTGTAGTGGTAAAACAGGCATCCTTAGGTCGCTGGTTCAAATCCGGCTCGAAGGACTTTTGCCAAATGCACATTTTATTGAATACTTGGAAAGTAAAATACTTGGAAAGTAAAATAACAGACAATTTATAATTATATTATATTTCATCACTGAAAATAGATGCCTTTTGCTTTGAGGCTGTGGCCACGTTATTTTTCTGTCCGACACCAATCTTCGTTGGTTTCCTGTGAGGTGTTTTGGATCCCCATCTCTTGCTATGAACTGACAAAACAGCAGAATCCCCTTGACAATCTTGATTTCTCAAGGGAAATGGGAGAACACTATACACCATCCAAGATATTAAAATATTGTCAAGGCCCAACACGGCTGAATACTCTGAGGAGATGGCCTGTGAGGCGCGCCTTTCAACTTTTCCCCCTTAGTATGGTGGTCAGTAACATGCGGGAGACTGCGGAGGGGGTCATTTTTTTAATTGGGAACTGATGTGCTTTTACTCAATTCGGGAACCTCACAAGCCAAATTTGTAGTATTTTGCACGAATTGCAAGAGATGTTTACAAGTCGACGGTTGAAGTGGAAGCTCGTATTGAGTTTGCTAGAGAATGATTTGCCAAGCCTTTGATAGCTCAGTTAGGAGGACTGTAGTGGTAAAACAGGCATCCTTAGGTTGCTGGTTCAAATCCGGCTCGAAGGACTTTTGCCAAATGCAAATTTTATTGAATACTTGGAAAGTAAAATACTTGGAAAGTAAAATAACAGACAATTTATAATTATATTATATTTCATCACTGAAAATAGATGCCTTTTGCTTTGAGGCTGTGGCCACGTTATTTTTCTGTCCAACACGAATCTTCATTGGTTTCCTGTGAGGTGTTTTGGATCCCCATCTCTTGCTATGAACTGGCAAAACAGCAGAATCCCCTTGACAATCTTGATTTTTCAAGGGAAATGAGAGAACACTGTACACCATCCAAGATATTAAAATATTGTCAAGGCCCAACACGGCTGAATACTCTGAGGAGATGGCCTGTGAGGCGCCGCCTTTCAACTTTTCCCCCTTAGTATGGTGGTCAGTAACATGCGGGAGACTGCGGAGGGGGTCATTTTTTTAATTGGGAACTGATGTGCTTTTACTCAATTCGGGAACCTCACAAGCCAAATTTGTAGTATTTTGCACGAATTGCAAGAGATGTTTATAAGTCGACGGTTGAAGTGGAAGCTCGTATTGAGTTTGCTAGAGTTGATTTGCCAAGCCTTCGATAGCTCAGTTGGTAGAGCAGAGGACTGTAGTGGTAAAACAGGCATCCTTAGGTCGCTGGTTCTAATCCAGCTCAAAGGACCCTTGCCAAATGCACATTTTATTGAATACTTGGAAAGTAAAATAACAGACAATTTATAATTATATTATATTTCATCACTGAAAATAGATGCCTTTTGCTTTGAGGCTGTGGCCACGTTATTTTTCTGTCCAACACAAATCTTCATTGGTTTCCTGTCAGGTGTTTTGGATCCCCATCTCTTGCTATGAACTGGCAAAACAGCAGAATCCCCTTGACAATCTTGATTTCTCAAGGGAAATGAGAGAACACTATACACCATCCAAGATATTAAAATATTGTCAAGGCCCAACACGGCTGAATACTCTGAGGAGATGGCCTGTGAGGCGCCGGCTTTCAACATTTCCCCCTTAGTATGGTGGTCATTAACATGCGGGAGACTGCGGAGGGGGTCATTTTTTTAATTGGGAACTGATGTGCTTTTACTCAATTCGGGAACTTCACAAGCCAAATTTGTAGTATTTTGCACGAATTGCAAGAGATGTTTACAAGTCGACGGTTGAAGTGGAAGCTCGTATTGAGTTTGCTAGAGAAAGATTTGCTAAGCCTTCGATAGCTCAGTTGGTAGAGCGGAGGACTGTAGTGGTAAAACAGGCATCCTTAGGTCGCTGGTTCAAATCCGTCTTGAAGGACTTTTGCCAAATGCAAATTTTATTGAATACTTGGAAAGTAAAATACTTGGAAAGTAAAATAACAGACAATTTATAATTATATTATATTTCATCACTGAAAATAGATGCCTTTTGCTTTGAGGCTGTGGCCACGTTATTTTTCTGTCCGACACCAATCTCCGTTGGTTTCCTGTGAGGTGTTTTGGATCCCCATCTCTTGCTATGAACTGACAAAACAGCAGAATCCCCTTGACAATCTTGATTTCTCAAGGGAAATGGGAGAACACCATACACCATCCAAGATATTAAAATATTGTCAAGGCCGAACACTGATGAATACGCTGAGGAGATGGCCTGTGAGGCGCCGCCTTTCAACTTTTCCTCCTTAGTATGGTGGTCAGTAACATGCGGGAGACTGCGGAGGCGGTCATTTTTTTAATTGGGAACTGATGTGCTTTTACTCAATTCGGGAACCTCACAAGCCAAATTTGTAGTATTTTGCACGAATTGCAAGAGATGTTTGCATGTCGACGGTTGAAGTGGAAGCTCGAATTGAGCTTGCTAGAGAACAGTTTGCCAAGCCTTCGATATCTCAGTTGGTAGAGGGGAGGACTGTAGTGGTAAAACAGGCATCCTTAGGTCGCTGGTTCAAATCCGACTCGAAGGACTTTTGCCAAATGCAAATTTTATTGAATACTTGGAAAGTAAAATACTTGGAAAATAACATAACAGACAATTTATAATTATATTATATTTCATCACTGAAAATAGATGCCTTTTGCTTTGAGGCTGTGGCCACATTATTTTTCTGTCCAACACCAATCTTCTTTGGTTTCCTGTGAGGTGTTTTTTTGATCCCCATCTCTTGCTATGAACTGGCAAAACAGCATAATCCCCTTGACAATCTTGATTTCTCAAGGAAAATGAGAGAACACTATACACCATCCAAGATATTAAAATATTGTCAAGGCCCAACGCGGCTGAATACCCTGAGGAGATGGCCTGTGAGGTGCCGCCTTTCAACTTTTCCCCCTTAGTATGGTGGTCAGTAACATGCGGGAGACTGCGGAGGAGGTCATTTTTTTAATTGGGAACTGATGTGCTTTTACTCAATTCGTGAACCTCACAAGCCAAATTTGTAGTATTTTGCACGAATTGCAAGAGATGTTTACAAGTCGACGGTTGAAGTGGAAGCTCGTATTGAGTTTGCTAGAGAATGATTTGCCAAGCCTTCGATAGCTCAGTTGGTAGAGCGGAGGACTGTAGTGGTACAACAGGCATCCTTAGGTCGCTCGTTCAAACCCGGCTCGAAGGACTTTTGCCAAATGCAAATTTTATTGAATACTTGGAAAGTAAAATACTTGGAAAGTAAAATAACAGACAATTTATAATTATATTATATTTCATCACTGAAAATAGATGCCTGTTGCTTTGAGGATGTGGCCACGTTATGTTTCTGTCCAACACGAATCTTCATTGGTTTCATGTGAGGTGTTTTGGATCCCCATCTCTTGCTATGAACTGGCAAAACAGCAGAATCCCCTTGACAATCTTGATTTCTCAAGGGAAATGAGAGAACACTATACACCATCCAAGATATTAAAATATTGTCAAGGCCCAACGCGGCTGAATACTCTGAGGAGATGGCCTGTGAGGTGCCGCCTTTCAACTTTTCCCCCTTAGTATGGTGGTCAGTAACATGCGGGAGACTGCGGAGGTGGTCATTTTTTTAATTGGGAACTGATGTGCTTTTACTCAATTCGGGAACCTCACAAGCCAAATTTGTAGTATTTTGCACGAATTGCAAGAGATGTTTACAAGTCGACGGTTGAAGTGGAAGCTCGTATTGAGTTTGCTAGAGAATGATTTGCCAATCCTTCGATAGCTCAGTTGGTAGAGCGGAAGACTGTAGTGGTACAACAGGCATCCTTAGGTCGCTGGTTCAAATCCGGCTCGAAGGACTTTTGCCAAATGCAAATTTTATTGAATACTTGGAAAGTAAAATACTTGGAAAGTAAAATAACAGACAATTTATAATTATATTATATTTCATCACTGAAAATAGATGCCTGTTGCTTTGAGGCTGTGGCCACGTTATGTTTCTGTCCAACACGAATCTTCATTGGTTTCATGTGAGGTGTTTTGGATCCCCATCTCTTGCTATGAACTGGCAAAACAGCAGAATCCCCTTGACAATCTTGATTTCTCAAGGGAAATGAGAGAACACTATACACCATCCAAGATATTAAAATATTGTCAAGGCCCAACGCGGCTGAATACTCTGAGGAGATGGCCTGTGAGGTGCCGCCTTTCAACTTTTCCCCCTTAGAATGGTGGTCAGTAACATGCGGGAGACTGCAGAGGGGGTCATTTTTTTAATTGTGAACTGATGTGCTTTTACTCAATTCGGGAACCTCACAAGCCAAATTTGTAGTATTTTGCACGAATTGCAAGAGATGTTTGAATGTCGACGGTGGAAGTGGAAGCTCGTATTGAGCTTGCTAGAGACTGATTTGCCAAGCCTTCAATAGCTCAGTTGGTAGAGCAGAGGACTGTAGTGGTAAAACAGGCATCCTTAGGTCGCTGGTTCAAATCTAGATTGAAGGACTTCTGCCAAATGCAAATTTTATTGAATACTTGGAAAGTAAAATGCTTGGAAAATAAAATAACAGACAATTTATAATTATATTATATTTCATCACTGAAAATAGATGCCTTTTGCTTTGAGGCTGTCGCCACGTTATGTTTCTGTCCAACACCAATCTTCATTGGTTTCCTGTGAGGTGTTTTGGATCCCCATCTCTTGCCATGAACTGGCAAAACAGCAGAATCCCCTTGACAATCTTGATTTCTCAAGGGAAATGAGAGAACACTATACACCATCCAAGATATTAAAATATTGTCAAGGCCCAACACGGCTGAATACTCTGAGGAGATGGCCTGTGAGCCGCCGCCTTTCAACTTTTCCTCCTTAGTATGGTGGTCAGTAACATGCGGGAGACTGCGGAGGGGGCCATTTTTTTAATTGGGAACTGATGTGCTTTTACTCAATTCGGGAACCTCACAAGCCAAATTTGTTTTATTTTGCACGAATTGCAAGAGATGTTTACAAGTCGACGGTTGAAGTGGAAGCTCGTATTGAGTTTGCTAGAGAATGATTTGCCAAGTCTTCGATAGCTCAGTTGGTAGAGCGGAGGACTGTAGTGGTAAAACAGGCATCCTTAGGTCGCTGGTTCAAATCCTGCTCGAAGGACTTTTGCCAAATGCACATTTTATTGAATACTTGGAAAGTAAAATACGTGGAAAGTAAAATAACAGACAATTTATAATTATGTTATATTTCATCACTAAAAATAGATGCCTTTTGCTTTGAGGCTGTGGCCACGTTATTTTTCTGTCCAACACGAATCTTCATTGGTTTCCTGTGAGGTGTTTTGGATCCCCATCTCTTGCTATGAACTGGCAAAACAGCAGAATCCCCTTGACAATCTTGATTTTTCAAGGGAAATGAGAGAACACTGTACACCATCCAAGATATTAAAATATTGTCAAGGCCCAACACGGCTGAATACTCTGAGGAGATGGCCTGTGAGGCGCCGCCTTTCAACTTTTCCCCCTTAGTATGGTGGTCAGTAACATGCGGGAGACTGCGGAGGGGGTCATTTTTTTAATTGGGAACTGATGTGCTTTTACTCAATTCGGGAACCTCACAAGCCAAATTTGTAGTATTTTGCACGAATTGCAAGAGATTTTTACAAGTCGACGGTTGAAGTGGAAGCTCGTATTGAGTTTGCTAGTGAATGATTTGCCAAGCCTTCGATAGCTCGTCGCTGGTTCAAATCCGGCTCAAAGGACTTTTGCCAAATGCACATTTTATTGAATACTTGGAAAGTAAAATACTTGGAAAGTAAAATAACAGACAATTTATAATTATATTATATTTCATCACTGAAAATAGATGCCTTTTGCTTTGAGGCTGTGGCCACGTTATGTTTCTGTCCAACACCAATGTTCATTATTTTCTTGTGAGGTGTTTTGGATCCCCATCTCTTGCTATGAACTGGCAAAACAGCAGAATCCCCTTGACAATCTTGATTTCTCAAGGGAAATGAGAGAACACTATACACCATCCAAGATATTAAAATATTGTCAAGGCCCAACACGGCTGAATACTCTGAGGAGATGGCCTGTGAGGCGCCGCCTTTCAACTTTTCCTCCTCAGTATGGTGGTCAGTAACATGCGGGAGACTGCGGAGGGGGTCATTTTTTTAATTGGGAACTGATGTGCTTTTACTCAATTCGGGAACCTCACAAGCCAAATTTGTAGTATTTTGCACGAATTGCAAGAGATGTTTACAAGTCGACGGTTGGAGTAGAAGCTCGTATTGAGTTTGCTAGAGAATGATTTGCCAAGCCTTCGATAGCTCCGTTGGTAGAGCGGAGGACTGTAGTGGTAAAACAGGCATCCTTAGGTCACTGGTTCAAATCCGGCTCGAAGGACTTTTGCCAAATGCACATTTTATTGAATACTTGGAAAGTAAAATACTTGGAAAGTAAAATAACAGACAATTTATAATTATATTATATTTCATCACTGAAAATAGATGCCTTTTGCTTTGAGGCTGTGGCCACGTTATTTTTCTGTCCGACACCAATCTTCGTTGGTTTCCTGTGAGGTGTTTTGGATCCCCATCTCTTGCTATGAACTGACAAAACAGCAGAATCCCCTTGACAATCTTGATTTCTCAAGGGAAATGGGAGAACACTATACACCATCCAAGATATTAAAATATTGTCAAGGCCCAACACGGCTGAATACTCTGAGGAGATGGCCTGTGAGGCGCGCCTTTCAACTTTTCCCCTTTAGTATGGTGGTCAGTAACATGCAGGAGACTGCGGAGGGGGTCATTTTTTTAATTGGGAACTGATGTGCTTTTACTCAATTCGGGAACCTCACAAGCCAAATTTGTAGTATTTTGCACGAATTGCAAGAGATGTTTACAAGTCGACGGTTGAAGTGGAAGCTCGTATTGAGTTTGCTAGAGAATGATTTGCCAAGCCTTCGATAGCTCGTCGCTGGTTCAAATCCGGCTCAAAGGACTTTTGCCAAATGCACATTTTATTGAATACTTGGAAAGTAAAATACTTGGAAAGTAAAATAACAGACAATTTATAATTATAGTATATTTCATCACTGAAAATAGATGCCTTTTGCTTTGAGGCTGTGGCCACGTTATTTTTCTGTCCAACACGAATCTTCATTGGTTTCCTATGAGGTGTTTTGGATCCCCATCTCTTGCTATGAACTGGCAAAACAGCAGAATCCCCTTGACAATCTTGATTTTTCAAGGGAAATGAGAGAACACTGTACACCATCCAAGATATTAAAATATTGTCAAGGCCCAACATGGCTGAATACTCTGAGGAGATGGCCTGTGAGGCGCCGCCTTTCAACTTTTCCCCCTTAGTATGGTGGTCATTAACATGCGGGAGACTGCGGAGGGGGTCATTTTTTTAATTGGGAACTGATGTGCTTTTACTCAATTTGGGAACCTCACAAGCCAAATTTGTAGTATTTTGCACGAATTGCAAGAGATGTTTACAAGTCAACGGTTGAACTGGAAGCTCGTATTGAGTTTGCTAGAGAATGATTTGCCAAGCCTTTGATAGCTCAGTTGGTAGAGCGGAGGACTGTAGTGGTAAAACAGGCATCCTTAGGTCGCTGGTTCAAATCCGGCTCGAAGGACTTTTGCCAAATGCAAATTTTATTGAATACTTGGAAAGTAAAATACTTGGAAAATAAAATAACAGACAATTTATAATTATATTATATTTCATCACTGAAAATAGATGCCTTTTGCTTTGAGGCTGTGGCCACGTTATGTTTCTGTCCAACACCAATCTTCATTGGTTTCCTGTGAGGTGTATCGGATCCCCATCTCTTGCTATGAACTGGCAAAACAGCAGAATCCCCTTGACAATCTTGATTTCTCAAGGGAAATGAGAGAACAGTATACACCATCCAAGATATTAAAATATTGTCAAGGCCCAACACGGCTGAATACTCTGAGGAGATGGCCTGTGAGGCGCCGCTTTTCAACTTTTCCCCCTTAGTATGGTGGTCAGTAACATGCGGGAGACTGCTGAGGGGGTCATTTTTTTAATTGGGAACTGATGTGCTTTTACTCAATTCGGGAACGTCACAAGCCAAATTTGTAGTATTTTGCACGAATTGCAAGAGATGTTTACAAGTCGACGGTTGAAGTGGAAGCTCGTATTGAGTTTGCTAGAGTTAATTTGCCAAGCCTTCGATAGCTCAGTTGGTACAGCGGAGGACTGTAGTGGTAAAACAGGCATCCTTAGGTCGCTGGTTCAAATCCGGCTCGAAGGACTCTTGCCAAATGCACATTTTATTGAATACTTGGAAAGTAAAATACTTGGAAAGTAAAATAACAGACAATTTATAATTATATTATATTTCATCACTGAAAATAGATGCCTTTTGCTTTGAGGCTGTGGCCACGTTATTTTTCTGTCCGACACCAATCTTCGTTGGTTTCCTGTGAGGTGTTTTGGATCCCCATCTCTTGCTATGAACTGACAAAACAGCAGAATCCCCTTGACAATCTTGATTTCTCAAGGGAAATGGGAGAACACTATACACCATCCAAGATATTAAAATATTGTCAAGGCCCAACACGGCTGAATACTCTGAGGAGATGGCCTGTGAGGCGCGCCTTTCAACTTTTCCCCTTTAGTATGGTGGTCAGTAACATGCAGGAGACTGCGGAGGGGGTCATTTTTTTAATTGGGAACTGATGTGCTTTTACTCAATTCGGGAACCTCACAAGCCAAATTTGTAGTATTTTGCACGAATTGCAAGAGATGTTTACAAGTCGACGGTTGAAGTGGAAGCTCGTATTGAGTTTGCTAGAGAATGATTTGCCAAGCCTTCGATAGCTCGTCGCTGGTTCAAATCCGGCTCAAAGGACTTTTGCCAAATGCACATTTTATTGAATACTTGGAAAGTAAAATACTTGGAAAGTAAAATAACAGACAATTTATAATTATATTATATTTCATCACTGAAAATAGATGCCTTTTGCTTTGAGGCTGTGGCCACGTTATTTTTCTGTCCAACACGAATCTTCATTGGTTTCCTATGAGGTGTTTTGGATCCCCATCTCTTGCTATGAACTGGCAAAACAGCAGAATCCCCTTGACAATCTTGATTTTTCAAGGGAAATGAGAGAACACTGTACACCATCCAAGATATTAAAATATTGTCAAGGCCCAACATGGCTGAATACTCTGAGGAGATGGCCTGTGAGGCGCCGCCTTTCAACTTTTCCCCCTTAGTATGGTGGTCATTAACATGCGGGAGACTGCGGAGGGGGTCATTTTTTTAATTGGGAACTGATGTGCTTTTACTCAATTTGGGAACCTCACAAGCCAAATTTGTAGTATTTTGCACGAATTGCAAGAGATGTTTACAAGTCGACGGTTGAACTGGAAGCTCGTATTGAGTTTGCTAGAGAATGATTTGCCAAGCCTTTGATAGCTCAGTTGGTAGAGCGGAGGACTGTAGTGGTAAAACAGGCATCCTTAGGTCGCTGGTTCAAATCCGGCTAGAAGGACTTTTGCCAAATGCAAATTTTATTGAATACTTGGAAAGTAAAATACTTGGAAAATAAAATAACAGACAATTTATAATTATATTATATTTCATCACTGAAAATAGATGCCTTTTGCTTTGAGGCTGTGGCCACGTTATGTTTCTGTCCAACACCAATCTTCATTGGTTTCCTGTGAGGTGTATCGGATCCCCATCTCTTGCTATGAACTGGCAAAACAGCAGAATCCCCTTGACAATCTTGATTTCTCAAGGGAAATGAGAGAACAGTATACACCATCCAAGATATTAAAATATTGTCAAGGCCCAACACGGCTGAATACTCTGAGGAGATGGCCTGTGAGGCGCCGCTTTTCAACTTTTCCCCCTTAGTATGGTGGTCAGTAACATGCGGGAGACTGCTGAGGGGGTCATTTTTTTAATTGGGAACTGATGTGCTTTTACTCAATTCGGGAACGTCACAAGCCAAATTTGTAGTATTTTGCACGAATTGCAAGAGATGTTTACAAGTCGACGGTTGAAGTGGAAGCTCGTATTGAGTTTGCTAGAGTTGATTTGCCAAGCCTTCGATAGCTCAGTTGGTACAGCGGAGGACTGTAGTGGTAAAACAGGCATCCTTAGGTCGCTGGTTCAAATCCGGCTCGAAGGACTCTTGCCAAATGCACATTTTATTGAATACTTGGAAAGTAAAATACTTGGAAAGTAAAATAACAGACAATTTATAATTATATTATATTTCATCACTGAAAATAGATGCCTTTTGCTTTGAGGCTGTGGCCACGTTATTTTTCTGTCCGACACCAATCTTCGTTGGTTTCCTGTGAGGTGTTTTGGATCCCCATCTCTTGCTATGAACTGACAAAACAGCAGAATCCCCTTGACAATCTTGATTTCTCAAGGGAAATGGGAGAACACCATACACCATCCAAGATATTAAAATATTGTCAAGGCCGAACACTGATGAATACTCTGAGGAGATGGCCTGTGAGGCGCCGCCTTTCAACTTTTCCTCCTTAGTATGGTGGTCAGTAACATGCGGGAGACTGCGGAGGCGGTCATTTTTTTAATTGGGAACTGATGTGCTTTTACTCAATTCGGGAACCTCACAAGCCAAATTTGTAGTATTTTGCACGAATTGCAAGAGATGTTTGCATGTCGACGGTTGAAGTGGAAGCTCGAATTGAGCTTGCTAGAGAACGGTTTGCCAAGCCTTCGATAGCTCAGTTGGTAGAGGGGAGGACTGTAGTGGTAAAACAGGCATCCTTAGGTCGCTGGTTCAAATCCGGCTTGAAGGACTTCTGCCAAATGCAAATTTTATTGAATACTTGGAAAGTAAAATACTTGGAAAATAACATAACAGACAATTTATAATTATATTATATTTCATCACTGAAAATAGATGCCTTTTGCTTTGAGGCTGTGGCCACATTATTTTTCTGTACAACACCAATCTTCTTTGGTTTCCTGTGAGGTGTTTTTTTGATCCCCATCTCTTGCTATGAACTGGCAAAACAGCATAATCCCCTTGACAATCTTGATTTCTCAAGGAAAATGAGAGAACACTATACACCATCCAAGATATTAAAATATTGTCAAGGCCCAACGCGGCTGAATACTCTGAGGAGATGGCCTGTGAGGTGCCTCCTTTCAACTTTTCCCCCTTAGTATGGTGGTCAGTAACATGCGGGAGACTGCGGAGGGGGTAATTTTTTTAATTGGGAACTGATGTGCTTTTACTCAATTCGGGAACCTCACAAGCCAAATTTGTAGTATTTTGTTATTGTTGTTATTTTGCACTTATATAGCGCCTTATATACCATTGGTATGGTCTGAAGGCGCTGGTAGGTTGAACGCCCTTGGGAACCGAAGTTCATATCAGTAGAGAGAGTAGAGAGAGTCAAAAAGGTGCGTGTGAGCACCGGGTATGTGTACAGCTCGTGCGGTATCGGTGTAATAGCTGCTTTCTAGCGGTAGGTGTGGTGGTTGAGAGGTCAGGAGTATGTGTTCGTTCTGGCAGGATTCATCCAGATCGGATGTGGCTGCGTTAGGCCTGAGGAGAACGCCTCGCTGGGGGGTGCGTAACCAGCAGTGATTACTTAGAGTGATGTGGGGTGAGCAGCAAATGTTGATATGAGAACAGCTATACCGAATGGTGTCATAGTATCTCTGTGTTCTATTTGAGTGGTGATGTAAGGAGAGAGTAAGCGTGTTGGTGAGATATGATGGGTTACATGCCCTTTCAGAGACTTCTAAATTCACAGAGAGGTTATTGGGTACACTTCTATATTCAACTTACCACGGGAGGCTATTGGGCGTACTTCTAAATTCACAGAGAGGCTACAGGGCACACTTCTAAATTCAGGGGGGCTGTTGGGCACATTTCTAGAATCACAGAGAGGCTATTGGACATGCTAACTTTCACAATTCCATCTAAGGGTGGACATGCTAACTTTCACAATTCCATCTAAGAGTGGACATGCTAACTTTCACAGTTCTAACTAAGTGGGGACATGATAATATTCACAATTCCATCTAAGAGTGGACATGCTAACTTTCACAGTTCTAACTAAGTGGGGACATGATAATATTCACAATTTCATCTAAGAGTGGACATGCTAACTTTCACAATTCCATCTAAGAGTGGACATGCTAACTTTCACAGTTCAATTCGGGAACCTCACAAGCCAAATTTGTAGTATTTTGCACGAATTGCAAGAGATGTTTACAAGTCGACGGTTGAAGTGGAAGCTCGTATTGAGTTTGCTAGAGAATGATTTGCCAAGCCTTCGATAGCTCAGTTGGTAGAGCGGAGGACTGTAGTGGTAAAACAGGCATCCTTAGGTCGCTGGTTCAAATCTGGCTCGAAGGACTTTTGCCAAATGCACATTTTATTGAATACTTGGAAAGTAAAATACTTGGAAAGTAAAATAACAGACAATTTATAATTATATTATATTTCATCACTGAAAATAGATGCCTGTTGCTTTGAGGCTGTGGCCACGTTATGTTTCTGTCCAACACCAATCTTCATTGGTTTCCTGTGAGGTGTTTTGGATCCCCATCTCTTGCTATGAACTGGCAAAACAGCAGAATCCCCTTGACAATCTTGATTTCTCAAGGGAAATGAGAGAACACTATACACCATCCAAGATATTAAAATATTGTCAAGGCCCAACACAGCTGAATACTTTGAGGAGATGGCCTGTGAGGCGCCGCCTTTCAACTTTTCCCCCTTAGAATGGTGGTCAGTAACATGCGGGAGACTGCGGAGGGGGTCATTTTTTTAATTGTGAACTGATGTGCTTTTAGTCAATTCGGTAACCTCACAAGCCAAATTTGTAGTATTTTGCACGAATTGCAAGAGATGTTTGAATGTCGACGGTTGAAGTGGAAGCTCGTATTGAGCTTGCTAGAGACTGATTTGCCAAGCCTTCGATAGCTCAGTTGGTAGAGCAGAGGACTGTAGTGGTAAAACAGGTATCCTTAGGTCGCTGGTTCAAATCCAGATTGAAGGACTTTTGCCAAATGCAAATTTTATTGAATACTTGGAAAGTAAAATGCTTGGAAAATAAAATAACAGACAATTTATAATTATATTATATTTCATCACTGAAAATAGATGCCTTTTGCTTTGAGGCTGTCGCCACGTTATGTTTCTGTCCAACACCAATCTTCATTGGTTTCCTGTGAGGTGTTTTGGATCCCCATCTCTTGCTATGAACTGGCAAAACAGCAGAATCCCCTTGACAATCTTGATTTCTCAAGGGAAATGAGAGAACACTATACACCATCCAAGATATTAAAATATTGTCAAGGCCCAACACGGCTGAATACTCTGAGGAGATGGCCTGTGAGGCGCCGCCTTTCAACTTTTCCTCCTTAGTATGGTGGTCAGTAACATGCGGGAGACTGCGGAGGGGGTCATTTTTTTAATTGGGAACTGATGTGCTTTTACTCAATTCGGGAACCTCACAAGCCAAATTTGTAGTATTTTGCACGAATTGCAAGAGATGTTTACAAGTCGACGGTTGGAGTAGAAGCTCGTATTCAGTTTGCTAGAGAATGATTTGCCAAGCCTTCGATAGCTCCGTTGGTAGAGCGGAGGACTGTAGTGGTAAAACAGGCATCCTTAGGTCACTGGTTCAAATCCGGCTCGAAGGACTTTTGCCAAATGCACATTTTATTGAATACTTGGAAAGTAAAATACTTGGAAAGTAAAATAACAGACAATTTATAATTATATTATATTTCATCACTGAAAATAGATGCCTTTTGCTTTGAGGCTGTGGCCACGTTATTTTTCTGTCCGACACCAATCTTCGTTGGTTTCCTGTGAGGTGTTTTGGATCCCCATCTCTTGCTATGAACTGACAAAACAGCAGAATCCCCTTGACAATCTTGATTTCTCAAGGGAAATGGGAGAACACTATACACCATCCAAGATATTAAAATATTGTCAAGGCCCAACACGGCTGAATACTCTGAGGAGATGGCCTGTGAGGCGCGCCTTTCAACTTTTCCCCCTTAGTATGGTGGTCAGTAACATGCAGGAGACTGCGGAGGGGGTCATTTTTTTAATTGGGAACTGATGTGCTTTTACTCAATTCGGGAACCTCACAAGCCAAATTTGTAGTATTTTGCACGAATTGCAAGAGATGTTTACAAGTCGACGGTTGAAGTGGAAGCTCGTATTGAGTTTGCTAGAGAATGATTTGCCAAGCCTTCGATAGCTCGCCGCTGGTTCAAATCCGGCTCAAAGGACTTTTGCCAAATGCACATTTTATTGAATACTTGGAAAGTAAAATACTTGGAAAGTAAAATAACAGACAATTTATAATTATATTATATTTCATCACTGAAAATAGATGCCTTTTGCTTTGAGGCTGTGGCCACGTTATTTTTCTGTCCAACACGAATCTTCATTGGTTTCCTGTGAGGTGTTTTGGATCCCCATCTCTTGCTATGAACTGGCAAAACAGCAGAATCCCCTTGACAATCTTGATTTTTCAAGGGAAATGAGAGAACACTGTACACCATCCAAGATATTAAAATATTGTCAAGGCCCAACACGGCTGAATACTCTGAGGAGATGGCCTGTGAGGCGCCGCCTTTCAACTTTTCCCCCTTAGTATGGTGGTCATTAACATGCGGGAGACTGCGGAGGGGGTCATTTTTTTAATTGGGAACTGATGTGCTTTTACTCAATTCGGGAACCTCACAAGCCAAATTTGTAGTATTTTGCACGAATTGCAAGAGATGTTTACAAGTCGACGGTTGAAGTGGAAGCTCGTATTGAGTTTGCTAGAGAATGATTTGCCAAGCCTTCTATAGCTCAGTTGGTAGAGCGGAGGACTGTAGTGGTAAAACAGGCATCCTTAGGTTGCTGGTTCAAATCCGGCTCGAAGGATTTTTGCCAAATGCAAATTTTATTGAATACTTGGAAAGTAAAATACTTGGAAAGTAAAATAACAGACAATTTATAATTATATTATATTTCATCACTGAAAATAGATGCCTTTTGCTTTGAGGCTGTGGCCACGTTATGTTTCTGTCCAACACCAATCTTCACTGGTTTCCTGTGAGGTGTTTTGGATCCCCATCTCTTGCTATGAACTGGCAAAACAGCAGAATCCCCTTGACAATCTTGATTTCTCAAGAGAAATGAGAGAACAGTATACACCATCCAAGATATTAAAATATTGTCAAGGCCCAACACGGCTGAATACTCTGAGGAGATGGCCTGTGAGGCGCCGCTTTTCAACTTTTCCCCCTTAGTATGGTGGTCAGTAACATGCGGGAGACTGCTGAGGGGGTCATTTTTTTAATTGGGAACTGATGTGCTTTTACTCAATTCGGGAACGTCACAAGCCAAATTTGTAGTATTTTGCACGAATTGCAAGAGATGTTTACAAGTCGACGGTTGAAGTGGAAGCTCGTATTGAGTTTGCTAGAGTTGGTTTGCCAAGCCTTCGATAGCTCAGTTGGTAGAGCGGAGGACTGTAGTGGTAAAACAGGCATCCTTAGGTCGCTGGTTCAAATCCGGCTCGAAGGACTCTTGCCAAATGCACATTTTATTGAATACTTGGAAAGTAAAATACTTGGAAAGTAAAATAACAGACAATTTATAATTATATTATATTTCATCACTGAAAATAGATGCCTTTTGCTTTGAGGCTGTGGCCACGTTATTTTTCTGTCCGACACCAATCTTCGTTGGTTTCCTGTGAGGTGTTTTGGATCCCCATCTCTTGCTATGAACTGACAAAACAGCAGAATCCCCTTGACAATCTTGATTTCTCAAGGGAAATGGGAGAACACCATACACCATCCAAGATATTAAAATATTGTCAAGGCTGAACACTGATGAATACTCTGAGGAGATGGCCTGTGAGGCGCCGCCTTTCAACTTTTCCTCCTTAGTATGGTGGTCATTAACATGCGGGAGACTGCGGAGGGGGTCATTTTTTTAATTGGGAACTGATGTGCTTTTACTCAATTCGGGAACTTCACAAGCCAAATTTGTAGTATTTTGCACGAATTGCAAGAGATGTTTACAAGTCGACGGTTGAAGTGGAAGCTCGTATTGAGTTTGCTAGAGAAAGATTTGCCAAGCCTTCGATAGCTCAGTTGGTAGAGCGGAGGACTGTAGTGGTAAAACAGGCATCCTTAGGTCGCTGGTTCAAATCCGGCTCGAAGGACTTCTGCCAAATGCAAATTTTATTGAATACTTGGAAAGTAAAATACTTGGAAAATAACATAACAGACAATTTATAATTATATTATATTTCATCACTGAAAATAGATACCTTTTGCTTTGAGGCTGTGGCCACATTATTTTTCTGTACAACACCAATCTTCTTTGGTTTCCTGTGAGGTGTTTTTTTGATCCCCATCTCTTGCTATGAACTGGCAAAACAGCATAATCCCCTTGACAATCTTGATTTCTCAAGGAAAATGAGAGAACACTATACACCATCCAAGATATTAAAATATTGTCAAGGCCCAACGCGGCTGAATACTCTGAGGAGATGGCCTGTGAGGTGCCGCCTTTCAACTTTTCCCCCTTAGTATGGTGGTCAGTAACATGCGGGAGACTGCGGAGGGGGTAATTTTTTTAATTGGGAACTGATGTGCTTTTACTCAATTCGGGAACCTCACAAGCCAAATTTGTAGTATTTTGTTATTGTTGTTATTTTGCACTTATATAGCGCCTTATATACCATTGGTATGGTCTGAAGGCGCTGGTAGGTTGAACGCCCTTGGGAACCGAAGTTCATATCAGTAGAGAGAGTAGAGAGAGTCAAAAAGGTGCGTGTGAGCACCGGGTATGTGTACAGCTCGTGCGGTATCGGTGTAATAGCTGCTTTCTAGCGGTAGGTGTGGTGGTTGAGAGGTCAGGAGTATGTGTTCGTTCTGGCAGGATTCATCCAGATCGGATGTGGCTGCGTTAGGCCTGAGGAGAACGCCTCGCTGGGGGGTGCGTAACCAGCAGTGATTACTTAGAGTGATGTGGGGTGAGCAACAAATGTTGATATGAGAACAGCTATACCGAATGGTGTCATAGTATCTCTGTGTTCTATTTGAGTGGTGATGTAAGGAGAGAGTAAGCGTGTTGGTGAGATATGATGGGTTACATGCCCTTTCAGAGACTTCTAAATTCACAGAGAGGTTATTGGGTACACTTCTATATTCAACTTACCACAGGAGGCTATTGGGCGTACTTCTAAATTCACAGAGAGGCTACAGGGCACACTTCTAAATTCAGGGGGGCTGTTGGGCACATTTCTAGAATCACAGAGAGGCTATTGGACATGCTAACTTTCACAATTCCATCTAAGGGTGGACATGCTAACTTTCACAATTCCATCTAAGAGTGGACATGCTAACTTTCACAGTTCTAACTAAGTGGGGACATGATAATATTCACAATTCCATCTAAGAGTGGACATGCTAACTTTCACAGTTCTAACTAAGTGGGGACATGATAATATTCACAATTTCATCTAAGAGTGGACATGCTAACTTTCACAATTCCATCTAAGAGTGGACATGCTAACTTTCACAGTTCAATTCGGGAACCTCACAAGCCAAATTTGTAGTATTTTGCACGAATTGCAAGAGATGTTTACAAGTCGACGGTTGAAGTGGAAGCTCGTATTGAGTTTGCTAGAGAATGATTAGCCAAGCCTTCGATAGCTCAGTTGGTAGAGCGGAGGACTGTAGTGGTACAACAGGCATCCTTAGGTCGCTGGTTCAAATCCGGCTCTAAGGACTTTTGCCAAATGCAAATTTTATTGAATACTTGGAAAGTAAAATACTTGGAAAGTAAAATAACAGACAATTTATAATTATATTATATTTCATCACTGAAAATAGATGCCTGTTGCTTTGAGGCTGTGGCCACGTTATGTTTCTATCCAACACCAATCTTCATTGGTTTCCTGTGAGGTGTTTTGGATCCCCATCTCTTGCTATGAACTGGCAAAACAGCAGAATCCCCTTGAAAATCTTGATTTCTCAAGGGAAATGAGAGAACACTATACACCATCCAAGATATTAAAATATTGTCAAGGCCCAACACAGCTGAATACTTTGAGGAGATGGCCTGTGAGGCGCCGCCTTTCAACTTTTCCCCCTTAGAATGGTGGTCAGTAACATGCGGGAGACTGCGGAGGGGGTCATTTTTTTAATTGTGAACTGATGTGCTTTTACTCAATTCGGTAACCTCACAAGCCAAATTTGTAGTATTTTGCACGAATTGCAAGAGATGTTTGAATGTCGACGGTTGAAGTGGAAGCTCGTATTGAGCTTGCTAGAGACTGATATGCCAATCCTACGATAGCTCAGTTGGTAGAGCAGAGGACTGTAGTGGTAAAACAGGTATCCTTAGGTCTCTGGTTCAAATCCAGATTGAAGGACTTTTGCCAAATGCAAATTTTATTGAATACTTGGAAAGTAAAATGCTTGGAAAATAAAATAACAGACAATTTATAATTATATTATATTTCATCACTGAAAATAGATGCCTTTTGCTTTGAGGCTGTCGCCACGTTATGTTTCTGTCCAACACCAATCTTCATTGGTTTCCTGTGAGGTGTTTTGGATCCCCATCTCTTGCTATGAACTGGCAAAACAGCAGAATCCCCTTGACAATCTTGATTTCTCAAGGGAAATGAGAGAACACTATACACCATCCAAGATATTAAAATATTGTCAAGGCCCAACACGGCTGAATACTCTGAGGAGATGGCCTGTGAGGCGCCGCCTTTCAACTTTTCCTCCTTAGTATGGTGGTCAGTAACATGCGGGAGACTGCGGAGGGGGTCATTTTTTTAATTGGGAACTGATGTGCTTTTACTCAATTCGGGAACCTCACAAGCCAAATTTGTAGTATTTTGCACGAATTGCAAGAGATGTTTACAAGTCGACGGTTGGAGTAGAAGCTCGTATTGAGTTTGCTAGAGAATGATTTGCCAAGCCTTCGATAGCTCCGTTGGTAGAGCGGAGGACTGTAGTGGTAAAACAGGCATCCTTAGGTTACTGGTTCAAATCCGGCTCGAAGGACTTTTGCCAAATGCACATTTTATTGAATACTTGGAAAGTAAAATACTTGGAAAGTAAAATAACAGACAATTTATAATTATATTATATTTCATCACTGAAAATAGATGCCTTTTGCTTTGAGGCTGTGGCCACGTTATTTTTCTGTCCGACACCAATCTTCGTTGGTTTCCTGTGAGGTGTTTTGGATCCCCATCTCTTGCTATGAACTGACAAAACAGCAGAATCCCCTTGACAATCTTGATTTCTCAAGGGAAATGGGAGAACACTATACACCATCCAAGATATTAAAATATTGTCAAGGCCCAACACGGCTGAATACTCTGAGGAGATGGCCTGTGAGGCGCGCCTTTCAACTTTTCCCCCTTAGTATGGTGGTCAGTAAAATGCAGGAGACTGCGGAGGGGGTCATTTTTTTAATTGGGAACTGATGTGCTTTTACTCAATTCGGGAACCTCACAAGCCAAATTTGTAGTATTTTGCACGAATTGCAAGAGATGTTTACAAGTCGACGGTTGAAGTGGAAGCTCGTATTGAGTTTGCTAGAGAATGATTTGCCAAGCCTTCGATAGCTCGCCGCTGGTTCAAATCCGGCTCAAAGGACTTTTGCCAAATGCACATTTTATTGAATACTTGGAAAGTAAAATACTTGGAAAGTAAAATAACAGACAATTTATAATTATATTATATTTCATCACTGAAAATAGATGCCTTTTACTTTGAGGCTGTGGCCACGTTATTTTTCTGTCCAACACGAATCTTCATTGGTTTCCTGTGAGGTGTTTTGGATCCCCATCTCTTGCTATGAACTGGCAAAACAGCAGAATCCCCTTGACAATCTTGATTTTTCAAGGGAAATGAGAGAACACTGTACACCATCCAAGATATTAAAATATTGTCAAGGCCCAACACGGCTGAATACTCTGAGGAGATGGCCTGTGAGGCGCCGCCTTTCAACTTTTCCCCCTTAGTATGGTGGTCATTAACATGCGGGAGACTGCGGAGGGGGTCATTTTTTTAATTGGGAACTGATGTGCTTTTACTCAATTCGGGAACCTCACAAGCCAAATTTGTAGTATTTTGCACGAATTGCAAGAGATGTTTACAAGTCGACGGTTGAAGTGGAAGCTCGTATTGAGTTTGCTAGAGAATGATTTGCCAAGCCTTCGATAGCTCGCCGCTGGTTCAAATCCGGCTCAAAGGACTTTTGCCAAATGCACATTTTATTGAATACTTGGAAAGTAAAATACTTGGAAAGTAAAATAACAGACAATTTATAATTATATTATATTTCATCACTGAAAATAGATGCCTTTTGCTTTGAGGCTGTGGCCACGTTATTTTTCTGTCCAACACGAATCTTCATTGGTTTCCTGTGAGGTGTTTTGGATCCCCATCTCTTGCTATGAACTGGCAAAACAGCAGAATCCCCTTGACAATCTTGATTTTTCAAGGGAAATGAGAGAACACTGTACACCATCCAAGATATTAAAATATTGTCAAGGCCCAACACGGCTGAATACTCTGAGGAGATGGCCTGTGAGGCGCCGCCTTTCAACTTTTCCCCCTTAGTATGGTGGTCATTAACATGCGGGATACTACGGAGGGGGTCATTTTTTTAATTGGGAACTGATGTGCTTTTACTCAATTCGGGAACCTCACAAGCCAAATTTGTAGTATTTTGCACGAATTGCAAGAGATGTTTACAAGTCGACGGTTGAACTGGAAGCTCGTATTGAGTTTGCTAGAGAATGGTTTGCCAAGCCTTTGATAGCTCAGTTGGTAGAGCGGAGGACTGTAGTGGTAAAACAGGCATCCTTAGGTCGCTGGTTCAAATCCGGCTCGAAGGACTTTTGCCAAATGCAAATTTTATTGAATACTTGGAAAGTAAAATACTTGGAAAATAAAATAACAGACAATTTATAATTATATTATATTTCATCACTGAAAATAGATGCCTTTTGCTTTGAGGCTGTGGCCACGTTATGTTTCTGTCCAACACCAATCTTCATTGGTTTCCTGTGAGGTGTTTCGGATCCCCATCTCTTGCTATGAACTGGCAAAACAGCAGAATCCCCTTGACAATCTTGATTTCTCAAGGGAAATGAGAGAACAGTATACACCATCCAAGATATTAAAATATTGTCAAGGCCCAACACGGCTGAATACTCTGCGGAGATGGCCTGTGAGGCGCCGCCTTTCAACTTTTCCCCCTTAGTATGGTGGTCAGTAACATGCAGGAGACTGCGGAGGGGGTCATTTTTTTAATTGGGAACTGATGTGCTTTTACTCAATTCGGGAACCTCACAAGCCAAATTTGTAGTATTTTGTTATTGTTGTTATTTTGCACTTATATAGCGCCTTATATACCATTGGTATGGTCTGAAGGCGCTGGTAGGTTGAACGCCCTTGGGAACCGAAGTTCATATCAGTAGAGAGAGTAGAGAGAGTCAAAAAGGTGCGTGTGAGCACCGGGTATGTGTACAGCTCGTGCGGTATCGGTGTAATAGCTGCTTTCTAGCGGTAGGTGTGGTGGTTGAGAGGTCAGGAGTATGTGTTCGTTCTGGCAGGATTCATCCAGATCGGATGTGGCTGCGTTAGGCCTGAGGAGAACGCCTCGCTGGGGGGTGCGTAACCAGCAGTGATTACTTAGAGTGATGTGGGGTGAGCAGCAAATGTTGATATGAGAACAGCTATACCGAATGGTGTCATAGTATCTCTGTGTTCTATTTGAGTGGTGATGTAAGGAGAGAGTAAGCGTGTTGGTGAGATATGATGGGTTACATGCCCTTTCAGAGACTTCTAAATTCACAGAGAGGTTATTGGGTACACTTCTATATTCAACTTACCACGGGAGGCTATTGGGCGTACTTCTAAATTCACAGAGAGGCTACAGGGCACACTTCTAAATTCAGGGGGGCTGTTGGGCACATTTCTAGAATCACAGAGAGGCTATTGGACATGCTAACTTTCACAATTCCATCTAAGGGTGGACATGCTAACTTTCACAATTCCATCTAAGAGTGGACATGCTAACTTTCACAGTTCTAACTAAGTGGGGACATGATAATATTCACAATTCCATCTAAGAGTGGACATGCTAACTTTCACAGTTCTAACTAAGTGTGGGCATGATAATATTCACAATTCCATCTAAGTGTGGGCATGATAACATTCACAATTCCATCTAAGAGTGGACATGCTAACTTTCACAGTTCTAACTAAGTGTGGACATGCTAACTTTCACAATTCCATCTAAGAGTGGACATGCTAACTTTCACAGTTCTAACTAAGTGGGGACATGATAATATTCACAATTTCATCTAAGAGTGGACATGCTAACTTTCACAATTCCATCTAAGAGTGGACATGCTAACTTTCACAGTTCAATTCGGGAACCTCACAAGCCAAATTTGTAGTATTTTGCACGAATTGCAAGAGATGTTTACAAGTCGACGGTTGAAGTGGAAGCTCGTATTGAGTTTGCTAGAAAATGATTTGCCAAGCCTTCGATAGCTCAGTTGGTAGAGCGGAGGACTGTAGTGGTACAACAGGCATCCTTAGGTCGCTGGTTCAAATCCGGCTCTAAGGACTTTTGCCAAATGCAAATTTTATTGAATACTTGGAAAGTAAAATACTTGGAAAGTAAAATAACAGACAATTTATAATTATATTATATTTCATCACTGAAAATAGATGCCTGTTGCTTTGAGGCTGTGGCCACGTTATGTTTCTGTCCAACACCAATCTTCATTGGTTTCCTGTGAGGTGTTTTGGATCCCCATCTCTTGCTATGAACTGGCAAAACAGCAGAATCCCCTTGACAATCTTGATTTCTCAAGGGAAATGAGAGAACACTATACACCATCCAAGATATTAAAATATTGTCAAGGCCCAACACAGCTGAATACTTTGAGGAGATGGCCTGTGAGGCGCCGCCTTTCAACTTTTCCCCCTTAGAATGGTGGTCAGTAACATGCGGGAGACTGCGGAGGGGGTCATTTTTTTAATTGTGAACTGATGTGCTTTTACTCAATTCGGTAACCTCACAAGCCAAATTTGTAGTATTTTGCACGAATTGCAAGAGATGTTTGAATGTCGACGGTTGAAGTGGAAGCTCGTATTGAGCTTGCTAGAGACTGATTTGCCAAGCCTTCGATAGCTCAGTTGGTAGAGCAGAGGACTGTAGTGGTAAAAAAGGTATCCTTAGGTCGCTGGTTCAAATCCAGATTGAAGGACTTTTGCCAAATGCAAATTTTATTGAATACTTGGAAAGTAAAATGCTTGGAAAATAAAATAACAGACAATTTATAATTATATTATATTTCATCACTGAAAATAGATGCCTTTTGCTTTGAGGCTGTCGCCACGTTATGTTTCTGTCCAACACCAATCTTCATTGGTTTCCTGTGAGGTGTTTTGGATCCCCATCTCTTGCTATGAACTGGCAAAGAGCAGAATCCCCTTGACAATCTTGATTTCTCAAGGGAAATGAGAGAACACTATACACCATCCAAGATATTAAAATATTGTCAAGGCCCAACACGCCTGAATACTCTGAGGAGATGGCCTGTGAGGCGCCGCCTTTCAACTTTTCCTCCTTAGTATGGTGGTCAGTAACATGCGGGAGACTGCGGAGGGGGTAATTTTTTTAATTGGGAACTGATGTGCTTTTACTCAATTCGGGAACCTCACAAGCCAAATTTGTAGTATTTTGTTATTGTTGTTATTTTGCACTTATATAGCGCCTTATATACCATTGGTATGGTCTGAAGGCGCTGGTAGGTTGAACGCCCTTGGGAACCGAAGTTCATATCAGTAGAGAGAGTAGAGAGAGTCAAAAAGGTGCGTGTGAGCACCGGGTATGTGTACAGCTCGTGCGGTATCGGTGTAATAGCTGCTTTCTAGCGGTAGGTGTGGTGGTTGAGAGGTCAGGAGTATGTGTTCGTTCTGGCAGGATTCATCCAGATCGGATGTGGCTGCGTTAGGCCTGAGGAGAACGCCTCGCTGGGGGGTGCTTAACCAGCAGTGATTACTTAGAGTGATGTGGGGTGAGCAGCAAATGTTGATATGAGAACAGCTATACCGAATGGTGTCATAGTATCTCTGTGTTCTATTTGAGTGGTGATGTAAGGAGAGAGTAAGCGTGTTGGTGAGATATGATGGGTTACATGCCCTTTCAGAGACTTCTAAATTCACAGAGAGGTTATTGGGTACACTTCTATATTCAACTTACCACGGGAGGCTATTGGGCGTACTTCTAAATTCACAGAGAGGCTACAGGGCACACTTCTAAATTCAGGGGGGCTGTTGGGCACATTTCTAGAATCACAGAGAGGCTATTGGACATGCTAACTTTCACAATTCCATCTAAGGGTGGACATGCTAACTTTCACAATTCCATCTAAGAGTGGACATGCTAACTTTCACAGTTCTAACTAAGTGGGGACATGATAATATTCACAATTCCATCTAAGAGTGGACATGCTAACTTTCACAGTTCTAACTAAGTGTGGGCATGATAATATTCACAATTCCATCTAAGTGTGGGCATGATAACTTTCACAATTCCATCTAAGAGTGGATATGCTAACTTTCACAGTTCTAACTAAGTGGGGACATGATAATATTCACAATTTCATCTAAGAGTGGACATGCTAACTTTCACAATTCCATCTAAGAGTGGACATGCTAACTTTCACAGTTCAATTCGGGAACCTCACAAGCCAAATTTGTAGTATTTTGCACGAATTGCAAGAGATGTTTACAAGTCGACGGTTGAAGTGGAAGCTCGTATTGAGTTTGCTAGAGAACGATTTGCCAAGCCTTCGATAGCTCAGTTGGTAGAGCGGAGGACTGTAGTGGTACAACAGGCATCCTTAGGTCGCTGGTTCAAATCCGGCTCTAAGGACTTTTGCCAAATGCAAATTTTATTGAATACTTGGAAAGTAAAATACTTGGAAAGTAAAATAACAGACAATTTATAATTATATTATATTTCATCACTGAAAATAGATGCCTGTTGCTTTGAGGCTGTGGCCACGTTATGTTTCTGTCCAACACCAATCTTCATTGGTTTCCTGTGAGGTGTTTTGGATCCCCATCTCTTGCTATGAACTGGCAAAACAGCAGAATCCCCTTGACAATCTTGATTTCTCAAGGGAAATGAGAGAACACTATACACCATCCAAGATATTAAAATATTGTCAAGGCCCAACACAGCTGAATACTTTGAGGAGATGGCCTGTGAGGCGCCGCCTTTCAACTTTTCCCCCTTAGAATGGTGGTCAGTAACATGCGGGAGACTGCGGAGGGGGTAATTTTTTTAATTGTGAACTGATGTGCTTTTACTCAATTCGGTAACCTCACAAGCCAAATTTGTAGTATTTTGCACGAATTGCAAGAGATGTTTGAATGTCGACGGTTGAAGTGGAAGCTCGTATTGAGCTTGCTAGAGACTGATTTGCCAAGTTTCGATAGCTCAGTTGGTAGAGCAGAGGACTGTAGTGGTAAAACAGGTATCCTTAGGTCGCTGGTTCAAATCCAGATTGAAGGACTTTTGCCAAATGCAAATTTTATTGAATACTTGGAAAGTAAAATGCTTGGAAAATAAAATAACAGACAATTTATAATTATATTATATTTCATCACTGAAAATAGATGCCTTTTGCTTTGAGGCTGTCGCCACGTTATGTTTCTGTCCAACACCAATCTTCATTGGTTTCCTGTGAGGTGTTTTGGATCCCCATCTCTTGCTATGAACTGGAAAACAGCAGAATCCCCTTGACAATCTTGATTTCTCAAGGGAAATGAGAGAACACTATACACCATCCAAGATATTAAAATATTGTCAAGGCCCAACACGGCTGAATACTCTGAGGAGATGGCCTGTGAGGCGCCGCCTTTCAACTTTTCCTCCTTAGTATGGTGGTCAGTAACATGCGGGAGACTGCGGAGGGGGTCATTTTTTTAATTGGGAACTGATGTGCTTTTACTCAATTCGGGAACCTCACAAGCCAAATTTGTAGTATTTTGCACGAATTGCAAGAGATGTTTACAAGTCGACGGTTGGAGTAGAAGCTCGTATTGAGTTTGCTAGAGAATGATTTGCCAAGCCTTCGATAGCTCCGTTGGTAGAGCGGAGGACTGTAGTGGTAAAACAGGCATCCTTAGGTCACTGGTTCAAATCCGGCTCGAAGGACTTTTGCCAAATGCACATTTTATTGAATACTTGGAAAGTAAAATACTTGGAAAGTAAAATAACAGACAATTTATAATTATATTATATTTCATCACTGAAAATAGATGCCTTTTGCTTTGAGGCTGTGGCCACGTTATTTTTCTGTCCGACACCAATCTTCGTTGGTTTCCTGTGAGGTGTTTTGGATCCCCATCTCTTGCTATGAACTGACAAAACAGCAGAATCCCCTTGACAATCTTGATTTCTCAAGGGAAATGGGAGAACACTATACACCATCCAAGATATTAAAATATTGTCAAGGCCCAACACGGCTGAATACTCTGAGGAGATGGCCTGTGAGGCGCGCCTTTCAACTTTTCCCCCTTAGTATAGTGGTCAGTAACATGCAGGAGACTGCGGAGGGGGTCATTTTTTTAATTGGGAACTGATGTGCTTTTACTCAATTCGGGAACCTCACAAGCCAAATTTGTAGTATTTTGCACGAATTGCAAGAGATGTTTACAAGTCGACGGTTGAAGTGGAAGCTCGTATTGAGTTTGCTAGAGAATGATTTGCCAAGCCTTCGATAGCTCGCCGCTGGTTCAAATCCGGCTCAAAGGACTTTTGCCAAATGCACATTTTATTGAATACTTGGAAAGTAAAATACTTGGAAAGTAAAATAACAGACAATTTATAATTATATTATATTTCATCACTGAAAATAGATGCCTTTTGCTTTGAGGCTGTGGCCACGTTATTTTTCTGTCCAACACGAATCTTCATTGGTTTCCTGTGAGGTGTTTTGGATCCCCATCTCTTGCTATGAACTGGCAAAACAGCAGAATCCCCTTGACAATCTTGATTTTTCAAGGGAAATGAGAGAACACTGTACACCATCCAAGATATTAAAATATTGTCAAGGCCCAACACGGCTGAATACTCTGAGGAGATGGCCTGTGAGGCGCCGCCTTTCAACTTTTCCCCCTTAGTATGGTGGTCATTAACATGCGGGAGACTGCGGAGGGGGTCATTTTTTTAATTGGGAACTGATGTGCTTTTACTCAATTCGGGAACCTCACAAGCCAAATTTGTAGTATTTTGCACGAATTGCAAGAGATGTTTACAAGTCGACGGTTGAACTGGAAGCTCGTATTGAGTTTGCTAGAGAATGATTTGCCAAGCCTTTGATAGCTCAGTTGGTAGAGCGGAGGACTGTAGTGGTAAAACAGGCATCCTTAGGTCGCTGGTTCAAATCCGGCTCGAAGGACTTTTGCCAAATGCACATTTTATTGAATACTTGGAAAGTAAAATACTTGGAAAGTAAAATAACAGACAATTTATAATTATATTATATTTCATCACTGAAAATAGATGCCTTTTGCTTTGAGGCTGTGGCCACGTTATTTTTCTGTCCAACACGAATCTTCATTGGTTTCCTGTCAGGTGTTTTGGATCCCCATCTCTTTCTATGAGCTGGCAAAACAGCAGAATCCCCTTGACAATCTTGATTTCTCAAGGGAAATGAGAGAACACTATACACCATCCAAGATATTAAAATATTGTCAAGGCCCAACACGGCTGAATACTCTGAGGAGATGGCCTGTGAGGCGCCGCCTTTCAACTTTTCCCCCTTAGTATGGTGGTCAGTAACATGCGGGAGACTGCGGAGGGGGTCATTTTTTTAATTGGGAACTGATGTGCTTTTACTCAATTCGGGAACCTCACAAGCCAAATTTGCAGTATTTTGCACGAATTGCAAGAGATGTTTACAAGTCGACGGTTGAAGTGGAAGCTCGTATTGAGTTTGCTAGAGAATGATTTGCCAAGCCTTCGATAGCTCGTCGCTGGTTCAAATCCGGCTCAAAGGACTTTTGCCAAATGCACATTTTATTGAATACTTGGAAAGTAAAATACTTGGAAAGTAAAATAACAGACAATTTATAATTATATTATATTTCATCACTGAAAATAGATGCCTTTTGCTTTGAGGCTGTGGCCACGTTATTTTTCTGTCCAACACGAATCTTCATTGGTTTCCTGTGAGGTGTTTTGGATCCCCATCTCTTGCTATGAACTGGCAAAACAGCAGAATCCCCTTGACAATCTTGATTTTTCAAGGGAAATGAGAGAACACTGTACACCATCCAAGATATTAAAATATTGTCAAGGCCCAACACGGCTGAATACTCTGAGGAGATGGCCTGTGAGGCGCCGCCTTTCAACTTTTCCCCCTTAGTATGGTGGTCAGTAACATGCGGGAGACTACGGAGGGGGTCATTTTTTTAATTGGGAACTGATGTGCTTTTACTCAATTCGGGAACCTCACAAGCCAAATTTTTAGTATTTTGCACGAATTGCAAGAGATGTTTACAAGTCGACGGTTGAAGGTGAAGCTCGTATTGAGTTTGCTAGAGAATGATTTGCCAAGCCTTCGTTAGCTCAGTTGGTAGAGCGGAGGACTGTAGTGGTAAAACAGGCATCTTTAGGTCGCTGGTTCAAATCCGGCGCGAAGGACTTTTGCCAAATGCACATTTTATTGAATACTTGGAAAGTAAAATACTTGGAAAGTAAAATAACAGACAATTTATAATTATATTATATTTCATCACTGAAAATAGATGCCTTTTGCTTTGAGGCTGTGGCCACGTTATTTTTCTGTCCGACACTAATCTTCGTTGGTTTCCTGTGAGGTATTTTGGATCCCCATCTCTTGCTATGAACTGACAAAACAGCAGAATCCCCTTGACAATCTTGATTTCTCAAGGGAAATGGGAGAACACTATACACCATCCAAGATATTAAAATATTGTCAAGGCCGAACACTGATGAATACTCTGAGGAGATGGCCTGTGAGGCGCCGCCTTTCAACTTTTCCTCCTTAGTATGGTGGTCAGTAACATGCGGGAGACTGCGGAGGGGGTCATTTTTTTAATTGTGAACTGATGTGCTTTTACTCAATTCGGGAACCTCACGAGCCAAATTTGTAGTATTTTGCACGAATTGCAAGAGATGTTTGAATGTCGACGGTTGAGGTGGAAGCTCGTATTGAGCTTGCTAGAGACTGATTTGCCAAGCCTTCGATAGCTCAGTTGGTAGAGCGGAGGACTGTAGAGGTAAAACAGGCATCCTTAGGTCGCTGGTTCAAACCCGGTTCGAAGGACTTTTGCCAAATGCACATTTTATTGAATACTTGGAAAGTAAAATACTTGGAAAGTAAAATAACAGACAATTTATAATTATATTATATTTCATCACTGAAAATAGATGCCTTTTGCTTTGAGGCTGTGGCCACGTTATGTTTCTGTCCAACACCAATCTTCATTGGTTTCCTGTGAGGTGTTTTGGATCCCCATCTCTTGCTATGAACTGGCAAAACAGCAGAATCCCCTTGACAATCTTGATTTCTCAAGGGAAATGAGAGAACACTATACACCATCCAAGATATTAAAATATTGTCAAGGCCCAACACGGCTGAATACTCTGAGGAGATGGCCTGTGAGGCGCCGCCTTTCAACTTTTCCCCCTTAGTATGGTGGTCAGTAACATGCGGGAGACTGCGGAGGGGGTCATTTTTTTAATTGTGAACTGATGTGCTTTTACTCAATTCGGGAACCTCACAAGCCAAATTTGTAGTATTTTGCACGAATTGCAAGAGATGTTTACAAGTCGACGGTTGAAGTGGAAGCTTGTATTGAGTTTACTAGAGAATGATTTGCCAAGCCTTCGATAGCTCGTCGCTGGTTCAAATCCGGCTCAAAGGACTTTTGCCAAATGCACATTTTATTGAATACTTGGAAAGTAAAATACTTGGAAAGTAAAATAACAGACAATTTATAATTATATTATATTTCATCACTGAAAATAGATGCCTTTTGCTTTGAGGCTGTGGCCACGTTATTTTTCTGTCCAACACGAATCTTCATTGGTTTCCTGTGAGGTGTTTTGGATCCCCATCTCTTGCTATGAACTGGCAAAACAGCAGAATCCGCTTGACAATCTTGATTTTTCAAGGGAAATGAGAGAACACTGTACACCATCCAAGATATTAAAATATTGTCAAGGCCCAACACGGCTGAATACTCTGAGGAGATGGCCTGTGAGGCGCCGCCTTTCAACTTTTCCCCCTTAGTATGGTGGTCAGTAACATGCGGGAGACTGCGGAGGGGGTCATTTTTTTAATTGGGAACTGATGTGCTTTTACTCAATTCGGGAACCTCACAAGCCAAATTTGTAGTATTTTGCACGAATTGCAAGAGATGTTTCCAAGTCGACGGTTGAAGTGGAAGCTCGTATTGAGTTTGCTAGAGAATGATTTGCAAAGCCTTTGATAGCTCAGTTGGTAGAGCGGAGGATTGTAGTGGTAAAACAGGCATCCTTAGGTTGCTGGTTCAAATCCGTCTCGAAGGACTTTTGCCAAATGCAAATTTTATTGAATACTTGGAAAGTAAAATAACAGACAATTTATAATTATATTATATTTCATCACTGAAAATAGATGCCTTTTGCTTTGAGGCTGTGGCCATGTTATGTTTCTGTCCAACACCAATCTTCATTGTTTTCCTGTGAGGTGTTTTGGATCCCCATCTCTTGCTATGAACTGGCAAAACAGCAGAATCCCCTTGACAATCTTGATTTCTCAAGGGAAATGAGAGAACACTATACACCATCCAAGATATTAAAATATTGTCAAGGCCCAACACGGCTGAATACTCTGAGGAGATGGCCTGTGAGGCGCCGCCTTTCAACTTTTCCCCCTTAGTATGGTGGTCAGTAACATGCGGGAGACTGCGGAGGGGGTCATTTTTTTAATTGGGAACTGATGTGCTTTTACTAAATTCGGGAACCTCACAAGCCAAATTTGTAGTATTTTGCACGAATTGCAAGAGATGTTTGAATGTCGACGGTTGAAGTGGACGCTCGTATTGAGCTTGCTAGAAACTGATTTGCCAAGCCTTCGATAGCTCAGTTGGTAGAGCGGAGGACTGTAGTGGTAAAACAGGCATCCTTCGGTCGCTGGTTCAAACCCGCCTCGAAGGACTTTTGCCAAATGCACATTTTATTGAATACTTGGAAAGTAAAATACTTGGAAAGTAAAATAACAGACAATTTATAATTATATTATATTTCATCACTGAAAATAGATGCCTTTTGCTTTGAGGCTGTGGCCACGTTATTTTTCTGTCCGACACCAATCTTCGTTGGTTTCCTGTGAGGTGTTTTGGATCCCCATCTCTTGCTATGAACTGACAAAACAGCAGAATCCCCTTGACAATCTTGATTTCTCAAGGGAAATGGGAGAACACTATACACCATCCAAGATATTAAAATATTGTCAAGGCCAAACACTGATGAATACTCTGAGGAGATGGCCTGTTAGGCGCCGCCTTTCAACTTTTCCTCCTTAGTATGGTGGTCAGTAACATGCGGGAGACTGCGGAGGCGGTCGTTTTTTTAATTGGGAACTGATATGCTTTTACTCAATTCGGGAACCTCACAAGCCAAATTTGTAGTATTTTGCACGAATTGCAAGAGATGTTTGCATGTCGACGGTTGAAGTGGAAGCTCGAATTGAGCTTGCTAGAGAACGGTTTGCCAAGCCTTCGATAGCTCAGTTGGTAGAGGGGAGGACTGTAGTGGTAAAACAGGCATCCTTAGGTTGCTGGTTCAAATCCGGCTCGAAGGAGTTTTGCCAAATGCAAATTTTATTGAATACTTGGAAAGTAAAATACTTGGAAAATAACATAACAGACAATTTATAATTATATTATATTTCATCACTGAAAATAGATGCCTTTTGCTTTAAGGCTGTGGCCACATTATTTTTCTGTCCAACACGAATCTTCATTGGTTTCCTGTGAGGTGTTTTGGATCCCCATCTCTTGCTATGAACTGGCAAAACAGCAGAATCCCCTTGACAATCTTGATTTTTCAAGGGAAATAGGAGAACACTATACACCATCCAAGATATTAAAATATTGTCAAGGCCCAACACGGCTGAATACTCTGAGGAGATGGCCTGTGAGGCGCCGCCTTTCAACTTTTCCCCCTTAGTATGGTGGTCAGTAACATGCGGGAGACTGCGGTAGGGGGTCATTTTTTTAATTGTGAACTGATGTGCTTTTACTCAATTCGGGAACCTCACAAGCCAAATTTGTAGTATTTTGCACGAATTGCAAGAGATGGTTGAATGTCGACGGTTGAAGTGGAAGCTCGTATTGAGCTTGCTAGAGACTGATGTGCCAAGCCTTCGATAGCTCAGTTGGTAGAGCAGAGGACTGTAGTGGTAAAACAGGCATCCTTAGGTTGCTGGTTCAAATCCAGATCGAAGGACTTTTGCCAAATGCAAATTTTATTGAATACTTGGAAAGTAAAATACTTGGAAAATAAAATAACAGACAATTTATAATTATATTATATTTCATCACTGAAAATAGATGCCTTTTGCTTTGAGGCTGTGGCCACGTTATTTTTCTGTCCGACACCAATCTTCGTTGGTTTCCTGTGAGGTGTTTTGGATCCCCATCTCTTGCTATGAACTGACAAAACAGCAGAATCCCCTTGACAATCTTGATTTCTCAAGGGAAATGGGAGAACACTATATACCATCCAAGATATTAAAATATTGTCAAGGCCAAACACTGATGAATACTCTGAGGAGATGGCCTGTTAGGCGCCGCCTTTCAACTTTTCCTCCTTAGTATGGTGGTCAGTAACATGCGGGAGACTGCGGAGGCGGTCGTTTTTTTAATTGGGAACTGATATGCTTTTACTCAATTCGGGAACCTCACAAGCCAAATTTGTAGTATTTTGCACGACTTGCAAGAGATGTTTGCATGTCGAGGGTTGAAGTGGAAGCTCGAATTGAGCTTGCTAGAGAACGGTTTGCCAAGCCTTCGATAGCTCAGTTGCTAGAGGGGAGGACTGTAGTGGTAAAACAGGCATCCTTAGGTTGCTGGTTCAAATCCGGCTCGAAGGAGTTTTGCCAAATGCAAATTTTATTGAATACTTGGAAAGTAAAATACTTGGAAAATAACATAACAGACAATTTATAATTATATTATATTTCATCACTGAAAATAGATGCCTTTTGCTTTAAGGCTGTGGCCACATTATTTTTCTGTCCAACACGAATCTTCATTGGTTTCCTGTGAGGTGTTTTGGATCCCCATCTCTTGCTATGAACTGGCAAAACAGCAGAATCCCCTTGACAATCTTGATTTTTCAAGGGAAATGGGAGAACACTATACACCATCCAAGATATTAAAATATTGTCAAGGCCCAACCCGGCTGAATACTCTGAGGAGATGGCCTGTGAGGCGCCGCCTTTCAACTTTTCCCCCTTAGTATGGTGGTCAGTAACATGCGGGAGACTGCGGTAGGGGGTCATTTTTTTAATTGTGAACTGATGTGCTTTTACTCAATTCGAGAACCTCACAAGCCAAATTTGTAGTATTTTGCACGAATTGCAAGAGATGTTTGAATTTCGACGGTTGAAGTGGAAGCTCGTATTGAGCTTGCTAGAGACTGATGTGCCAAGCCTTCGATAGCTCAGTTGGTAGAGAAGAGGACTGTAGTGGTAAAACAGGCATCCTTAGGTCGCTGGTTCAAATCCAGATTGAAGGACTTTTGCCAAATGCAAATTTTATTGAATACTTGGAAAGTAAAATACTTGGAAAATAAAATAACAGACAATTTATAATTATATTATATTTCATCACTGAAAATAGATGCCTTTTGCTTTGAGGCTGTGGCCACGTTATGTTTCTGTCCAACACCAATCTTCATTGGTTTCCTGTGAGGTGTTTTGGATCCCCATCTCTTGCTATGAACTGGCAAAACAGCAGAATCCCCTTGACAATCTTGATTTCTCAAGGGAAATGAGAGAACACTATACACCATCCAAGATATTAAAATATTGTCAAGGCCCAACACGGCTGAATACTCTGAGGAGATGGCCTGTGAGGCGCCGCCTTTCAACTTTTCCCCCTTAGTATGGTGGTCAGTAACATGCGGGAGACTGCGGAGGGGGTCATTTTTTTAATTGTGAACTGATGTGCTTTTACTCAATTCGGGAACCTCACAAGCCAAATTTGTAGTATTTTGCACGAATTGCAAGAGATGTTTACAAGTCGACGGTTGAAGTGGAAGCTTGTATTGAGTTTACTAGAGAATGATTTGCCAAGCCTTCGATAGCTCGTCGCTGGTTCAAATCCGGCTCAAAGGACTTTTGCCAAATGCACATTTTATTGAATACTTGGAAAGTAAAATACTTGGAAAGTAAAATAACAGACAATTTATAATTATATTATATTTCATCACTGAAAATAGATGCCTTTTGCTTTGAGGCTGTGGCCACGTTATTTTTCTGTCCAACACGAATCTTCATTGGTTTCCTGTGAGGTGTTTTGGATCCCCATCTCTTGCTATGAACTGGCAAAACAGCAGAATCCCCTTGACAATCTTGATTTTTCAAGGGAAATGAGAGAACACTGTACACCATCCAAGATATTAAAATATTGTCAAGGCCCAACACGGCTGAATACTCTGAGGAGATGGCCTGTGAGGCGCCGCCTTTCAACTTTTCCCCCTTAGTATGGTGGTCATTAACATGCGGGAGACTGCGGAGGGGGTCATTTTTTTAATTGGGAACTGATGTGCTTTTACTCAATTCGGGAACCTCACAAGCCAAATTTGTAGTATTTTGCACGAATTGCAAGAGATGTTTACAAGTCGACGGTTGAAGTGGAAGCTCGTATTGAGTTCGCTAGAGAACGATTTGCCAAGCCTTCGATAGCTCAGTTGGTAGAGCGGAGGACTGTAGTGGTAAAACAGGCATCCTTAGGTCGCTGGTTTAAATCCGGCTCGAAGGACTTTTTCCAAATGCAAATTTTATTGAATACTTGGAAAGTAAAATACTTGGAAAGTAAAATAACAGACAATTTATAATTATATTATATTTCATCACTGAAAATAGATGCCTTTTGCTTTGAGGCTGTGACCACGTTATTTTTCTGTCCAACACAAATCTTCATTGGTGTCCTGTGAGGTGTTTTGGATCCCCATCTCTTGCTATGAACTGGCAAAACAGCAGAATCCCCTTGACAATCTTGATTTCTCAAGGGAAATGAGAGAACACTATACACCATCCAAGATATTAAAATATTGTCAAGGCCCAACGCAGCTGAATACTCTGAGGAGATGGCCTGTGAGGTGCCGCCTTTCAACTTTTCCCCCTTAGTATGGTGGTCAGTAACATGCGGGAGACTACGGAGGGGGTCATTTTTTTAATTGGGAACTGATGTGCTTTTACTCAATTCGGGAACCTCACAAGCCAAATTTGTAGTATTTTGCACGAATTGCAAGAGATGTTTACAAGTCGACGGTTGAAGTGGAAGCTCGTATTGAGTTTGCTAGAGTTGATTTGCCAAGCCTTCGATAGCTCAGTTAGTAGAGCGGAGGACTGTAGTGGTAAAACAGGCATCCTTAGGTCGCTGGTTCAAATCCGGCTCGAAGGACTCTTGCCAAATGCACATTTTATTGAATACTTGGAAAGTAAAATACTTGGAAAGTAAAATAACAGACAATTTATAATTATATTATATTTCATCACTGAAAATAGATGCCTTTTGCTTTGAGGCTGTGGCCACGTTATTTTTCTGTCCAACACGAATCTTCATTGGTTTCCTGTCAGGTGTTTTGGATCCCCATCTCTTGCTATGAACTGGCAAAACAGCAGAATCCCCTTGACAATCTTGATTTCTCAAGGGAAATGAGAGAACACTATACACCATCCAAGATATTAAAATATTGTCAAGGCCCAACACGGCTGAATACTCTGAGGAGATGGCCTGTGAGGCGCCGCCTTTCAACTTTTCCCCCTTAGTATGGTGGTCATTAACATGCGGGAGACTGCGGAGGGGGTCATTTTTTTAATTGGGAACTGATGTGCTTTTACTCAATTCGGGAACCTCACAAGCCAAATTTGTAGTATTTTGCACGAATTGCAAGAGATGTTTACAAGTCGACGGTTGAAGTGGAAGCTCGTATTGAGTTTGCTAGAGAATGATTTGCCAAGCCTTTGATAGCTCAGTTGGTAGAGCGGAGGACTGTAGTGGTAAAACAGGCATCCTTAGGTTGCTGGTTCAAATCCGGCTCGAAGGACTTTTGCCAAATGCAAATTTTATTGAATACTTGGAAAGTAAAATACTTGGAAAATAAAATAACAGACAATTTATAATTATATTATATTTCATCACTGAAAATAGATGCCTTTTGCTTTGAGGCTGTGGCCACGTTATGTTTCTGTCCAACACCAATCTTCATTGTTTTCCTGTGAGGTGTTTTGGATCACCATCTCTTGCTATGAACTGGCAAAACAGCAGAATCCCCTTGACAATCTTGATTTCTCAAGGGAAATGAGAGAACACTATACACCATCCAAGATATTAAAATATTGTCAAGGCCCAACACGGCTGAATACTCTGAGGAGATGGCCTGTGAGGCGCCGCCTTTCAACTTTTCCCCCTTAGTATGGTGGTCAGTAACATGCGGGAGACTGCGGAGGGGGTCATTTTTTTAATTGGGAACTGATGTGCTTTTACTCAATTCGGGAACCTCACAAGCCAAATTTGTAGTATTTTGCACGAATTGCAAGAGATGTTTACAAGTCGACGGTTGAAGTGGAAGCTCGTATTGAGTTTGCTAGAGAATGATTTGCCAAGCCTTCGATAGCTCGTCGCTGGTTCAAATCCGGCTCAAAGGACTTTTGCCAAATGCACATTTTATTGAATACTTGGAAAGTAAAATACTTGGAAAGTAAAATAACAGACAATTTATAATTATATTATATTTCATCACTGAAAATAGATGCCTTTTGCTTTGAGGCTGTGGCCACGTTATTTTTCTGTCCAACACGAATCTTCATTGGTTTCCTGTGAGGTGTTTTGGATCCCCATCTCTTGCTATGAACTGGCAAAACAGCAGAATCCCCTTGACAATCTTGATTTTTCAAGGGAAATGAGAGAACACTGTACACCATCCAAGATATTAAAATATTGTCAAGGCCCAACACGGCTGAATACTCTGAGGAGATGGCCTGTGAGGCGCCGCCTTTCAACTTTTCCCCCTTAGTATGGTGGTCAGTAACATGCGGGAGACTACGGAGGGGGTCATTTTTTTAATTGGGAACTGATGTGCTTTTACTCAATTCGGGAACCTCACAAGCCAAATTTTTAGTATTTTGCACGAATTGCAAGAGATGTTTACAAGTCGACGGTTGAAGGTGAAGCTCGTATTGAGTTTGCTAGAGAATGATTTGCCAAGTCTTCGTTAGCTCAGTTGGTAGAGCGGAGGACTGTAGTGGTAAAACAGGCATCTTTAGGTCGCTGGTTCAAATCCGGCGCGAAGGACTTTTGCCAAATGCACATTTTATTGAATACTTGGAAAGTAAAATACTTGGAAAGTAAAATAACAGACAATTTATAATTATATTATATTTCATCACTGAAAATAGATGCCTTTTGCTTTGAGGCTGTGGCCACGTTATTTTTCTGTCCGACACTAATCTTCGTTGGTTTCCTGTGAGGTATTTTGGATCCCCATCTCTTGCTATGAACTGACAAAACAGCAGAATCCCCTTGACAATCTTGATTTCTCAAGGGAAATGGGAGAACACTATACACCATCCAAGATATTAAAATATTGTCAAGGCCGAACACTGATGAATACTCTGAGGAGATGGCCTGTGAGGCGCCGCCTTTCAACTTTTCCTCCTTAGTATGGTGGTCAGTAACATGCGGGAGACTGCGGAGGGGGTCATTTTTTTAATTGTGAACTGATGTGCTTTTACTCAATTCGGGAACCTCACGAGCCAAATTTGTAGTATTTTGCACGAATTGCAAGAGATGTTTGAATGTCGACGGTTGAGGTGGAAGCTCGTATTGAGCTTGCTAGAGACTGATTTGCCAAGCCTTCGATAGCTCAGTTGGTAGAGCGGAGGACTGTAGAGGTAAAACAGGCATCCTTAGGTCGCTGGTTCAAACCCGGTTCGAAGGACTTTTGCCAAATGCACATTTTATTGAATACTTGGAAAGTAAAATACTTGGAAAGTAAAATAACAGACAATTTATAATTATATTATATTTCATCACTGAAAATAGATGCCTTTTGCTTTGAGGCTGTGGCCACGTTATTTTTCTGTCCAACACGAATCTTCATTGGTTTCCTGTGAGGTGTTTTGGATCCCCATCTCTTGCTATGAACTGGCAAAACAGCAGAATCCGCTTGACAATCTTGATTTTTCAAGGGAAATGAGAGAACACTGTACACCATCCAAGATATTAAAATATTGTCAAGGCCCAACACGGCTGAATACTCTGAGGAGATGGCCTGTGAGGCGCCGCCTTTCAACTTTTCCCCCTTAGTATGGTGGTCAGTAACATGCGGGAGACTGCGGAGGGGGTCATTTTTTTAATTGGGAACTGATGTGCTTTTACTCAATTCGGGAACCTCACAAGCCAAATTTGTAGTTAAAATATTGTCAAGGCCCAACACGGCTGAATACTCTGAGGAGATGGCCTGTGAGGCGCCGCCTTTCAACTTTTCCCCCTTAGTATGGTGGTCATTAACATGCAGGAGACTGCGGAGGGGGTCATTTTTTTAATTCGGAACTGATGTGCTTTTACTCAATTCGGGAACCTCACAAGCCAAATTTGTAGTATTTTGCACGAATTGCAAGAGATGTTTACAAGTCGACGGTTGAAGTGGAAGCTCGTATTGAGTTTGCTAGAGAATGATTTGCCAAGCCTTCGAAAGCTCAGTTGGTAGAGCGGAGGACTGTAGTGGTAAAACAGGCATCCTTAGGTCGCTGGTTCAAATCTGGCTCGAAGGACTTTTGCCAAATGCAAATTTTATTGAATACTTGGAAAGTAAAATACTTGGAAAATAAAATAACAGACAATTTATAATTATATTATATTTCATCACTGAAAATAGATGCCTTTTGCTTTGAGGCTGTGGCCACGTTATGTTTCTGTCCAACACCAATCTTCATTGGTTTCCTGTGAGGTGTTTCGGATCCCCATCTCTTGCTATGAACTGGCAAAACAGCAGAATCCCCTTGACAATCTTGATTTCTCAAGGGAAATGAGAGTACAGTATACACCATCCAAGATATTAAAATATTGTCAAGGCCCAACACGGCTGAATACTCTGAGGAGATGGCCTGTGAGGCGCCGCCTTTCAACTTTTCCCCCTTAGTATGGTGGTCAAAAACATGCGGGAGATTGCGGAGGGGGTCATTTTTTTAATTGGGAACTGATGTGCTTTTACTCAATTCGGGAACGTCACAAGCCAAATTTGTAGTATTTTGCACGAATTGCAAGAGATGTTTACAAGTCGACGGTTGAAGTGGAAGCTCGTATTGAGTTTGCTAGAAAACGATTTGCCAAGCCTTCGATAGCTCAGTTGGTAGATCGGAGGACTGTAGTGGTAAAACAGGCATCCTTAGGTCGCTGGTTCAAATCCGGCTCGAAGGACTTTTGCCAAATGCACATTTTATTGAATATTTGGAAAGTAAAATACTTGGAAAGTAAAATAACAGACAATTTATAATTATATTATATTTCATCACTGAAAATAGATGCCTTTTGCTTTGAGGCTGTGGCCACGTTATTTTTCTGTCCGACACCAATCTTCGTTGGTTTCCTGTGAGGTATTTTGGATCCCCATCTCTTGCTATGAACTGACAAAACAGCAGAATCCCCTTGACAATCTTGATTTCTCAAGGGAAATGGGAGAACACTATACACCATCCAAGATATTAAAATATTGTCAAGGCCGAACACTGATGAATACTCTGAGGAGATGGCCTGTGAGGCGCCGCCTTTCAACTTTTCCTCCTTAGTATGGTGGTCAGTAACATGCGGGAGACTGCGGAGGGGGTCATTTTTTTAATTGTGAACTGATGTGCTTTTACTCAATTCGGGAACCTCACAAGCCAAATTTGTAGTATTTTGCACAAATTGCAAGAGATGTTTGAATGTCGACGGTTGAAGTGGAAGCTCGTATTGAGCTTGCTAGAGACTGATTTGCCAAGCCTTCGATAGCTCAGTTGGTAGAGCGGAGGACTGTAGTGGTAAAACAGGCATCCTTAGGTCGCTGGTTCAAATCCGGCTCGAAGGACTTTTGCCAAATGCACATTTTATTGAATACTTGGAAAGTAAAATACTTGGAAAGTAAAATACGACAATTTATAATTATAGTATATTTCATCACTGAAAATAGATGCCTTTTGCTTTGAGGCTGTGACAATGTTATTTTTCTGTCCAACACGAATCTTCATTGGTTTCCTGTGAGGTGTTTTGGATCCCCATCTCTTGCTATGAACTGGCAAAACAGCAGAATCCCCTTGACAATCTTGATTTCTCAAGGGAAATGAGAGAACACTATACACCATCCAAGATATTAAAATATTGTCAAGGCCCAACACGGCTGAATACTCTGAGGAGATGGCCTGTGAGGCGCCGCCTTTCAACTTTTCCCCCTTAGTATGGTGGTCAGTAACATGCGGGAGACTGCGGAGGGGGTCATTTTTTTAATTGGGAACTGATGTGCTTTTACTAAATTCGGGAACCTCACAAGCCAAATTTGTAGTATTTTGCACGAATTGCAAGAGATGTTTGAATGTCGACGGTTGAAGTGGACGCTCGTATTGAGCTTGCTAGAAACTGATTTGCCAAGCCTTCGATAGCTCCGTTGGTAGAGCGGAGGACTGTAGTGGTAAAACAGGCATCCTTAGGTTGCTGGTTCAAATCCGGCTCGAAGGAGTTTTGCCAAATGCAAATTTTATTGAATACTTGGAAAGTAAAATACTTGGAAAATAACATAACAGACAATTTATAATTATATTATATTTCATCACTGAAAATAGATGCCTTTTGCTTTAAGGCTGTGGCCACATTATTTTTCTGTCCAACACGAATCTTCATTGGTTTCCTGTGAGGTGTTTTGGATCCCCATCTCTTGCTATGAACTGGCAAAACAGCAGAATCCCCTTGACAATCTTGATTTTTCAAGGGAAATGGGAGAACACTATACACCATCCAAGATATTAAAATATTGTCAAGGCCCAACACGGCTGAATACTCTGAGGAGATGGCCTGTGAGGCGCCGCCTTTCAACTTTTCCCCCTTAGTATGGTGGTCAGTAACATGCGGGAGACTGCGGTAGGGGGTCATTTTTTTAATTGTGAACTGATGTGCTTTTACTCAATTCGGGAACCTCACAAGCCAAATTTGTAGTATTTTGCACGAATTGCAAGAGATGTTTGAATGTCGACGGTTGAAGTGGAAGCTCGTATTGAGCTTGCTAGAGACTGATGTGCCAAGCCTTCGATAGCTCAGTTGGTAGAGCAGAGGACTGTAGTGGTAAAACAGGCATCCTTAGGTTGCTGGTTCAAATCCAGATCGAAGGACTTTTGCCAAATGCAAATTTTATTGAATACTTGGAAAGTAAAATACTTGGAAAATAAAATAACAGACAATTTATAATTATATTATATTTCATCACTGAAAATAGATGCCTTTTGCTTTGAGGCTGTGGCCACGTTATTTTTCTGTCCGACACCAATCTTCGTTGGTTTCCTGTGAGGTGTTTTGGATCCCCATCTCTTGCTATGAACTGACAAAACAGCAGAATCCCCTTGACAATCTTGATTTCTCAAGGGAAATGGGAGAACACTATATACCATCCAAGATATTAAAATATTGTCAAGGCCAAACACTGATGAATACTCTGAGGAGATGGCCTGTTAGGCGCCGCCTTTCAACTTTTCCTCCTTAGTATGGTGGTCAGTAACATGCGGGAGACTGCGGAGGCGGTCGTTTTTTTAATTGGGAACTGATATGCTTTTACTCAATTCGGGAACCTCACAAGCCAAATTTGTAGTATTTTGCACGACTTGCAAGAGATGTTTGCATGTCGAGGGTTGAAGTGGAAGCTCGAATTGAGCTTGCTAGAGAACGGTTTGCCAAGCCTTCGATAGCTCAGTTGCTAGATGGGAGGACTGTAGTGGTAAAACAGGCATCCTTAGGTTGCTGGTTCAAATCCGGCTCGAAGGAGTTTTGCCAAATGCAAATTTTATTGAATACTTGGAAAGTAAAATACTTGGAAAATAAAATAACAGACAATTTATAATTATATTATATTTCATCACTGAAAATAGATGCCTTTTGCTTTGAGGCTGTGGCCACGTTATGTTTCTGTCCAACACCAATCTTCATTGGTTTCCTGTGAGGTGTTTTGGATCCCCATCTCTTGCTATGAACTGGCAAAACAGCAGAATCCCCTTGACAATCTTGATTTCTCAAGGGAAATGAGAGAACACTATACACCATCCAAGATATTAAAATATTGTCAAGGCCCAACACGGCTGAATACTCTGAGGAGATGGCCTGTGAGGCGCCGCCTTTCAACTTTTCCCCCTTAGTATGGTGGTCAGTAACATGCGGGAGACTGCGGAGGGGGTCATTTTTTTAATTGTGAACTGATGTGCTTTTACTCAATTCGGGAACCTCACAAGCCAAATTTGTAGTATTTTGCACGAATTGCAAGAGATGTTTACAAGTCGACGGTTGAAGTGGAAGCTTGTATTGAGTTTACTAGAGAATGATTTGCCAAGCCTTCGATAGCTCGTCGCTGGTTCAAATCCGGCTCAAAGGACTTTTGCCAAATGCACATTTTATTGAATACTTGGAAAGTAAAATACTTGGAAAGTAAAATAACAGACAATTTATAATTATATTATATTTCATCACTGAAAATAGATGCCTTTTGCTTTGAGGCTGTGGCCACGTTATTTTTCTGTCCAACACGAATCTTCATTGGTTTCCTGTGAGGTGTTTTGGATCCCCATCTCTTGCTATGAACTGGCAAAACAGCAGAATCCCCTTGACAATCTTGATTTTTCAAGGGAAATGAGAGAACACTGTACACCATCCAAGATATTAAAATATTGTCAAGGCCCAACACGGCTGAATACTCTGAGGAGATGGCCTGTGAGGCGCCGCCTTTCAACTTTTCCCCCTTAGTATGGTGGTCAGTAACATGCGGGAGACTGCGGAGGGGGTCATTTTTTTAATTGGGAACTGATGTGCTTTTACTCAATTCGGGAACCTCACAAGCCAAATTTGTAGTATTTTGCACGAATTGCAAGAGATGTTTACAAGTCGACGTTTGAAGTGGAAGCTCGTATTGAGTTTGCTAGAGAACGATTTGCAAAGCCTTTGATAGCTCAGTTGGTAGAGCGGAGGATTGTAGTGGTAAAACAGGCATCCTTAAGTTGCTGGTTCAAATCCGGCTCGAAGGACTTTTGCCAAATGCAAATTTTATTGAATACTTGGAAAGTAAAATACTTGGAAAATAAAATAACAGACAATTTATAATTATATTATATTTCATCACTGAAAATAGATGCCTTTTGCTTTGAGGCTGTGGCCATGTTATGTTTCTGCCCAACACCAATCTTCATTGTTTTCCTGTGAGGTGTTTTGGATCCCCATCTCTTGCTATGAACTGGCAAAACAGCAGAATCCCCTTGACAATCTTGATTTCTCAAGGGAAATGAGAGAACACTATACACCATCCAAGATATTAAAATATTGTCAAGGCCCAACACGGCTGAATACTCTGAGGAGATGGCCTGTGAGGCGCCGCCTTTCAACTTTTCCCCCTTAGTATGGTGGTCAGTAACATGCGGGAGACTGCGGAGGGGGTCATTTTTTTAATTGGGAACTGATGTGCTTTTACTAAATTCGGGAACCTCACAAGCCAAATTTGTAGTATTTTGCACGAATTGCAAGAGATGTTTGAATGTCGACGGTTGAAGTGGACGCTCGCATTGAGCTTGCTAGAAACTGATTTGCCAAGCCTTCGATAGCTCAGTTGGTAGAGTGGAGGACTGTAGTGGTAAAACAGGCATCCTTCGGTCGCTGGTTCAAACCCGGCTCGAAGGACTTTTGCCAAATGCACATTTTATTGAATACTTGGAAAGTAAAATACTTGGAAAGTAAAATAACAGACAATTTATAATTATATTATATTTCATCACTGAAAATAGATGCCTTTTGCTTTGAGGCTGTGGCCACGTTATTTTTCTGTCCGACACTAATCTTCGTTGGTTTCCTGTGAGGTATTTTGGATCCCCATCTCTTGCTATGAACCGACAAAACAGCAGAATCCCCTTGACAATCTTGATTTCTCAAGGGAAATGGGAGAACACTATACACCATCCAAGATATTAAAATATTGTCAAGGCCGAACACTGATGAATACTCTGAGGAGATGGCCTGTGAGGCGCCGCCTTTCAACTTTTCCTCCTTAGTATGGTGGTCAGTAACATGCGGGAGACTGCGGAGGGGGTCATTTTTTTAATTGTGAACTGATGTGCTTTTACTCAATTCGGGAACCTCACAAGCCAAATTTGTAGTATTTTGCACGAATTGCAAGAGATGTTTGAATGTCGACGGTTGAAGTGGAAGCTTGTATTGAGCTTGCTAGAAACTGATTTGCCAAGCCTTCGATAGCTCAGTTGGTAGAGCGGAGGACTGTAGAGGTAAAACAGGCATCCTTAGGTCGCTGGTTCAAGCCCGGCTCGAAGGACTTTTGCCAAATGCACATTTTATTGAATACTTGGAAAGTAAAATACTTGGAAAGTAAAATAACAGACAATTTATAATTATATTATATTTCATCACTGAAAATAGATGCCTTTTGCTTTGAGGCTGTGGCCACGTTATGTTTCTGTCCAACACCAATCTTCATTGGTTTCCTGTGAGGTGTTTTGGATCCCCATCTCTTGCTATGAACTGGCAAAACAGCAGAATCCCCTTGACAATCTTGATTTCTCAAGGGAAATGAGAGAACACTATACACCATCCAAGATATTAAAATATTGTCAAGGCCCAACACGGCTGAATACTCTGAGGAGATGGCCTGTGAGGCGCCGCCTTTCAACTTTTCCCCCTTAGTATGGTGGTCAGTAACATGCGGGAGACTGCGGAGGGGGTCATTTTTTTAATTGTGAACTGATGTGCTTTTACTCAATTCGGGAACCTCACAAGCCAAATTTGTAGTATTTTGCACGAATTGCAAGAGATGTTTACAAGTCGACGGTTGAAGTGGAAGCTTGTATTGAGTTTACTAGAGAATGATTTGCCAAGCCTTCGATAGCTCGTTGCTGGTTCAAATCCGGCTCAAAGGACTTTTGCCAAATGCACATTTTATTGAATACTTGGAGAGTAAAATACTTGGAAAGTAAAATAACAGACAATTTATAATTATATTATATTTCATCACTGAAAATAGATGCCTTTTGCTTTGAGGCTGTGGCCACGTTATTTTTCTGTCCAACACAAATCTTCATTGGTTTCCTGTGAGGTGTTTTGGATCCCCATCTCTTGCTATGAACTGGCAAAACAGCAGAATCCCCTTGACAATCTTGATTTCTCAAGGGAAATGAGAGAACACTATACACCATCCAAGATATTAAAATATTGTCAAGGCCCAACGCAGCTGAATACTCTGAGGAGATGGCCTGTGAGGTGCCGCCTTTCAACTTTTCCCCCTTAGTATGGTGGTCAGTAACATGCGGGAGACTACGGAGGGGGTAATTTTTTTAATTGGGAACTGATGTGCTTTTACTCAATTCGGGAACCTCACAAGCCAAATTTGTAGTATTTTGCACGAATTGCAAGAGATGTTTACAAGTCGACGGTTGAAGTGGAAGCTCGTATTGAGTTTGCTAGAGTTGATTTGCCAAGCCTTCGATAGCTCAGTTGGTAGAGCGGAGGACTGTAGTGGTAAAACAGGCATCCTTAGGTCGCTGGTTCAAATCCGGCTCGAAGGACTCTTGCCAAATGCACATTTTATTGAATACTTGGAAAGTAAAATACTTGGAAAGTAAAATAACAGACAATTTATAATTATATTATATTTCATCACTGAAAATAGATGCCTTTTGCTTTGAGGCTGTGGCCACGTTATTTTTCTGTCCAACACGAATCTTCATTGGTTTCCTGTCAGGTGTTTTGGATCCCCATCTCTTGCTATGAACTGGCAAAACAGCAGAATCCCCTTGACAATCTTGATTTCTCAAGGGAAATGAGAGAACACTATACACCATCCAAGATATTAAAATATTGTCAAGGCCCAACACGGCTGAATACTCTGAGGAGATGGCCTGTGAGGCGCCGCCTTTCAACTTTTCCCCCTTAGTATGGTGGTCATTAACATGCGGGAGACTGCGGAGGGGGTCATTTTTTTAATTGGGAACTGATGTGCTTTTACTCAATTCGGGAACCTCACAAGCCAAATTTGTAGTATTTTGCACAAATTGCAAGAGATGTTTACAAGTCGACGGTTGAAGTGGAAGCTCGTATTGAGTTTGCTAGAGAATGATTTGCCAAGCCTTTGATAGCTCAGTTGGTAGAGCGGAGGACTGTAGTGGTAAAACAGGCATCCTTACGTTGCTGGTTCAAATCCGGCTCGAAGGACTTTTGCCAAATGCAAATTTTATTGAATACTTGGAAAGTAAAATACTTGGAAAATAAAATAACAGACAATTTATAATGATATTATATTTCATCACTGAAAATAGATGCCTTTTGCTTTGAGGCTGTGGCCTTGTTATGTTTCTGTCCAATACCAATCTTCATTATTTTCCTGTGAGGTGTTTTGGATCCCCATCTCTTGCTATGAACTGGCAAAACAGCAGCATCCCCTTGACAATCTTGATTTCTCAAGGGAAATGAGCGAACACTATACACCATCCAAGATATTAAAATATTGTCAAGGCCCAACACGGCTGAATACTCTGAGGAGATGGCCTGTGAGGCGCCGCCTTTCAACTTTTCCCCCTTAGTATGGTGGTCAGTAACATGCGGGAGACTACGGAGGGGGTCATTTTTTTAATTGGGAACTGATGTGCTTTTACTCAATTCGGGAACCTCACAAGCCAAATTTTTAGTATTTTGCACGAATTGCAAGAGATGTTTACAAGTCGACGGTTGAAGGTGAAGCTCGTATTGAGTTTGCTAGAGAATGATTTGCCAAGCCTTCGTTAGCTCAGTTGGTAGAGCGGAGGACTGTAGTGGTAAAACAGGCATCTTTGGGTCGCTGGTTCAAATCCGGCGCGAAGGACTTTTGCCAAATGCACATTTTATTGAATACTTGGAAAGTAAAATACTTGGAAAGTAAAATAACAGACAATTTATAATTATATTATATTTCATCACTGAAAATAGATGCCTTTTGCTTTGAGGCTGTGGCCACGTTATTTTTCTGTCCGACACTAATCTTCGTTGGTTTCCTGTGAGGTATTTTGGATCCCCATCTCTTGCTATGAACTGACAAAACAGCAGAATCCCCTTGACAATCTTGATTTCTCAAGGGAAATGGGAGAACACTATACACCATCCAAGATATTAAAATATTGTCAAGGCCGAACACTGATGAATACTCTGAGGAGATGGCCTGTGAGGCGCCGCCTTTCAACTTTTCCTCCTTAGTATGGTGGTCAGTAACATGCGGGAGACTGCGGAGGGGGTCATTTTTTTAATTGTGAACTGATGTGCTTTTACTCAATTCGGGAACCTCACGAGCCAAATTTGTAGTATTTTGCACGAATTGCAAGAGATGTTTGAATGTCGACGGTTGAGGTGGAAGCTCGTATTGAGCTTGCTAGAGACTGATTTGCCAAGCCTTCGATAGCTCAGTTGGTAGAGCGGAGGACTGTAGAGGTAAAACAGGCATCCTTAGGTCGCTGGTTCAAACCCGGTTCGAAGGACTTTTGCCAAATGCACATTTTATTGAATACTTGGAAAGTAAAATACTTGGAAAGTAAAATAACAGACAATTTATAATTATATTATATTTCATCACTGAAAATAGATGCCTTTTGCTTTGAGGCTGTGGCCACGTTATGTTTCTGTCCAACACCAATCTTCATTGGTTTCCTGTGAGGTGTTTTGGATCCCCATCTCTTGCTATGAACTGGCAAAACAGCAGAATCCCCTTGACAATCTTGATTTCTCAAGGGAAATGAGAGAACACTATACACCATCCAAGATATTAAAATATTGTCAAGGCCCAACACGGCTGAATACTCTGAGGAGATGGCCTGTGAGGCGCCGCCTTTCAACTTTTCCCCCTTAGTATGGTGGTCAGTAACATGCGGGAGACTGCGGAGGGGGTCATTTTTTTAATTGTGAACTGATGTGCTTTTACTCAATTCGGGAACCTCACAAGCCAAATTTGTAGTATTTTGCACGAATTGCAAGAGATGTTTACAAGTCGACGGTTGAAGTGGAAGCTTGTATTGAGTTTACTAGAGAATGATTTGCCAAGCCTTCGATAGCTCGTCGCTGGTTCAAATCCGGCTCAAAGGACTTTTGCCAAATGCACATTTTATTGAATACTTGGAAAGTAAAATACTTGGAAAGTAAAATAACAGACAATTTATAATTATATTATATTTCATCACTGAAAATAGATGCCTTTTGCTTTGAGGCTGTGGCCACGTTATTTTTCTGTCCAACACGAATCTTCATTGGTTTCCTGTGAGGTGTTTTGGATCCCCATCTCTTGCTATGAACTGGCAAAACAGCAGAATCCGCTTGACAATCTTGATTTTTCAAGGGAAATGAGAGAACACTGTACACCATCCAAGATATTAAAATATTGTCAAGGCCCAACACGGCTGAATACTCTGAGGAGATGGCCTGTGAGGCGCCGCCTTTCAACTTTTCCCCCTTAGTATGGTGGTCAGTAACATGCGGGAGACTGCGGAGGGGGTCATTTTTTTAATTGGGAACTGATGTGCTTTTACTCAATTCGGGAACCTCACAAGCCAAATTTGTAGTATTTTGCACGAATTGCAAGAGATGTTTCCAAGTCGACGGTTGAAGTGGAAGCTCGTATTGAGTTTGCTAGAGAATGATTTGCAAAGCCTTTGATAGCTCAGTTGGTAGAGCAGAGGATTGTAGTGGTAAAACAGGCATCCTTAGGTTGCTGGTTCAAATCCGTCTCGAAGGACTTTTGCCAAATGCAAATTTTATTGAATACTTGGAAAGTAAAATACTTGGAAAGTAAAATAACAGACAATTTATAATTATATTATATTTCATCACTGAAAATAGATGCCTTTTGCTTTGAGGCTGTGGCCATGTTATGTTTCTGTCCAACACCAATCTTCATTGTTTTCCTGTGAGGTGTTTTGGATCCCCATCTCTTGCTATGAACTGGCAAAACAGCAGAATCCCCTTGACAATCTTGATTTCTCAAGGGAAATGAGAGAACACTATACACCATCCAAGATATTAAAATATTGTCAAGGCCCAACACGGCTGAATACTCTGAGGAGATGGCCTGTGAGGCGCCGCCTTTCAACTTTTCCCCCTTAGTATGGTGGTCAGTAACATGCGGGAGACTGCGGAGGGGGTCATTTTTTTAATTGGGAACTGATGTGCTTTTACTAAATTCGGGAACCTCACAAGCCAAATTTGTAGTATTTTGCACGAATTGCAAGAGATGTTTGAATGTCGACGGTTGAAGTGGACGCTCGTATTGAGCTTGCTAGAAACTGATTTGCCAAGCCTTCGATAGCTCAGTTGGTAGAGCGGAGGACTGTAGTGGTAAAACAGGCATCCTTCGGTCGCTGGTTCAAACCCGCCTCGAAGGACTTTTGCCAAATGCACATTTTATTGAATACTTGGAAAGTAAAATACTTGGAAAGTAAAATAACAGACAATTTATAATTATATTATATTTCATCACTGAAAATAGATGCCTTTTGCTTTGAGGCTGTGGCCACGTTATTTTTCTGTCCGACACCAATCTTCGTTGGTTTCCTGTGAGGTGTTTTGGATCCCCATCTCTTGCTATGAACTGACAAAACAGCAGAATCCCCTTGACAATCTTGATTTCTCAAGGGAAATGGGAGAACACTATACACCATCCAAGATATTAAAATATTGTCAAGGCCAAACACTGATGAATACTCTGAGGAGATGGCCTGTTAGGCGCCGCCTTTCAACTTTTCCTCCTTAGTATGGTGGTCAGTAACATGCGGGAGACTGCGGAGGCGGTCGTTTTTTTAATTGGGAACTGATATGCTTTTACTCAATTCGGGAACCTCACAAGCCAAATTTGTAGTATTTTGCACGAATTGCAAGAGATGTTTGCATGTCGACGGTTGAAGTGGAAGCTCGAATTGAGCTTGCTAGAGAACGGTTTGCCAAGCCTTCGATAGCTCAGTTGGTAGAGGGGAGGACTGTAGTGGTAAAACAGGCATCCTTAGGTTGCTGGTTCAAATCCGGCTCGAAGGAGTTTTGCCAAATGCAAATTTTATTGAATACTTGGAAAGTAAAATACTTGGAAAATAACATAACAGACAATTTATAATTATATTATATTTCATCACTGAAAATAGATGCCTTTTGCTTTAAGGCTGTGGCCACATTATTTTTCTGTCCAACACGAATCTTCATTGGTTTCCTGTGAGGTGTTTTGGATCCCCATCTCTTGCTATGAACTGGCAAAACAGCAGAATCCCCTTGACAATCTTGATTTTTCAAGGGAAATGGGAGAACACTATACACCATCCAAGATATTAAAATATTGTCAAGGCCCAACACGGCTGAATACTCTGAGGAGATGGCCTGTGAGGCGCCGCCTTTCAACTTTTCCCCCTTAGTATGGTGGTCAGTAACATGCGGGAGACTGCGGTAGGGGGTCATTTTTTTAATTGTGAACTGATGTGCTTTTACTCAATTCGGGAACCTCACAAGCCAAATTTGTAGTATTTTGCACGAATTGCAAGAGATGTTTGAATGTCGACGGTTGAAGTGGAAGCTCGTATTGAGCTTGCTAGAGACTGATGTGCCAAGCCTTCGATAGCTCAGTTGGTAGAGCAGAGGACTGTAGTGGTAAAACAGGCATCCTTAGGTTGCTGGTTCAAATCCAGATCGAAGGACTTTTGCCAAATGCAAATTTTATTGAATACTTGGAAAGTAAAATACTTGGAAAATAAAATAACAGACAATTTATAATTATATTATATTTCATCACTGAAAATAGATGCCTTTTGCTTTGAGGCTGTGGCCACGTTATTTTTCTGTCCGACACCAATCTTCGTTGGTTTCCTGTGAGGTGTTTTGGATCCCCATCTCTTGCTATGAACTGACAAAACAGCAGAATCCCCTTGACAATCTTGATTTCTCAAGGGAAATGGGAGAACACTATATACCATCCAAGATATTAAAATATTGTCAAGGCCCAACACGGCTGAATACTCTGAGGAGATGGCCTGTGAGGCGCCGCCTTTCAACTTTTCCCCCTTAGTATGGTGGTCAGTAACATGCGGGAGACTGCGGTAGGGGGTCATTTTTTTAATTGTGAACTGATGTGCTTTTACTCAATTCGGGAACCTCACAAGCCAAATTTGTAGTATTTTGCACGACTTGCAAGAGATGTTTGCATGTCGAGGGTTGAAGTGGAAGCTCGAATTGAGCTTGCTAGAGAACGGTTTGCCAAGCCTTCGATAGCTCAGTTGCTAGAGGGGAGGACTGTAGTGGTAAAACAGGCATCCTTAGGTTGCTGGTTCAAATCCGGCTCGAAGGAGTTTTGCCAAATGCAAATTTTATTGAATACTTGGAAAGTAAAATACTTGGAAAATAAAATAACAGACAATTTATAATTATATTATATTTCATCACTGAAAATAGATGCCTTTTGCTTTGAGGCTGTGGCCACGTTATGTTTCTGTCCAACACCAATCTTCATTGGTTTCCTGTGAGGTGTTTTGGATCCCCATCTCTTGCTATGAACTGGCAAAACAGCAGAATCCCCTTGACAATCTTGATTTCTCAAGGGAAATGAGAGAACACTATACACCATCCAAGATATTAAAATATTGTCAAGGCCCAACACGGCTGAATACTCTGAGGAGATGGCCTGTGAGGCGCCGCCTTTCAACTTTTCCCCCTTAGTATGGTGGTCAGTAACATGCGGGAGACTGCGGAGGGGGTCATTTTTTTAATTGTGAACTGATGTGCTTTTACTCAATTCGGGAACCTCACAAGCCAAATTTGTAGTATTTTGCACGAATTGCAAGAGATGTTTACAAGTCGACGGTTGAAGTGGAAGCTTGTATTGAGTTTACTAGAGAATGATTTGCCAAGCCTTCGATAGCTCGTCACTGGTTCAAATCCGGCTCAAAGGACTTTTGCCAAATGCACATTTTATTGAATACTTGGAAAGTAAAATACTTGGAAAGTAAAATAACAGACAATTTATAATTATATTATATTTCATCACTGAAAATAGATGCCTTTTGCTTTGAGGCTGTGGCCACGTTATTTTTCTGTCCAACACGAATCTTCATTGGTTTCCTGTGAGGTGTTTTGGATCCCCATCTCTTGCTATGAACTGGCAAAACAGCAGAATCCCCTTGACAATCTTGATTTTTCAAGGGAAATGAGAGAACACTGTACACCATCCAAGATATTAAAATATTGTCAAGGCCCAACACGGCTGAATACTCTGAGGAGATGGCCTGTGAGGCGCCGCCTTTCAACTTTTCCCCCTTAGTATGGTGGTCAGTAACATGCGGGAGACTGCGGAGGGGGTCATTTTTTTAATTGGGAACTGATGTGCTTTTACTCAATTCGGGAACCTCACAAGCCAAATTTGTAGTATTTTGCACGAATTGCAAGAGATGTTTACAAGTCGACGTTTGAAGTGGAAGCTCGTATTGAGTTTGCTAGAGAATGATTTGCAAAGCCTTTGATAGCTCAGTTGGTAGAGCGGAGGATTGTAGTGGTAAAACAGGCATCCTTAAGTTGCTGGTTCAAATCCGGCTCGAAGGACTTTTGCCAAATGCAAATTTTATTGAATACTTGGAAAGTAAAATACTTGGAAAATAAAATAACAGACAATTTATAATTATATTATATTTCATCACTGAAAATAGATGCCTTTTGCTTTGAGGCTGTGGCCATGTTATGTTTCTGCCCAACACCAATCTTCATTGTTTTCCTGTGAGGTGTTTTGGATCCCCATCTCTTGCTATGAACTGGCAAAACAGCAGAATCCCCTTGACAATCTTGATTTCTCAAGGGAAATGAGAGAACACTATACACCATCCAAGATATTAAAATATTGTCAAGGCCCAACACGGCTGAATACTCTGAGGAGATGGCCTGTGAGGCGCCGCCTTTCAACTTTTCCCCCTTAGTATGGTGGTCAGTAACATGCGGGAGACTGCGGAGGGGGTCATTTTTTTAATTGGGAACTGATGTGCTTTTACTAAATTCGGGAACCTCACAAGCCAAATTTGTAGTATTTTGCACGAATTGCAAGAGATGTTTGAATGTCGACGGTTGAAGTGGACGCTCGCATTGAGCTTGCTAGAAACTGATTTGCCAAGCCTTCGATAGCTCAGTTGGTAGAGTGGAGGACTGTAGTGGTAAAACAGGCATCCTTCGGTCGCTGGTTCAAACCCGGCTCGAAGGACTTTTGCCAAATGCACATTTTATTGAATACTTGGAAAGTAAAATACTTGGAAAGTAAAATAACAGACAATTTATAATTATATTATATTTCATCACTGAAAATAGATGCCTTTTGCTTTGAGGCTGTGGCCACGTTATTTTTCTGTCCGACACTAATCTTCGTTGGTTTCCTGTGAGGTATTTTGGATCCCCATCTCTTGCTATGAACCGACAAAACAGCAGAATCCCCTTGACAATCTTGATTTCTCAAGGGAAATGGGAGAACACTATACACCATCCAAGATATTAAAATATTGTCAAGGCCGAACACTGATGAATACTCTGAGGAGATGGCCTGTGAGGCGCCGCCTTTCAACTTTTCCTCCTTAGTATGGTGGTCAGTAACATGCGGGAGACTGCGGAGGGGGTCATTTTTTTAATTGTGAACTGATGTGCTTTTACTCAATTCGGGAACCTCACAAGCCAAATTTGTAGTATTTTGCACGAATTGCAAGAGATGTTTGAATGTCGACGGTTGAAGTGGAAGCTCGTATTGAGCTTGCTAGAAACTGATTTGCCAAGCCTTCGATAGCTCAGTTGGTAGAGCGGAGGACTGTAGAGGTAAAACAGGCATCCTTAGGTCGCTGGTTCAAGCCCGGCTCGAAGGACTTTTGCCAAATGCACATTTTATTGAATACTTGGAAAGTAAAATACTTGGAAAGTAAAATAACAGACAATTTATAATTATATTATATTTCATCACTGAAAATAGATGCCTTTTGCTTTGAGGCTGTGGCCACGTTATGTTTCTGTCCAACACCAATCTTCATTGGTTTCCTGTGAGGTGTTTTGGATCCCCATCTCTTGCTATGAACTGGCAAAACAGCAGAATCCCCTTGACAATCTTGATTTCTCAAGGGAAATGAGAGAACACTATACACCATCCAAGATATTAAAATATTGTCAAGGCCCAACACGGCTGAATACTCTGAGGAGATGGCCTGTGAGGCGCCGCCTTTCAACTTTTCCCCCTTAGTATGGTGGTCAGTAACATGCGGGAGACTGCGGAGGGGGTCATTTTTTTAATTGTGAACTGATGTGCTTTTACTCAATTCGGGAACCTCACAAGCCAAATTTGTAGTATTTTGCACGAATTGCAAGAGATGTTTACAAGTCGACGGTTGAAGTGGAAGCTTGTATTGAGTTTACTAGAGAATGATTTGCCAAGCCTTCGATAGCTCGTCGCTGATTCAAATCCGGCTCAAAGGACTTTTGCCAAATGCACATTTTATTGAATACTTGGAAAGTAAAATACTTGGAAAGTAAAATAACAGACAATTTATAATTATATTATATTTCATCACTGAAAATAGATGCCTTTTGCTTTGAGGCTGTGGCCACGTTATTTTTCTGTCCAACACGAATCTTCATTGGTTTCCTGTGAGGTGTTTTGGATCCCCATCTCTTGCTATGAACTGGCAAAACAGCAGAATCCGCTTGACAATCTTGATTTTTCAAGGGAAATGAGAGAACACTGTACACCATCCAAGATATTAAAATATTGTCAAGGCCCAACACGGCTGAATACTCTGAGGAGATGGCCTGTGAGGCGCCGCCTTTCAACTTTTCCCCCTTAGTATGGTGGTCAGTAACATGCGGGAGACTGCGGAGGGGGTCATTTTTTTAATTGGGAACTGATGTGCTTTTACTCAATTCGGGAACCTCACAAGCCAAATTTGTAGTATTTTGCACGAATTGCAAGAGATGTTTCCAAGTCGACGGTTGAAGTGGAAGCTCGTATTGAGTTTGCTAGAGAATGATTTGCAAAGCCTTTGATAGCTCAGTTGGTAGAGCGGAGGATTGTAGTGGTAAAACAGGCATCCTTAGGTTGCTGGTTCAAATCCGTCTCGAAGGACTTTTGCCAAATGCAAATTTTATTGAATACTTGGAAAGTAAAATACTTGGAAAATAAAATAACAGACAATTTATAATTATATTATATTTCATCACTGAAAATAGATGCCTTTTGCTTTGAGGCTGTGGCCATGTTATGTTTCTGTCCAACACCAATCTTCATTGTTTTCCTGTGAGTTGTTTTGGATCCCCATCTCTTGCTATGAACTGGCAAAACAGCAGAATCCCCTTGACAATCTTGATTTCTCAAGGGAAATGAGAGAACACTATACACCATCCAAGATATTAAAATATTGTCAAGGTCCAACACGGCTGAATACTCTGAGGAGATGGCCTGTGAGGCGCCGCCTTTCAACTTTTCCCCCTTAGTATGGTGGTCAGTAACATGCGGGAGACTGCGGAGGGGGTCATTTTTTTAATTGGGAACTGATGTGCTTTTACTAAATTCGGGAACCTCACAAGCCAAATTTGTAGTATTTTGCACGAATTGCAAGAGATGTTTGAATGTCGACGGTTGAAGTGGACGCTCGTATTGAGCTTGCTAGAAACTGATTTGCCAAGCCTTCGATAGCTCAGTTGGTAGAGCGGAGGACTGTAGTGGTAAAACAGGCATCCTTCGGTCGCTGGTTCAAACCCGCCTCGAAGGACTTTTGCCAAATGCACATTTTATTGAATACTTGGAAAGTAAAATACTTGGAAAGTAAAATAACAGACAATTTATAATTATATTATATTTCATCACTGAAAATAGATGCCTTTTGCTTTGAGGCTGTGGCCACGTTATTTTTCTGTCCGACACCAATCTTCGTTGGTTTCCTGTGAGGTGTTTTGGATCCCCATCTCTTGCTATGAACTGACAAAACAGCAGAATCCCCTTGACAATCTTGATTTCTCAAGGGAAATGGGAGAACACTATACACCATCCAAGATATTAAAATATTGTCAAGGCCAAACACTGATGAATACTCTGAGGAGATGGCCTGTTAGGCGCCGCCTTTCAACTTTTCCTCCTTAGTATGGTGGTCAGTAACATGCGGGAGACTGCGGAGGCGGTCGTTTTTTTAATTGGGAACTGATATGCTTTTACTCAATTCGGGAACCTCACAAGCCAAATTTGTAGTATTTTGCACGAATTGCAAGAGATGTTTGCATGTCGACGGTTGAAGTGGAAGCTCGAATTGAGCTTGCTAGAGAACGGTTTGCCAAGCCTTCGATAGCTCAGTTGGTAGAGGGGAGGACTGTAGTGGTAAAACATGCATCCTTAGGTTGCTGGTTCAAATCCGGCTCGAAGGAGTTTTGCCAAATGCAAATTTTATTGAATACTTGGAAAGTAAAATACTTGGAAAATAACATAACAGACAATTTATAATTATACTATATTTCATCACTGAAAATAGATGCCTTTTGCTTTAAGGCTGTGGCCACATTATTTTTCTGTCCAACACGAATCTTCATTGGTTTCCTGTGAGGTGTTTTGGATCCCCATCTCTTGCTATGAACTGGCAAAACAGCAGAATCCCCTTGACAATCTTGATTTTTCAAGGGAAATGGGAGAACACTATACACCATCCAAGATATTAAAATATTGTCAAGGCCCAACACTGCTGAATACTCTGAGGAGATGGCCTGTGAGGCGCCGCCTTTCAACTTTTCCCCCTTAGTATGGTGGTCAGTAACATGCGGGAGACTGCGGTAGGGGGTCATTTTTTTAATTGTGAACTGATGTGCTTTTACTCAATTCGGGAACCTCGCAAGCCAAATTTGTAGTATTTTGCACGAATTGCAAGAGATGTTTGAATGTCGACGGTTGAAGTGGAAGCTCGTATTGAGCTTGCTAGAGACTGATGTGCCAAGCCTTCGATAGCTCAGTTGGTAGAGCAGAGGACTGTAGTGGTAAAACAGGCATCCTTAGGTCGCTGGTTCAAATCCAGATTGAAGGACTTTTGCCAAATGCAAATTTTATTGAATACTTGGAAAGTAAAATACTTGGAAAATAAAATAACAGACAATTTATAATTATATTATATTTCATCACTGAAAATAGATGCCTTTTGCTTTGAGGCTGTGGCGACGTTATTTTTCTGTCCGACACCAATCTTCGTTGGTTTCCTGTGAGGTGTTTTGGATCCCCATCTCTTGCTATGAACTGACAAAACAGCAGAATCCCCTTGACAATCTTGATTTCTCAAGGGAAATGGGAGAACACTATATACCATCCAAGATATTAAAATATTGTCAAGGCCAAACACTGATGAATACTCTGAGGAGATGGCCTGTTAGGCGCCGCCTTTCAACTTTTCCTCCTTAGTATGGTGGTCAGTAACATGCGGGAGACTGCAGAGGCGGTCGTTTTTTTAATTGGGAACTGATATGCTTTTACTCAATTCGGGAACCTCACAAGCCAAATTTGTAGTATTTTGCACGAATTGCAAGAGATGTTTGCATGTCGACGGTTGAAGTGGAAGCTCGAATTGAGCTTGCTAGAGAACGGTTTGCCAAGCCTTCGATAGCTCAGTTGGTAGAGGGGAGGACTGTAGTGGTAAAACAGGCATCCTTAGGTTGCTGGTTCAAATCCGGCTCGAAGGAGTTTTGCCAAATGCAAATTTTATTGAATACTTGGAAAGTAAAATACTTGGAAAATAACATAACAGACAATTTATAATTATATTATATTTCATCACTGAAAATAGATGCCTTTTGCTTTAAGGCTGTGGCCACATTATTTTTCTGTCCAACACGAATCTTCATTGGTTTCCTGTGAGGTGTTTTGGATCCCCATCTCTTGCTATGAACTGGCAAAACAGCAGAATCCCCTTGACAATCTTGATTTTTCAAGGGAAATGGGAGAACACTATACACCATCCAAGATATTAAAATATTGTCAAGGCCAAACACGGCTGAATACTCTGAGGAGATGGCCTGTGAGGCGCCGCCTTTCAACTTTTCCCCCTTAGTATGGTGGTCAGTAACATGCGGGAGACTGCGGTAGGGGGTCATTTTTTTAATTGTGAACTGATGTGCTTTTACTCAATTCGGGAACCTCACAAGCCAAATTTGTAGTATTTTGCACGAATTGCAAGAGATGTTTGAATGTCGACGGTTGAAGTGGAAGCTCGTATTGAGCTTGCTAGAGACTGATGTGCCAAGCCTTCGATAGCTCAGTTGGTAGAGCAGAGGACTGTAGTGGTAAAACAGGCATCCTTAGGTCGCTGGTTCAAATCCAGATTGAAGGACTTTTGCCAAATGCAAATTTTATTGAATACTTGGAAAGTAAAATACTTGGAAAATAAAATAACAGACAATTTATAATTATATTATATTTCATCACTGAAAATAGATGCCTTTTGCTTTGAGGCTGTGGCCACGTTATGTTTCTGTCCAACACCAATCTTCATTGGTTTCCTGTGAGGTGTTTTGGATCCCCATCTCTTGCTATGAACTGGCAAAACAGCAGAATCCCCTTGACAATCTTGATTTCTCAAGGGAAATGAGAGAACACTATACACCATCCAAGATATTAAAATATTGTCAAGGCCCAACACGGCTGAATACTCTGAGGAGATGGCCTGTGAGGCGCCGCCTTTCAACTTTTCCCCCTTAGTATGGTGGTCAGTAACATGCGGGAGACTGCGGAGGTGGTCATTTTTTTAATTGGGAACTGATGTGCTTTTACTCAATTCGGGAACCTCACAAGCCAAATTTGTAGTATTTTGCACGAATTGCAAGAGATGTTTACAAGTCGACGGTTGAAGTGGAAGCTTGTATTGAGTTTACTAGAGAATGATTTGCCAAGCCTTCGATAGCTCGTCGCTGGTTCAAATCCGGCTCAAAGGACTTTTGCCAAATGCACATTTTATTGAATACTTGGAAAGTAAAATACTTGGAAAGTAAAATAACAGACAATTTATAATTATATTATATTTCATCACTGAAAATAGATGCCTTTTGCTTTGAGGCTGTGGCCACGTTATTTTTCTGTCCAACACGAATCTTCATTGGTTTCCTGTGAGGTGTTTTGGATCCCCATCTCTTGCTATGAACTGGCAAAACAGCAGAATCCCCTTGACAATCTTGATTTTTCAAGGGAAATGAGAGAACACTGTACACCATCCAAGATATTAAAATATTGTCAAGGCCCAACACGGCTGAATACTCTGAGGAGATGGCCTGTGAGGCGCCGCCTTTCAACTTTTCCCCCTTAGTATGGTGGTCAGTAACATGCGGGAGACTGCGGAGGGGGTCATTTTTTTAATTGGGAACTGATGTGCTTTTACTCAATTCGGGAACCTCACAAGCCAAATTTGTAGTATTTTGCACGAATTGCAAGAGATGTTTACAAGTCGACGTTTGAAGTGGAAGCTCGTATTGAGTTTGCTAGAGAATGACTTGCAAAGCCTTTGATAGCTCAGTTGGTAGAGCGGAGGATTGTAGTGGTAAAACAGGCATCCTTAAGTTGCTGGTTCAAATCCGGCTCGAAGGACTTTTGCCAAATGCAAATTTTATTGAATACTTGGAAAGTAAAATACTTGGAAAATAAAATAACAGACAATTTATAAGTATATTATATTTCATCACTGAAAATAGATGCCTTTTGCTTTGAGGCTGTGGCCATGTTATGTTTCTGTCCAACACCAATCTTCATTGTTTTCCTGTGAGGTGTTTTGGATCCCCATCTCTTGCTATGAACTGGCAAAACAGCAGAATCCCCTTGACAATCTTGATTTCTCAAGGGAAATGAGAGAACACTATACACCATCCAAGATATTAAAATATTGTCAAGGCCCAACACGGCTGAATACTCTGAGGAGATGGCCTGTGAGGCGCCGCCTTTCAACTTTTCCCCCTTAGTATGGTGGTCAGTAACATGCGGGAGACTGCGGAGGGGGTCATTTTTTTAATTGGGAACTGATGTGCTTTTACTAAATTCGGGAACCTCACAAGCCAAATTTGTAGTATTTTGCACGAATTGCAAGAGATGTTTGAATGTCGACGGTTGAAGTGGACGCTCGCATTGAGCTTGCTAGAAACTGATTTGCCAAGCCTTCGATAGCTCAGTTGGTAGAGCGGAGGACTGTAGTGGTAAAACAGGCATCCTTCGGTCGCTGGTTCAAACCCGGCTCGAAGGACTTTTGCCAAATGCACATTTTATTAAATACTTGGAAAGTAAAATAACAGACAATTTATAATTATATTATATTTCATCACTGAAAATAGATGCCTTTTGCTTTGAGGCTGTGGCCACGTTATTTTTCTGTCCGACACCAATCTTTGTTGGTTTCCTGTGAGGTGTTTTGGATCCCCATCTCTTGCTATGAACTGACAAAACAGCAGAATCCCCTTGACAATCTTGATTTCTCAAGGGAAATGGGAGAACACTATACACCATCCAAGATATTAAAATATTGTCAAGGCCAAACACTGATGAATACTCTGAGGAGATGGCCTGTTAGGCGCCGCCTTTCAACTTTTCCCCCTTAGTATGGTGGTCAGTAACATGCGGGAGACTGCGGTAGGGGGTCATTTTTTTAATTGTGAACTGATGTGCTTTTACTCAATTCGGGAACCTCACAAGCCAAATTTGTAGTATTTTGCACGAATTGCAAGAGATGTTTGAATGTCGATGGTTGAAGTGGAAGCTCGAATTGAGCTTGCTAGAGAACGGTTTGCCAAGCCTTCGATAGCTCAGTTGGTAGAGGGGAGGACTGTAGTGGTAAAACAGGCATCCTTAGGTTGCTGGTTCAAATCCGGCTCGAAGGAGTTTTGCCAAATGCAAATTTTATTGAATACTTGGAAAGTAAAATACTTGGGAAATAACATAACAGACAATTTATAATTATATTATATTTCATCACTGAAAATAGATGCCTTTTGCTTTGAGGCTGTGGCCACATTATTTTTCTGTCCAACACGAATCTTCATTGGTTTCCTGTGAGGTGTTTTGGATCCCCATCTCTTGCTATGAACTGGCAAAACAGCAGAATCCCCTTGACAATCTTGATTTCTCAAGGGAAATGAGAGAACACTATACACCATCCAAGATATTAAAATATTGTCAGGGCCCAACACGGCTGAATACTCTGAGGAGATGGCCTGTGAGGCGCCGCCTTTCAACTTTTCCCCCTTAGTATGGTGGTCAGTAACATGCGGGAGACTGCGGAGGGGGTCATTTTTTTAATTGGGAACTGATGTGCTTTTACTCAATTCGGGAACCTCACAAGCCAAATTTGTAGTATTTTGCACGAATTGCAAGAGATGTTTACAAGTCGACGGTTGAAGTGGAAGCTTGTATTGAGTTTACTAGAGAATGATTTGCCAAGCCTTCGATAGCTCGTCGCTGGTTCAAATCCGGCTCAAAGGACTTTTGCCAAATGCACATTTTATTGAATACTTGGAAAGTAAAATACTTGGAAAGTAAAATAACAGACAATTTATAATTATATTATATTTCATCACTGAAAATAGATGCCTTTTGCTTTGAGGCTGTGGCCACGTTATTTTTCTGTCCAACACGAATCTTCATTGGTTTCCTGTGAGGTGTTTTGGATCCCCATCGCTTGCTATGAACTGGCAAAACAGCAGAATCCCCTTGACAATCTTGATTTTTCAAGGGAAATGAGAGAACACTGTACACCATCCAAGATATTAAAATATTGTCAAGGCCCAACACGGCTGAATACTCTGAGGAGATGGCCTGTGAGGCGCCGCCTTTCAACTTTTCCCCCTTAGTATGGTGGTCAGTAACATGCGGGAGACTGCGGAGGGGGTCATTTTTTTAATTGGGAACTGATGTGCTTTTACTCAATTCGGGAACCTCACAAGCCAAATTTGTAGTATTTTGCACGAATTGCAAGAGATGTTTCCAAGTCGACGGTTGAAGTGGAAGCTCGTATTGAGTTTGCTAGAGAATGATTTGCAAAGCCTTTGATAGGTCAGTTGGTAGAGCGGAGGATTGTAGTGGTAAAACAGGCATCCTTAGGTTGCTGGTTCAAATCCGTCTCGAAGGACTTTTGCCAAATGCAAATTTTATTGAATACTTGGAAAGTAAAATACTTGGAAAATAAAATAACAGACAATTTATAATTATATTATATTTCATCACTGAAAATAGATGCCTTTTGCTTTGAGGCTGTGGCCATGTTATGTTTCTGTCCAACACCAATCTTCATTGTTTTCCTGTGAGGTGTTTTGGATCCCCATCTCTTGCTATGAACTGGCAAAACAGCAGAATCCCCTTGACAATCTTGATTTCTCAAGGGAAATGAGAGAACACTATACACCATCCAAGATATTAAAATATTGTCAAGGCCCAACACGGCTGAATACTCTGAGGAGATGGCCTGTGAGGCGCCGCCTTTCAACTTTTCCCCCTTAGTATGGTGGTCAGTAACATGCGGGAGACTGCGGAGGGGGTCATTTTTTTAATTGGGAACTGATGTGCTTTTACTAAATTCGGGAACCTCACAAGCCAAATTTGTAGTATTTTGCACGAATTGCAAGAGATGTTTGAATGTCGATGGTTGAAGTGGATGCTCGTATTGAGCTTGCTAGAACTGATTTGCCAAGCCTTCGATAGCTCAGTTGGTAGAGCGGAGGACTGTAGTGGTAAAACAGGCATCCTTCGGTCGCTGGTTCAAACCCGCCTCGAAGGACTTTTGCCAAATGCACATTTTATTGAATACTTGGAAAGTAAAATACTTGGAAAGTAAAATAACAGACAATTTATAATTATATTATATTTCATCACTGAAAATAGATGCCTTTTGCTTTGAGGCTGTGGCCACGTTATTTTTCTGTCCGACACCAATCTTCGTTGGTTTCCTGTGAGGTGTTTTGGATCCCCATCTCTTGCTATGAACTGACAAAACAGCAGAATCCCCTTGACAATCTTGATTTCTCAAGGGAAATGGGAGAACACTATACACCATCCAAGATATTAAAATATTGTCAAGGCCAAACACTGATGAATACTCTGAGGAGATGGCCTGTTAGGCGCCGCCTTTCAACTTTTCCTCCTTAGTATGGTGGTCAGTAACATGCGGGAGACTGCGGAGGCGGTCGTTTTTTTAATTGGGAACTGATATGCTTTTACTCAATTCGGGAACCTCACAAGCCAAATTTGTAGTATTTTGCACGAATTGCAAGAGATGTTTGCATGTCGACGGTTGAAGTGGAAGCTCGAATTGAGCTTGCTAGAGAACGGTTTGCCAAGCCTTCGATAGCTCAGTTGGTAGAGGGGAGGACTGTAGTGGTAAAACAGGCATCCTTAGGTTGCTGGTTCAAATCCGGCTCGAAGGAGTTTTGCCAAATGCAAATTTTATTGAATACTTGGAAAGTAAAATACTTGGAAAATAACATAACAGACAATTTATAATTATATTATATTTCATCACTGAAAATAGATGCCTTTTGCTTTAAGGCTGTGGCCACATTATTTTTCTGTCCAACACGAATCTTCATTGGTTTCCTGTGAGGTGTTTTGGATCCCCATCTCTTGCTATGAACTGGCAAAACAGCAGAATCCCCTTGACAATCTTGATTTTTCAAGGGAAATGAGAGAACACTGTACACCATCCAAGATATTAAAATGTTGTCAAGGCCCAACACGGCTGAATACTCTGAGGAGATGGCCTGTGAGGCGCCGCCTTTCAACTTTTCCCCCTTAGTATGGTGGTCAGTAACATGCGGGAGACTGCGGTAGGGGGTCATTTTTTTAATTGTGAACTGATGTGCTTTTACTCAATTCGGGAACCTCACAAGCCAAATTTGTAGTATTTTGCACGAATTGCAAGAGATGTTTGAATGTCGACGGTTGAAGTGGAAGCTCGTATTGAGCTTGCTAGAGACTGATGTGCCAAGCCTTCGATAGCTCAGTTGGTAGAGCAGAGGACTGTAGTGGTAAAACAGGCATCCTTAGGTCGCTGGTTCAAATCCAGATTGAAGGACTTTTGCCAAATGCAAATTTTATTGAATACTTGGAAAGTAAAATACTTGGAAAATAAAATAACAGACAATTTATAATTATATTATATTTCATCACTGAAAATAGATGCCTTTTGCTTTGAGGCTGTGGCCACGTTATGTTTCTGTCCAACACCAATCTTCATTGGTTTCCTGTGAGGTGTTTTGGATCCCCATCTCTTGCTATGAACTGGCAAAACAGCAGAATCCCCTTGACAATCTTGATTTCTCAAGGGAAATGAGAGAACACTATACACCATCCAAGATATTAAAATATTGTCAAGGCCCAACACGGGTGAATACTCTGAGGAGATGGCCTGTGAGGCGCCGCCTTTCAACTTTTCCCCCTTAGTATGGTGGTCAGTAACATGCGGGAGACTGCGGAGGGGGTCATTTTTTTAATTGTGAACTGATGTGCTTTTACTCAATTCGGGAACCTCACAAGCCAAATTTGTAGTATTTTGCATGAATTGCAAGAGATGTTTACAAGTCGACGGTTGAAGTGGAAGCTTGTATTGAGTTTACTAGAGAATGATTTGCCAAGCCTTCGATAGCTCGTCGCTGGTTCAAATCCGGCTCAAAGGACTTTTGCCAAATGCACATTTTATTGAATACTTGGAAAGTAAAATACTTGGAAAGTAAAATAACAGACAATTTATAATTATATTATATTTCATCACTGAAAATAGATGCCTTTTGCTTTGAGGCTGTGGCCACGTTATTTTTCTGTCCAACACGAATCTTCATTGGTTTCCTGTGAGGTGTTTTGGATCCCCATCTCTTGCTATGAACTGGCAAAACAGCAGAATCCGCTTGACAATCTTGATTTTTCAAGGGAAATGAGAGAACACTGTACACCATCCAAGATATTAAAATATTGTCAAGGCCCAACACGGCTGAATACTCTGAGGAGATGGCCTGTGAGGCGCGCCTTTCAACTTTTCCCCCTTAGTATGGTGGTCAGTAACATGCGGGAGACTGCGGAGGGGGTCATTTTTTTAATTGGGAACTGATGTGCTTTTACTCAATTCGGGAACCTCACAAGCCAAATTTGTAGTATTTTGCACGAATTGCAAGAGATGTTTCCAAGTCGACGGTTGAAGTGGAAGCTCGTATTGAGTTTGCTAGAGAATGATTTGCAAAGCCTTCGATAGCTCAGTTGGTATAGCGTAGGATTGTAGTGGTAAAACAGGCATCCTTAGGTTGCTGGTTCAAATCCGTCTCGAAGGACTTTTGCCAAATGCAAATTTTATTGAATACTTGGAAAGTAAAATACTTGGAAAATAAAATAACAGACAATTTATAATTATATTATATTTCATCACTGAAAATAGATGCCTTTTGCTTTGAGGCTGTGGCCATGTTATGTTTCTGTCCAACACCAATCTTCATTGTTTTCCTGTGAGGTGTTTTGGATCCCCATCTCTTGCTATGAACTGGCAAAACAGCAGAATCCCCTTGACAATCTTGATTTCTCAAGGGAAATGAGAGAACACTATACACCATCCAAGATATTAAAATATTGTCAAGGTCCAACACGGCTGAATACTCTGAGGAGATGGCCTGTGAGGCGCCGCCTTTCAACTTTTCCCCCTTAGTATGGTGGTCAGTAACATGCGGGAGACTGCGGAGGGGGTCATTTTTTTAATTGGGAACTGATGTGCTTTTACTAAATTCGGGAACCTCACAAGCCAAATTTGTAGTATTTTGCACGAATTGCAAGAGATGTTTGAATGTCGACGGTTGAAGTGGACGCTCGTATTGAGCTTGCTAGAAACTGATTTGCCAAGCCTTCAATAGCTCAGTTGGTAGAGCGGAGGACTGTAGTGGTAAAACAGGCATCCTTCGGTCGCTGGTTCAAACCCGCCTCGAAGGACTTTTGCCAAATGCACATTTTATTGAATACTTGGAAAGTAAAATACTTGGAAAGTAAAATAACAGACAATTTATAATTATATTATATTTCATCACTGAAAATAGATGCCTTTTGCTTTGAGGCTGTGGCCACGTTATTTTTCTGTCCGACACCAATCTTCGTTGGTTTCCTGTGAGGTGTTTTGGATCCCCATCTCTTGCTATGAACTGACAAAACAGCAGAATCCCCTTGACAATCTTGATTTCTCAAGGGAAATGGGAGAACACTATACACCATCCAAGATATTAAAATATTGTCAAGGCCAAACATTGATGAATACTCTGAGGAGATGGCCTGTTAGGCGCCGCCTTTCAACTTTTCCTCCTTAGTATGGTGGTCAGTAACATGCGGGAGACTGCGGAGGCGGTCGTTTTTTTAATTGGGAACTGATATGCTTTTACTCAATTCGGGAACCTCACAAGCCAAATTTGTAGTATTTTGCACGAATTGCAAGAGATGTTTGCATGTCGACGGTTGAAGTGGAAGCTCGAATTGAGCTTGCTAGAGAACGGTTTGCCAAGCCTTCGATAGCTCAGTTGGTAGAGGGGAGGACTGTAGTGGTAAAACAGGCATCCTTAGGTTGCTGGTTCAAATCCGGCTCGAAGGAGTTTTGCCAAATGCAAATTTTATTGAATACTTGGAAAGTAAAATACTTGGAAAATAACATAACAGACAATTTGTAATTATATTATATTTCATCACTGAAAATAGATGCCTTTTGCTTTAAGGCTGTGGCCACATTATTTTTCTGTCCAACACGAATCTTCATTGGTTTCCTGTGAGGTGTTTTGGATCCCCATCTCTTGCTATGAACTGGCAAAACAGCAGAATCCCCTTGACAATCTTGATTTTTCAAGGGAAATGGGAGAACACTATACACCATCCAAGATATTAAAATAGTGTCAAGGCCCAACACGGCTGAATACTCTGAGGAGATGGCCTGTGAGGCGCCGCCTTTCAACTTTTCCCCCTTAGTATGGTGGTCAGTAACATGCGGGAGACTGCGGTAGGGGGTCATTTTTTTAATTGTGAACTGAAGTGCTTTTACTCAATTCGGGAACCTCGCAAGCCAAATTTGTAGTATTTTGCACGAATTGCAAGAGATGTTTGAATGTCGACGGTTGAAGTGGAAGCTCGTATTGAGCTTGCTAGAGACTGATGTGCCAAGCCTTCGATAGCTCAGTTGGTAGAGCAGAGGACTGTAGTGGTAAAACAGGCATCCTTAGGTCGCTGGTTCAAATCCAGATTGAAGGACTTTTGCCAAATGCAAATTTTATTGAATACTTGGAAAGTAAAATACTTGGAAAATAAAATAACAGACAATTTATAATTATATTATATTTCATCACTGAAAATAGATGCCTTTTGCTTTGAGGCTGTGGCCACGTTATTTTTCTGTCCGACACCAATCTTCGTTGGTTTCCTGTGAGGTGTTTTGGATCCCCATCTCTTGCTATGAACTGACAAAACAGCAGAATCCCCTTGACAATCTTGATTTCTCAAGGAAAATGGGAGAACACTATATACCATCCAAGATATTAAAATATTGGCAAGGCCAAACACTGATGAATACTCTGAGGAGATGGCCTGTTAGGCGCCGCCTTTCAACTTTTCCTCCTTAGTATGGTGGTCAGTAACATGCGGGAGACTGCGGAGGCGGTCGTTTTTTTAATTGGGAACTGATATGCTTTTACTCAATTCGGGAACCTCACAAGCCAAATTTGTAGTATTTTGCACGAATTGCAAGAGATGTTTGCATGTCGACGGTTGAAGTGGAAGCTCGAATTGAGCTTGCTAGAGAACGGTTTGCCAAGCCTTCGATAGCTCAGTTGGTAGAGGGGAGGACTGTAGTGGTAAAACAGGCATCCTTAGGTTGCTGGTTCAAATCCGGCTCGAAGGAGTTTTGCCAAATGCAAATTTTATTGAATACTTGGAAAGTAAAATACTTGGAAAATAACATAACAGACAATTTATAATTATATTATATTTCATCACTGAAAATAGATGCCTTTTGCTTTAAGGCTGTGGCCACATTATTTTTCTGTCCAACACGAATCTTCATTGGTTTCCTGTGAGGTGTTTTGGATCCCCATCTCTTGCTATGAACTGGCAAAACAGCAGAATCCCCTTGACAATCTTGATTTTTCAAGGGAAATGGGAGAACACTATACACCATCCAAGATATTAAAATATTGTCAAGGCCAAACACGGCTGAATACTCTGAGGAGATGGCCTGTGAGGCGCCGCCTTTCAACTTTTCCCCCTTAGTATGGTGGTCAGTAACATGCGGGAGACTGCGGTAGGGGGTCATTTTTTTAACTGTGAACTGATGTGCTTTTACTCAATTCGGGAACCTCACAAGCCAAATTTGTAGTATTTTGCACGAATTGCAAGAGATGTTTGAATGTCGACGGTTGAAGTGGAAGCTCGTATTGAGCTTGCTAGAGACTGATGTGCCAAGCCTTCGATAGCTCAGTTGGTAGAGCAGAGGACTGTAGTGGTAAGACAGGCATCCTTAGGTCGCTGGTTCAAATCCAGATTGAAGGACTTTTGCCAAATGCAAATTTTATTGAATACTTGGAAAGTAAAATACTTGGAAAATAAAATAACAGACAATTTATAATTATATTATATTTCATCACTGAAAATAGATGCCTTTTGCTTTGAGGCTGTGGCCACGTTATGTTTCTGTCCAACACCAATCTTCATTGGTTTCCTGTGAGGTGTTTTGGATCCCCATCTCTTGCTATGAACTGGCAAAACAGCAGAATCCCCTTGACAATCTTGATTTCTCAAGGGAAATGAGAGAACACTATACACCATCCAAGATATTAAAATATTGTCAAGGCCCAACACGGCTGAATACTCTGAGGAGATGGCCTGTGAGGCGCCGCCTTTCAACTTTTCCCCCTTAGTATGGTGGTCAGTAACATGCGGGAGACTGCGGAGGGGGTCATTTTTTTAATTGGGAACTGATGTGCTTTTACTCAATTCGGGAACCTCACAAGCCAAATTTGTAGTATTTTGCACGAATTGCAAGAGATGTTTACAAGTCGACGGTTGAAGTGGAAGCTTGTATTGAGTTTACTAGAGAATGATTTGCCAAGCCTTCGATAGCTCGTCGCTGGTTCAAATCCGGCTCAAAGGACTTTTGCCAAATGCACATTTTATTGAATACTTGGAAAGTAAAATACTTGGAAAGTAAAATAACAGACAATTTATAATTATATTATATTTCATCACTGAAAATAGATGCCTTTTGCTTTGAGGCTGTGGCCACGTTATTTTTCTGTCCAACACGAATCTTCATTGGTTTCCTGTGAGGTGTTTTGGATCCCCATCTCTTGCTATGAACTGGCAAAACAGCAGAATCCCCTTGACAATCTTGATTTTTCAAGGGAAATGAGAGAACACTGTACACCATCCAAGATATTAAAATATTGTCAAGGCCCAACACGGCTGAATACTCTGAGGAGATGGCCTGTGAGGCGCCGCCTTTCAACTTTTCCCCCTTAGTATGGTGGTCAGTAACATGCGGGAGACTGCGGAGGGGGTCATTTTTTTAATTGGGAACTGATGTGCTTTTACTCAATTCGGGAACCTCACAAGCCAAATTTGTAGTATTTTGCACGAATTGCAAGAGATGTTTACAAGTCGACGTTTGAAGTGGAAGCTCGTATTGAGTTTGCTAGAGAATGACTTGCAAAGCCTTTGATAGCTCAGTTGGTAGAGCGGAGGATTGTAGTGGTAAAACAGGCATCCTTAAGTTGCTGGTTCAAATCCGGCTCGAAGGACTTTTGCCAAATGCAAATTTTATTGAATACTTGGAAAGTAAAATACTTGGAAAATAAAATAACAGACAATTTATAAGTATATTATATTTCATCACTGAAAATAGATGCCTTTTGCTTTGAGGCTGTGGCCATGTTATGTTTCTGTCCAACACCAATCTTCATTGTTTTCCTGTGAGGTGTTTTGGATCCCCATCTCTTGCTATGAACTGGCAAAACAGCAGAATCCCCTTGACAATCTTGATTTCTCAAGGGAAATGAGAGAACACTATACACCATCCAAGATATTAAAATATTGTCAAGGCCCAACACGGCTGAATACTCTGAGGAGATGGCCTGTGAGGCGCCGCCTTTCAACTTTTCCCCCTTAGTATGGTGGTCAGTAACATGCGGGAGACTGCGGAGGGGGTCATTTTTTTAATTGGGAACTGATGTGCTTTTACTAAATTCGGGAACCTCACAAGCCAAATTTGTAGTATTTTGCACGAATTGCAAGAGATGTTTGAATGTCGACGGTTGAAGTGGACGCTCGCATTGAGCTTGCTAGAAACTGATTTGCCAAGCCTTCGATAGCTCAGTTGGTAGAGCGGAGGACTGTAGTGGTAAAACAGGCATCCTTCGGTCGCTGGTTCAAACCCGGCTCGAAGGACTTTTGCCAAATGCACATTTTATTAAATACTTGGAAAGTAAAATAACAGACAATTTATAATTATATTATATTTCATCACTGAAAATAGATGCCTTTTGCTTTGAGGCTGTGGCCACGTTATTTTTCTGTCCGACACCAATCTTTGTTGGTTTCCTGTGAGGTGTTTTGGATCCCCATCTCTTGCTATGAACTGACAAAACAGCAGAATCCCCTTGACAATCTTGATTTCTCAAGGGAAATGGGAGAACACTATACACCATCCAAGATATTAAAATATTGTCAAGGCCAAACACTGATGAATACTCTGAGGAGATGGCCTGTTAGGCGCCGCCTTTCAACTTTTCCCCCTTAGTATGGTGGTCAGTAACATGCGGGAGACTGCGGTAGGGGGTCATTTTTTTAATTGTGAACTGATGTGCTTTTACTCAATTCGGGAACCTCACAAGCCAAATTTGTAGTATTTTGCACGAATTGCAAGAGATGTTTGAATGTCGATGGTTGAAGTGGAAGCTCGAATTGAGCTTGCTAGAGAACGGTTTGCCAAGCCTTCGATAGCTCAGTTGGTAGAGGGGAGGACTGTAGTGGTAAAACAGGCATCCTTAGGTTGCTGGTTCAAATCCGGCTCGAAGGAGTTTTGCCAAATGCAAATTTTATTGAATACTTGGAAAGTAAAATACTTGGGAAATAACATAACAGACAATTTATAATTATATTATATTTCATCACTGAAAATAGATGCCTTTTGCTTTGAGGCTGTGGCCACATTATTTTTCTGTCCAACACGAATCTTCATTGGTTTCCTGTGAGGTGTTTTGGATCCCCATCTCTTGCTATGAACTGGCAAAACAGCAGAATCCCCTTGACAATCTTGATTTCTCAAGGGAAATGAGAGAACACTATACACCATCCAAGATATTAAAATATTGTCAGGGCCCAACACGGCTGAATACTCTGAGGAGATGGCCTGTGAGGCGCCGCCTTTCAACTTTTCCCCCTTAGTATGGTGGTCAGTAACATGCGGGAGACTGCGGAGGGGGTCATTTTTTTAATTGGGAACTGATGTGCTTTTACTCAATTCGGGAACCTCACAAGCCAAATTTGTAGTATTTTGCACGAATTGCAAGAGATGTTTACAAGTCGACGGTTGAAGTGGAAGCTTGTATTGAGTTTACTAGAGAATGATTTGCCAAGCCTTCGATAGCTCGTCGCTGGTTCAAATCCGGCTCAAAGGACTTTTGCCAAATGCACATTTTATTGAATACTTGGAAAGTAAAATACTTGGAAAGTAAAATAACAGACAATTTATAATTATATTATATTTCATCACTGAAAATAGATGCCTTTTGCTTTGAGGCTGTGGCCACGTTATTTTTCTGTCCAACACGAATCTTCATTGGTTTCCTGTGAGGTGTTTTGGATCCCCATCGCTTGCTATGAACTGGCAAAACAGCAGAATCCCCTTGACAATCTTGATTTTTCAAGGGAAATGAGAGAACACTGTACACCATCCAAGATATTAAAATATTGTCAAGGCCCAACACGGCTGAATACTCTGAGGAGATGGCCTGTGAGGCGCCGCCTTTCAACTTTTCCCCCTTAGTATGGTGGTCAGTAACATGCGGGAGACTGCGGAGGGGGTCATTTTTTTAATTGGGAACTGATGTGCTTTTACTCAATTCGGGAACCTCACAAGCCAAATTTGTAGTATTTTGCACGAATTGCAAGAGATGTTTCCAAGTCGACGGTTGAAGTGGAAGCTCGTATTGAGTTTGCTAGAGAATGATTTGCAAAGCCTTTGATAGGTCAGTTGGTAGAGCGGAGGATTGTAGTGGTAAAACAGGCATCCTTAGGTTGCTGGTTCAAATCCGTCTCGAAGGACTTTTGCCAAATGCAAATTTTATTGAATACTTGGAAAGTAAAATACTTGGAAAATAAAATAACAGACAATTTATAATTATATTATATTTCATCACTGAAAATAGATGCCTTTTGCTTTGAGGCTGTGGCCATGTTATGTTTCTGTCCAACACCAATCTTCATTGTTTTCCTGTGAGGTGTTTTGGATCCCCATCTCTTGCTATGAACTGGCAAAACAGCAGAATCCCCTTGACAATCTTGATTTCTCAAGGGAAATGAGAGAACACTATACACCATCCAAGATATTAAAATATTGTCAAGGCCCAACACGGCTGAATACTCTGAGGAGATGGCCTGTGAGGCGCCGCCTTTCAACTTTTCCCCCTTAGTATGGTGGTCAGTAACATGCGGGAGACTGCGGAGGGGGTCATTTTTTTAATTGGGAACTGATGTGCTTTTACTAAATTCGGGAACCTCACAAGCCAAATTTGTAGTATTTTGCACGAATTGCAAGAGATGTTTGAATGTCGACGGTTGAAGTGGATGCTCGTATTGAGCTTGCTAGAACTGATTTGCCAAGCCTTCGATAGCTCAGTTGGTAGAGCGGAGGACTGTAGTGGTAAAACAGGCATCCTTCGGTCGCTGGTTCAAACCCGCCTCGAAGGACTTTTGCCAAATGCACATTTTATTGAATACTTGGAAAGTAAAATACTTGGAAAGTAAAATAACAGACAATTTATAATTATATTATATTTCATCACTGAAAATAGATGCCTTTTGCTTTGAGGCTGTGGCCACGTTATTTTTCTGTCCGACACCAATCTTCGTTGGTTTCCTGTGAGGTGTTTTGGATCCCCATCTCTTGCTATGAACTGACAAAACAGCAGAATCCCCTTGACAATCTTGATTTCTCAAGGGAAATGGGAGAACACTATACACCATCCAAGATATTAAAATATTGTCAAGGCCAAACACTGATGAATACTCTGAGGAGATGGCCTGTTAGGCGCCGCCTTTCAACTTTTCCTCCTTAGTATGGTGGTCAGTAACATGCGGGAGACTGCGGAGGCGGTCGTTTTTTTAATTGGGAACTGATATGCTTTTACTCAATTCGGGAACCTCACAAGCCAAATTTGTAGTATTTTGCACGAATTGCAAGAGATGTTTGCATGTCGACGGTTGAAGTGGAAGCTCGAATTGAGCTTGCTAGAGAACGGTTTGCCAAGCCTTCGATAGCTCAGTTGGTAGAGGGGAGGACTGTAGTGGTAAAACAGGCATCCTTAGGTTGCTGGTTCAAATCCGGCTCGAAGGAGTTTTGCCAAATGCAAATTTTATTGAATACTTGGAAAGTAAAATACTTGGAAAATAACATAACAGACAATTTATAATTATATTATATTTCATCACTGAAAATAGATGCCTTTTGCTTTAAGGCTGTGGCCACATTATTTTTCTGTCCAACACGAATCTTCATTGGTTTCCTGTGAGGTGTTTTGGATCCCCATCTCTTGCTATGAACTGGCAAAACAGCAGAATCCCCTTGACAATCTTGATTTTTCAAGGGAAATGAGAGAACACTGTACACCATCCAAGATATTAAAATATTGTCAAGGCCCAACACGGCTGAATACTCTGAGGAGATGGCCTGTGAGGCGCCGCCTTTCAACTTTTCCCCCTTAGTATGGTGGTCAGTAACATGCGGGAGACTGCGGTAGGGGGTCATTTTTTTAATTGTGAACTGATGTGCTTTTACTCAATTCGGGAACCTCACAAGCCAAATTTGTAGTATTTTGCACGAATTGCAAGAGATGTTTGAATGTCGACGGTTGAAGTGGAAGCTCGTATTGAGCTTGCTAGAGACTGATGTGCCAAGCCTTCGATAGCTCAGTTGGTAGAGCAGAGGACTGTAGTGGTAAAACAGGCATCCTTAGGTCGCTGGTTCAAATCCAGATTGAAGGACTTTTGCCAAATGCAAATTTTATTGAATACTTGGAAAGTAAAATACTTGGAAAATAAAATAACAGACAATTTATAATTATATTATATTTCATCACTGAAAATAGATGCCTTTTGCTTTGAGGCTGTGGCCACGTTATGTTTCTGTCCAACACCAATCTTCATTGGTTTCCTGTGAGGTGTTTTGGATCCCCATCTCTTGCTATGAACTGGCAAAACAGCAGAATCCCCTTGACAATCTTGATTTCTCAAGGGAAATGAGAGAACACTATACACCATCCAAGATATTAAAATATTGTCAAGGCCCAACACGGCTGAATACTCTGAGGAGATGGCCTGTGAGGCGCCGCCTTTCAACTTTTCCCCCTTAGTATGGTGGTCAGTAACATGCGGGAGACTGCGGAGGGGGTCATTTTTTTAATTGTGAACTGATGTGCTTTTACTCAATTCGGGAACCTCACAAGCCAAATTTGTAGTATTTTGCATGAATTGCAAGAGATGTTTACAAGTCGACGGTTGAAGTGGAAGCTTGTGTTGAGTTTACTAGAGAATGATTTGCCAAGCCTTCGATAGCTCGTCGCTGGTTCAAATCCGGCTCAAAGGACTTTTGCCAAATGCACATTTTATTGAATACTTGGAAAGTAAAATACTTGGAAAGTAAAATAACAGACAATTTATAATTATATTATATTTCATCACTGAAAATAGATGCCTTTTGCTTTGAGGCTGTGGCCACGTTATTTTTCTGTCCAACACGAATCTTCATTGGTTTCCTGTGAGGTGTTTTGGATCCCCATCTCTTGCTATGAACTGGCAAAACAGCAGAATCCGCTTGACAATCTTGATTTTTCAAGGGAAATGAGAGAACACTGTACACCATCCAAGATATTAAAATATTGTCAAGGCCCAACACGGCTGAATACTCTGAGGAGATGGCCTGTGAGGCGCGCCTTTCAACTTTTCCCCCTTAGTATGGTGGTCAGTAACATGCGGGAGACTGCGGAGGGGGTCATTTTTTTAATTGGGAACTGATGTGCTTTTACTCAATTCGGGAACCTCACAAGCCAAATTTGTAGTATTTTGCACGAATTGCAAGAGATGTTTCCAAGTCGACGGTTGAAGTGGAAGCTCGTATTGAGTTTGCTAGAGAGTGATTTGCAAAGCCTTTGATAGCTCAGTTGGTAGAGCGGAGGATTGTAGTGGTAAAACAGGCATCCTTAGGTTGCTGGTTCAAATCCGTCTCGAAGGACTTTTGCCAAATGCAAATTTTATTGAATACTTGGAAAGTAAAATACTTGGAAAATAAAATAACAGACAATTTATAATTATATTATATTTCATCACTGAAAATAGATGCCTTTTGCTTTGAGGCTGTGGCCATGTTATGTTTCTGTCCAACACCAATCTTCATTGTTTTCCTGTGAGGTGTTTTGGATCCCCATCTCTTGCTATGAACTGGCAAAACAGCAGAATCCCCTTGACAATCTTGATTTCTCAAGGGAAATGAGAGAACACTATACACCATCCAAGATATTAAAATATTGTCAAGGTCCAACACGGCTGAATACTCTGAGGAGATGGCCTGTGAGGCGCCGCCTTTCAACTTTGTATGGTGGTCAGTAACATGCGGGAGACTGCGGAGGGGGTCATTTTTTTAATTGGGAACTGATGTGCTTTTACTAAATTCGGGAACCTCACAAGCCAAATTTGTAGTATTTTGCACGAATTGCAAGAGATGTTTGAATGTCGACGGTTGAAGTGGACGCTCGTATTGAGCTTGCTAGAAACTGATTTGCCAAGCCTTCAATAGCTCAGTTGGTAGAGCGGAGGACTGTAGTGGTAAAACAGGCATCCTTCGGTCGCTGGTTCAAACCCGCCTCGAAGGACTTTTGCCAAATGCACATTTTATTGAATACTTGGAAAGTAAAATACTTGGAAAGTAAAATAACAGACAATTTATAATTATATTATATTTCATCACTGAAAATAGATGCCTTTTGCTTTGAGGCTGTGGCCACGTTATTTTTCTGTCCGACACCAATCTTCGTTGGTTTCCTGTGAGGTGTTTTGGATCCCCATCTCTTGCTATGAACTGACAAAACAGCAGAATCCCCTTGACAATCTTGATTTCTCAAGGGAAATGGGAGAACACTATACACCATCCAAGATATTAAAATATTGTCAAGGCCAAACATTGATGAATACTCTGAGGAGATGGCCTGTTAGGCGCCGCCTTTCAACTTTTCCTCCTTAGTATGGTGGTCAGTAACATGCGGGAGACTGCGGAGGCGGTCGTTTTTTTAATTGGGAACTGATATGCTTTTACTCAATTCGGGAACCTCACAAGCCAAATTTGTAGTATTTTGCACGAATTGCAAGAGATGTTTGCATGTCGACGGTTGAAGTGGAAGCTCGAATTGAGCTTGCTAGAGAACGGTTTGCCAAGCCTTCGATAGCTCAGTTGGTAGAGGGGAGGACTGTAGTGGTAAAACAGGCGTCCTTAGGTTGCTGGTTCAAATCCGGCTCGAAGGAGTTTTGCCAAATGCAAATTTTATTGAATACTTGGAAAGTAAAATACTTGGAAAATAACATAACAGACAATTTATAATTATATTATATTTCATCACTGAAAATAGATGCCTTTTGCTTTAAGGCTGTGGCCACATTATTTTTCTGTCCAACACGAATCTTCATTGGTTTCCTGTGAGGTGTTTTGGATCCCCATCTCTTGCTATGAACTGGCAAAACAGCAGAATCCCCTTGACAATCTTGATTTTTCAAGGGAAATGGGAGAACACTATACACCATCCAAGATATTAAAATAGTGTCAAGGCCCAACACGGCTGAATACTCTGAGGAGATGGCCTGTGAGGCGCCGCCTTTCAACTTTTCCCCCTTAGTATGGTGGTCAGTAACATGCGGGAGACTGCGGTAGGGGGTCATTTTTTTAATTGTGAACTGAAGTGCTTTTACTCAATTCGGGAACCTCGCAAGCCAAATTTGTAGTATTTTGCACGAATTGCAAGAGATGTTTGAATGTCGACGGTTGAAGTGGAAGCTCGTATTGAGCTTGCTAGAGACTGATGTGCCAAGCCTTCGATAGCTCAGTTGGTAGAGCAGAGGACTGTAGTGGTAAAACAGGCATCCTTAGGTCGCTGGTTCAAATCCAGATTGAAGGACTTTTGCCAAATGCAAATTTTATTGAATACTTGGAAAGTAAAATACTTGGAAAATAAAATAACAGACAATTTATAATTATATTATATTTCATCACTGAAAATAGATGCCTTTTGCTTTGAGGCTGTGGCCACGTTATTTTTCTGTCCGACACCAATCTTCGTTGGTTTCCTGTGAGGTGTTTTGGATCCCCATCTCTTGCTATGAACTGACAAAACAGCAGAATCCCCTTGACAATCTTGATTTCTCAAGGGAAATGGGAGAACACTATATACCATCCAAGATATTAAAATATTGGCAAGGCCAAACACTGATGAATACTCTGAGGAGATGGCCTGTTAGGCGCCGCCTTTCAACTTTTCCTCCTTAGTATGGTGGTCAGTAACATGCGGGAGACTGCGGAGGCGGTCGTTTTTTTAATTGGGAACTGATATGCTTTTACTCAATTCGGGAACCTCACAAGCCAAATTTGTAGTATTTTGCACGAATTGCAAGAGATGTTTGCATGTCGACGGTTGAAGTGGAAGCTCGAATTGAGCTTGCTAGAGAACGGTTTGCCAAGCCTTCGATAGCTCAGTTGGTAGAGGGGAGGACTGTAGTGGTAAAACAGGCATCCTTAGGTTGCTGGTTCAAATCCGGCTCGAAGGAGTTTTGCCAAATGCAAATTTTATTGAATACTTGGAAAGTAAAATACTTGGAAAATAACATAACAGACAATTTATAATTATATTATATTTCATCACTGAAAATAGATGCCTTTTGCTTTAAGGCTGTGGCCACATTATTTTTCTGTCCAACACGAATCTTCATTGGTTTCCTGTGAGGTGTTTTGGATCCCCATCTCTTGCTATGAACTGGCAAAACAGCAGAATCCCCTTGACAATCTTGATTTTTCAAGGGAAATGGGAGAACACTATACACCATCCAAGATATTAAAATATTGTCAAGGCCAAACACGGCTGAATACTCTGAGGAGATGGCCTGTGAGGCGCCGCCTTTCAACTTTTCCCCCTTAGTATGGTGGTCAGTAACATGCGGGAGACTGCGGTAGGGGGTCATTTTTTTAATTGTGAACTGATGTGCTTTTACTCAATTCGGGAACCTCACAAGCCAAATTTGTAGTATTTTGCACGAATTGCAAGAGATGTTTGAATGTCGACGGTTGAAGTGGAAGCTCGTATTGAGCTTGCTAGAGACTGATGTGCCAAGCCTTCGATAGCTCAGTTGGTAGAGCAGAGGACTGTAGTGGTAAAACAGGCATCCTTAGGTCGCTGGTTCAAATCCAGATTGAAGGACTTTTGCCAAATGCAAATTTTATTGAATACTTGGAAAGTAAAATACTTGGAAAATAAAATAACAGACAATTTATAATTATATTATATTTCATCACTGAAAATAGATGCCTTTTGCTTTGAGGCTGTGGCCACGTTATGTTTCTGTCCAACACCAATCTTCATTGGTTTCCTGTGAGGTGTTTTGGATCCCCATCTCTTGCTATGAACTGGCAAAACAGCAGAATCCCCTTGACAATCTTGATTTCTCAAGGGAAATGAGAGAACACTATACACCATCCAAGATATTAAAATATTGTCAAGGCCCAACACGGCTGAATACTCTGAGGAGATGGCCTGTGAGGCGCCGCCTTTCAACTTTTCCCCCTTAGTATGGTGGTCAGTAACATGCGGGAGACTGCGGAGGGGGTCATTTTTTTAATTGGGAACTGATGTGCTTTTACTCAATTCGGGAACCTCACAAGCCAAATTTGTAGTATTTTGCACGAATTGCAAGAGATGTTTCCAAGTCGACGGTTGAAGTGGAAGCTCGTATTGAGTTTGCTAGAGAATGATTTGCAAAGCCTTTGATAGCTCAGTTGGTAGAGCGGAGGATTGTAGTGGTAAAACAGGCATCCTTAGGTTGCTGGTTCAAATCCGTCTCGAAGGACTTTTGCCAAATGCAAATTTTATTGAATACTTGGAAAGTAAAATACTTGGAAAATAAAATAACAGACAATTTATAATTATATTATATTTCATCACTGAAAATAGATGCCTTTTGCTTTGAGGCTGTGGCCATGTTATGTTTCTGTCCAACACCAATCTTCATTGTTTTCCTGTGAGGTGTTTTGGATCCCCATCTCTTGCTATGAACTGGCAAAACAGCAGAATCCCCTTGACAATCTTGATTTCTCAAGGGAAATGAGAGAACACTATACACCATCCAAGATATTAAAATATTGTCAAGGTCCAACACGGCTGAATACTCTGAGGAGATGGCCTGTGAGGCGCCGCCTTTCAACTTTTCCCCCTTAGTATGGTGGTCAGTAACATGCGGGAGACTGCGGAGGGGGTCATTTTTTTAATTGGGAACTGATGTGCTTTTACTAAATTCGGGAACCTCACAAGCCAAATTTGTAGTATTTTGCACGAATTGCAAGAGATGTTTGAATGTCGACGGTTGAAGTGGACGCTCGTATTGAGCTTGCTAGAAACTGATTTGCCAAGCCTTCAATAGCTCAGTTGGTAGAGCGGAGGACTGTAGTGGTAAAACAGGCATCCTTCGGTTGCTGGTTCAAACCCGCCTCGAAGGACTTTTGCCAAATGCACATTTTATTGAATACTTGGAAAGTAAAATACTTGGAAAGTAAAATAACAGACAATTTATAATTATATTATATTTCATCACTGAAAATAGATGCCTTTTGCTTTGAGGCTGTGGCCATGTTATGTTTCTGTCCAACACCAATCTTCATTGTTTTCCTGTGAGGTGTTTTGGATCCCCATCTCTTGCTATGAACTGGCAAAACAGCAGAATCCCCTTGACAATCTTGATTTCTCAAGGGAAATGAGAGAACACTATACACCATCCAAGATATTAAAATATTGTCAAGGTCCAACACGGCTGAATACTCTGAGGAGATGGCCTGTGAGGCGCCGCCTTTCAACTTTTCCCCCTTAGTATGGTGGTCAGTAACATGCGGGAGACTGCGGAGGGGGTCATTTTTTTAATTGGGAACTGATGTGCTTTTACTAAATTCGGGAACCTCACAAGCCAAATTTGTAGTATTTTGCACGAATTGCAAGAGATGTTTGAATGTCGACGGTTGAAGTGGACGCTCGTATTGAGCTTGCTAGAAACTGATTTGCCAAGCCTTCAATAGCTCAGTTGGTAGAGCGGAGGACTGTAGTGGTAAAACAGGCATCCTTCGGTCGCTGGTTCAAACCCGCCTCGAAGGACTTTTGCCAAATGCACATTTTATTGAATACTTGGAAAGTAAAATACTTGGAAAGTAAAATAACAGACAATTTATAATTATATTATATTTCATCACTGAAAATAGATGCCTTTTGCTTTGAGGCTGTGGCCACGTTATTTTTCTGTCCGACACCAATCTTCGTTGGTTTCCTGTGAGGTGTTTTGGATCCCCATCTCTTGCTATGAACTGACAAAACAGCAGAATCCCCTTGACAATCTTGATTTCTCAAGGGAAATGGGAGAACACTATACACCATCCAAGATATTAAAATATTGTCAAGGCCAAACATTGATGAATACTCTGAGGAGATGGCCTGTTAGGCGCCGCCTTTCAACTTTTCCTCCTTAGTATGGTGTCAGTAACATGCGGGAGACTGCGGAGGCGGTCGTTTTTTTAATTGGGAACTGATATGCTTTTACTCAATTCGGGAACCTCACAAGCCAAATTTGTAGTATTTTGCACGAATTGCAAGAGATGTTTGCATGTCGACGGTTGAAGTGGAAGCTCGAATTGAGCTTGCTAGAGAACGGTTTGCCAAGCCTTCGATAGCTCAGTTGGTAGAGGGGAGGACTGTAGTGGTAAAACAGGCATCCTTAGGTTGCTGGTTCAAATCCGGCTCGAAGGAGTTTTGCCAAATGCAAATTTTATTGAATACTTGGAAAGTAAAATACTTGGAAAATAACATAACAGACAATTTATAATTATATTATATTTCATCACTGAAAATAGATGCCTTTTGCTTTAAGGCTGTGGCCACATTATTTTTCTGTCCAACACGAATCTTCATTGGTTTCCTGTGAGGTGTTTTGGATCCCCATCTCTTGCTATGAACTGGCAAAACAGCAGAATCCCCTTGACAATCTTGATTTTTCAAGGGAAATGGGAGAACACTATACACCATCCAAGATATTAAAATATTGTCAAGGCCCAACACGGCTGAATACTCTGAGGAGATGGCCTGTGAGGCGCCGCCTTTCAACTTTTCCCCCTTAGTATGGTGGTCAGTAACATGCGGGAGACTGCGGAGGGGGTCATTTTTTTAATTGGGAACTGATGTGCTTTTACTCAATTCGGGAACCTCACAAGCCAAATTTGTAGTATTTTGCACGAATTGCAAGAGATGTTTCCAAGTCGACGGTTGAAGTGGAAGCTCGTATTGAGTTTGCTAGAGAGTGATTTGCAAAGCCTTTGATAGCTCAGTTGGTAGAGCGGAGGATTGTAGTGGTAAAACAGGCATCCTTAGGTTGCTGGTTCAAATCCGTCTCGAAGGACTTTTGCCAAATGCAAATTTTATTGAATACTTGGAAAGTAAAATACTTGGAAAATAAAATAACAGACAATTTATAATTATATTATATTTCATCACTGAAAATAGATGCCTTTTGCTTTGAGGCTGTGGCCATGTTATGTTTCTGTCCAACACCAATCTTCATTGTTTTCCTGTGAGGTGTTTTGGATCCCCATCTCTTGCTATGAACTGGCAAAACAGCAGAATCCCCTTGACAATCTTGATTTCTCAAGGGAAATGAGAGAACACTATACACCATCCAAGATATTAAAATATTGTCAAGGTCCAACACGGCTGAATACTCTGAGGAGATGGCCTGTGAGGCGCCGCCTTTCAACTTTTCCCCCTTAGTATGGTGGTCAGTAACATGCGGGAGACTGCGGAGGGGGTCATTTTTTTAATTGGGAACTGATGTGCTTTTACTAAATTCGGGAACCTCACAAGCCAAATTTGTAGTATTTTGCACGAATTGCAAGAGATGTTTGAATGTCGACGGTTGAAGTGGACGCTCGTATTGAGCTTGCTAGAAACTGATTTGCCAAGCCTTCAATAGCTCAGTTGGTAGAGCGGAGGACTGTAGTGGTAAAACAGGCATCCTTCGGTCGCTGGTTCAAACCCGCCTCGAAGGACTTTTGCCAAATGCACATTTTATTGAATACTTGGAAAGTAAAATACTTGGAAAGTAAAATAACAGACAATTTATAATTATATTATATTTCATCACTGAAAATAGATGCCTTTTGCTTTGAGGCTGTGGCCACGTTATTTTTCTGTCCGACACCAATCTTCGTTGGTTTCCTGTGAGGTGTTTTGGATCCCCATCTCTTGCTATGAACTGACAAAACAGCAGAATCCCCTTGACAATCTTGATTTCTCAAGGGAAATGGGAGAACACTATACACCATCCAAGATATTAAAATATTGTCAAGGCCAAACATTGATGAATACTCTGAGGAGATGGCCTGTTAGGCGCCGCCTTTCAACTTTTCCTCCTTAGTATGGTGGTCAGTAACATGCGGGAGACTGCGGAGGCGGTCGTTTTTTTAATTGGGAACTGATATGCTTTTACTCAATTCGGGAACCTCACAAGCCAAATTTGTAGTATTTTGCACGAATTGCAAGAGATGTTTGCATGTCGACGGTTGAAGTGGAAGCTCGAATTGAGCTTGCTAGAGAACGGTTTGCCAAGCCTTCGATAGCTCAGTTGGTAGAGGGGAGGACTGTAGTGGTAAAACAGGCGTCCTTAGGTTGCTGGTTCAAATCCGGCTCGAAGGAGTTTTGCCAAATGCAAATTTTATTGAATACTTGGAAAGTAAAATACTTGGAAAATAACATAACAGACAATTTATAATTATATTATATTTCATCACTGAAAATAGATGCCTTTTGCTTTAAGGCTGTGGCCACATTATTTTTCTGTCCAACACGAATCTTCATTGGTTTCCTGTGAGGTGTTTTGGATCCCCATCTCTTGCTATGAACTGGCAAAACAGCAGAATCCCCTTGACAATCTTGATTTTTCAAGGGAAATGGGAGAACACTATACACCATCCAAGATATTAAAATAGTGTCAAGGCCCAACACGGCTGAATACTCTGAGGAGATGGCCTGTGAGGCGCCGCCTTTCAACTTTTCCCCCTTAGTATGGTGGTCAGTAACATGCGGGAGACTGCGGTAGGGGGTCATTTTTTTAATTGTGAACTGAAGTGCTTTTACTCAATTCGGGAACCTCGCAAGCCAAATTTGTAGTATTTTGCACGAATTGCAAGAGATGTTTGAATGTCGACGGTTGAAGTGGAAGCTCGTATTGAGCTTGCTAGAGACTGATGTGCCAAGCCTTCGATAGCTCAGTTGGTAGAGCAGAGGACTGTAGTGGTAAAACAGGCATCCTTAGGTCGCTGGTTCAAATCCAGATTGAAGGACTTTTGCCAAATGCAAATTTTATTGAATACTTGGAAAGTAAAATACTTGGAAAATAAAATAACAGACAATTTATAATTATATTATATTTCATCACTGAAAATAGATGCCTTTTGCTTTGAGGCTGTGGCCACGTTATTTTTCTGTCCGACACCAATCTTCGTTGGTTTCCTGTGAGGTGTTTTGGATCCCCATCTCTTGCTATGAACTGACAAAACAGCAGAATCCCCTTGACAATCTTGATTTCTCAAGGGAAATGGGAGAACACTATATACCATCCAAGATATTAAAATATTGGCAAGGCCAAACACTGATGAATACTCTGAGGAGATGGCCTGTTAGGCGCCGCCTTTCAACTTTTCCTCCTTAGTATGGTGGTCAGTAACATGCGGGAGACTGCGGAGGCGGTCGTTTTTTTAATTGGGAACTGATATGCTTTTACTCAATTCGGGAACCTCACAAGCCAAATTTGTAGTATTTTGCACGAATTGCAAGAGATGTTTGCATGTCGACGGTTGAAGTGGAAGCTCGAATTGAGCTTGCTAGAGAACGGTTTGCCAAGCCTTCGATAGCTCAGTTGGTAGAGGGGAGGACTGTAGTGGTAAAACAGGCATCCTTAGGTTGCTGGTTCAAATCCGGCTCGAAGGAGTTTTGCCAAATGCAAATTTTATTGAATACTTGGAAAGTAAAATACTTGGAAAATAACATAACAGACAATTTATAATTATATTATATTTCATCACTGAAAATAGATGCCTTTTGCTTTAAGGCTGTGGCCACATTATTTTTCTGTCCAACACGAATCTTCATTGGTTTCCTGTGAGGTGTTTTGGATCCCCATCTCTTGCTATGAACTGGCAAAACAGCAGAATCCCCTTGACAATCTTGATTTTTCAAGGGAAATGGGAGAACACTATACACCATCCAAGATATTAAAATATTGTCAAGGCCAAACACGGCTGAATACTCTGAGGAGATGGCCTGTGAGGCGCCGCCTTTCAACTTTTCCCCCTTAGTATGGTGGTCAGTAACATGCGGGAGACTGCGGTAGGGGGTCATTTTTTTAATTGTGAACTGATGTGCTTTTACTCAATTCGGGAACCTCACAAGCCAAATTTGTAGTATTTTGCACGAATTGCAAGAGATGTTTGAATGTCGACGGTTGAAGTGGAAGCTCGTATTGAGCTTGCTAGAGACTGATGTGCCAAGCCTTCGATAGCTCAGTTGGTAGAGCAGAGGACTGTAGTGGTAAAACAGGCATCCTTAGGTCGCTGGTTCAAATCCAGATTGAAGGACTTTTGCCAAATGCAAATTTTATTGAATACTTGGAAAGTAAAATACTTGGAAAATAAAATAACAGACAATTTATAATTATATTATATTTCATCACTGAAAATAGATGCCTTTTGCTTTGAGGCTGTGGCCACGTTATGTTTCTGTCCAACACCAATCTTCATTGGTTTCCTGTGAGGTGTTTTGGATCCCCATCTCTTGCTATGAACTGGCAAAACAGCAGAATCCCCTTGACAATCTTGATTTCTCAAGGGAAATGAGAGAACACTATACACCATCCAAGATATTAAAATATTGTCAAGGCCCAACACGGCTGAATACTCTGAGGAGATGGCCTGTGAGGCGCCGCCTTTCAACTTTTCCCCCTTAGTATGGTGGTCAGTAACATGCGGGAGACTGCGGAGGGGGTCATTTTTTTAATTGGGAACTGATGTGCTTTTACTCAATTCGGGAACCTCACAAGCCAAATTTGTAGTATTTTGCACGAATTGCAAGAGATGTTTCCAAGTCGACGGTTGAAGTGGAAGCTCGTATTGAGTTTGCTAGAGAATGATTTGCAAAGCCTTTGATAGCTCAGTTGGTAGAGCGGAGGATTGTAGTGGTAAAACAGGCATCCTTAGGTTGCTGGTTCAAATCCGTCTCGAAGGACTTTTGCCAAATGCAAATTTTATTGAATACTTGGAAAGTAAAATACTTGGAAAATAAAATAACAGACAATTTATAATTATATTATATTTCATCACTGAAAATAGATGCCTTTTGCTTTGAGGCTGTGGCCATGTTATGTTTCTGTCCAACACCAATCTTCATTGTTTTCCTGTGAGGTGTTTTGGATCCCCATCTCTTGCTATGAACTGGCAAAACAGCAGAATCCCCTTGACAATCTTGATTTCTCAAGGGAAATGAGAGAACACTATACACCATCCAAGATATTAAAATATTGTCAAGGTCCAACACGGCTGAATACTCTGAGGAGATGGCCTGTGAGGCGCCGCCTTTCAACTTTTCCCCCTTAGTATGGTGGTCAGTAACATGCGGGAGACTGCGGAGGGGGTCATTTTTTTAATTGGGAACTGATGTGCTTTTACTAAATTCGGGAACCTCACAAGCCAAATTTGTAGTATTTTGCACGAATTGCAAGAGATGTTTGAATGTCGACGGTTGAAGTGGACGCTCGTATTGAGCTTGCTAGAAACTGATTTGCCAAGCCTTCAATAGCTCAGTTGGTAGAGCGGAGGACTGTAGTGGTAAAACAGGCATCCTTCGGTTGCTGGTTCAAACCCGCCTCGAAGGACTTTTGCCAAATGCACATTTTATTGAATACTTGGAAAGTAAAATACTTGGAAAGTAAAATAACAGACAATTTATAATTATATTATATTTCATCACTGAAAATAGATGCCTTTTGCTTTGAGGCTGTGGCCATGTTATGTTTCTGTCCAACACCAATCTTCATTGTTTTCCTGTGAGGTGTTTTGGATCCCCATCTCTTGCTATGAACTGGCAAAACAGCAGAATCCCCTTGACAATCTTGATTTCTCAAGGGAAATGAGAGAACACTATACACCATCCAAGATATTAAAATATTGTCAAGGTCCAACACGGCTGAATACTCTGAGGAGATGGCCTGTGAGGCGCCGCCTTTCAACTTTTCCCCCTTAGTATGGTGGTCAGTAACATGCGGGAGACTGCGGAGGGGGTCATTTTTTTAATTGGGAACTGATGTGCTTTTACTAAATTCGGGAACCTCACAAGCCAAATTTGTAGTATTTTGCACGAATTGCAAGAGATGTTTGAATGTCGACGGTTGAAGTGGACGCTCGTATTGAGCTTGCTAGAAACTGATTTGCCAAGCCTTCAATAGCTCAGTTGGTAGAGCGGAGGACTGTAGTGGTAAAACAGGCATCCTTCGGTCGCTGGTTCAAACCCGCCTCGAAGGACTTTTGCCAAATGCACATTTTATTGAATACTTGGAAAGTAAAATACTTGGAAAGTAAAATAACAGACAATTTATAATTATATTATATTTCATCACTGAAAATAGATGCCTTTTGCTTTGAGGCTGTGGCCACGTTATTTTTCTGTCCGACACCAATCTTCGTTGGTTTCCTGTGAGGTGTTTTGGATCCCCATCTCTTGCTATGAACTGACAAAACAGCAGAATCCCCTTGACAATCTTGATTTCTCAAGGGAAATGGGAGAACACTATACACCATCCAAGATATTAAAATATTGTCAAGGCCAAACATTGATGAATACTCTGAGGAGATGGCCTGTTAGGCGCCGCCTTTCAACTTTTCCTCCTTAGTATGGTGTCAGTAACATGCGGGAGACTGCGGAGGCGGTCGTTTTTTTAATTGGGAACTGATATGCTTTTACTCAATTCGGGAACCTCACAAGCCAAATTTGTAGTATTTTGCACGAATTGCAAGAGATGTTTGCATGTCGACGGTTGAAGTGGAAGCTCGAATTGAGCTTGCTAGAGAACGGTTTGCCAAGCCTTCGATAGCTCAGTTGGTAGAGGGGAGGACTGTAGTGGTAAAACAGGCATCCTTAGGTTGCTGGTTCAAATCCGGCTCGAAGGAGTTTTGCCAAATGCAAATTTTATTGAATACTTGGAAAGTAAAATACTTGGAAAATAACATAACAGACAATTTATAATTATATTATATTTCATCACTGAAAATAGATGCCTTTTGCTTTAAGGCTGTGGCCACATTATTTTTCTGTCCAACACGAATCTTCATTGGTTTCCTGTGAGGTGTTTTGGATCCCCATCTCTTGCTATGAACTGGCAAAACAGCAGAATCCCCTTGACAATCTTGATTTTTCAAGGGAAATGGGAGAACACTATACACCATCCAAGATATTAAAATATTGTCAAGGCCCAACACGGCTGAATACTCTGAGGAGATGGCCTGTGAGGCGCCGCCTTTCAACTTTTCCCCCTTAGTATGGTGGTCAGTAACATGCGGGAGACTGCGGTAGGGGGTCATTTTTTTAATTGTGAACTGATGTGCTTTTACTCAATTCGGGAACCTCGCAAGCCAAATTTGTAGTATTTTGCACGAATTGCAAGAGATGTTTGAATGTCGACGGTTGAAGTGGAAGCTCGTATTGAGCTTGCTAGAGACTGATGTGCCAAGCCTTCGATAGCTCAGTTGGTAGAGCAGAGGACTGTAGTGGTAAAACAGGCATCCTTAGGTCGCTGGTTCAAATCCAGATTGAAGGACTTTTGCCAAATGCACATTTTATTGAATACTTGGAAAGTAAAATACTTGGAAAATAAAATAACAGACAATTTATAATTATATTATATTTCATCACTGAAAATAGATGCCTTTTGCTTTGAGGCTGTGGCCACGTTATTTTTCTGTCCGACACCAATCTTCGTTGGTTTCCTGTGAGGTGTTTTGGATCCCCATCTCTTGCTATGAACTGACAAAACAGCAGAATCCCCTTGACAATCTTGATTTCTCAAGGGAAATGGGAGAACACTATATACCATCCAAGATATTAAAATATTGGCAAGGCCAAACACTGATGAATACTCTGAGGAGATGGCCTGTTAGGCGCCGCCTTTCAACTTTTCCTCCTTAGTATGGTGGTCAGTAACATGCGGGAGACTGCGGAGGCGGTCGTTTTTTTAATTGGGAACTGATATGCTTTTACTCAATTCGGGAACCTCACAAGCCAAATTTGTAGTATTTTGCACGAATTGCAAGAGATGTTTGCATGTCGACGGTTGAAGTGGAAGCTCGAATTGAGCTTGCTAGAGAACGGTTTGCCAAGCCTTCGATAGCTCAGTTGGTAGAGGGGAGGACTGTAGTGGTAAAACAGGCATCCTTAGGTTGCTGGTTCAAATCCGGCTCGAAGGAGTTTTGCCAAATGCAAATTTTATTGAATACTTGGAAAGTAAAATACTTGGAAAATAACATAACAGACAATTTATAATTATATTATATTTCATCACTGAAAATAGATGCCTTTTGCTTTAAGGCTGTGGCCACATTATTTTTCTGTCCAACACGAATCTTCATTGGTTTCCTGTGAGGTGTTTTGGATCCCCATCTCTTGCTATGAACTGGCAAAACAGCAGAATCCCCTTGACAATCTTGATTTTTCAAGGGAAATGGGAGAACACTATACACCATCCAAGATATTAAAATATTGTCAAGGCCAAACACGGCTGAATACTCTGAGGAGATGGCCTGTGAGGCGCCGCCTTTCAACTTTTCCCCCTTAGTATGGTGGTCAGTAACATGCGGGAGACTGCGGTAGGGGGTCATTTTTTTAATTGTGAACTGATGTGCTTTTACTCAATTCGGGAACCTCACAAGCCAAATTTGTAGTATTTTGCACGAATTGCAAGAGATGTTTGAATGTCGACGGTTGAAGTGGAAGCTCGTATTGAGCTTGCTAGAGACTGATGTGCCAAGCCTTCGATAGCTCAGCTGGTAGAGCAGAGGACTGTAGTGGTAAAACAGGCATCCTTAGGTCGCTGGTTCAAATCCAGATTGAAGGACTTTTGCCAAATGCAAATTTTATTGAATACTTGGAAAGTAAAATACTTGGAAAATAAAATAACAGACAATTTATAATTATATTATATTTCATCACTGAAAATAGATGCCTTTTGCTTTGAGGCTGTGGCCACGTTATGTTTCTGTCCAACACCAATCTTCATTGGTTTCCTGTGAGGTGTTTTGGATCCCCATCTCTTGCTATGAACTGGCAAAACAGCAGAATCCCCTTGACAATCTTGATTTCTCAAGGGAAATGAGAGAACACTATACACCATCCAAGATATTAAAATATTGTCAAGGCCCAACATGGCTGAATACTCTGAGGAGATGGCCTGTGAGGCGCCGCCTTTCAACTTTTCCCCCTTAGTATGGTGGTCAGTAACATGCGGGAGACTGCGGAGGGGGTCATTTTTTTAATTGGGAACTGATGTGCTTTTACTCAATTCGGGAACCTCACAAGCCAAATTTGTAGTATTTTGCACGAATTGCAAGAGATGTTTACAAGTCGACGGTTGAAGTGGAAGCTTGTATTGAGTTTACTAGAGAATGATTTGCCAAGCCTTCGATAGCTCGTCGCTGGTTCAAATCCGGCTCAAAGGACTTTTGCCAAATGCACATTTTATTGAATACTTGGAAAGTAAAATACTTGGAAAGTAAAATAACAGACAATTTATAATTATATTATATTTCATCACTGAAAATAGATGCCTTTTGCTTTGAGGCTGTGGCCACGTTATTTTTCTGTCCAACACGAATCTTCATTGGTTTCCTGTGAGGTGTTTTGGATCCCCATCTCTTGCTATGAACTGGCAAAACAGCAGAATCCCCTTGACAATCTTGATTTTTCAAGGGAAATGAGAGAACACTGTACACCATCCAAGTTATTAAAATATTGTCAAGGCCCAACACGGCTGAATACTCTGAGGAGATGGCCTGTGAGGCGCCGCCTTTCAACTTTTCCCCCTTAGTATGGTGGTCAGTAACATGCGGGAGACTGCGGAGGGGGTCATTTTTTTAATTGGGAACTGATGTGCTTTTACTCAATTCGGGAACCTCACAAGCCAAATTTGTAGTATTTTGCACGAATTGCAAGAGATGTTTACAAGTCGACGGTTGAAGTGGAAGCTCGTATTGAGTTTGCTAGAGAATGATTTGCAAAGCCTTTGATAGGTCAGTTGGTAGAGCGGAGGATTGTAGTGGTAAAACAGGCATCCTTAGGTTGCTGGTTCAAATCCGTCTCGAAGGACGTTTGCCAAATGCAAATTTTATTGAATACTTGGAAAGTAAAATACTTGGAAAATAAAATAACAGACAATTTATAATTATATTATATTTCATCACTGAAAATAGATGCCTTTTGCTTTGAGTCTGTGGCCATGTTATGTTTCTGTCCAACACCAATCTTCATTGTTTTCCTGTGAGGTGTTTTGGATCCCCATCTCTTGCTATGAACTGGCAAAACAGCAGAATCCCCTTGACAATCTTGATTTCTCAAGGGAAATGAGAGAACACTATACACCATCCAAGATATTAAAATATTGTCAAGGCCCAACACGGCTGAATACTCTGAGGAGATGGCCTGTGAGGCGCCGCCTTTCAACTTTTCCCCCTTAGTATGGTGGTCAGTAACATGCGGGAGACTGCGGAGGGGGTCATTTTTTTAATTGGGAACTGATGTGCTTTTACTAAATTCGGGAACCTCACAAGCCAAATTTGTAGTATTTTGCACGAATTGCAAGAGATGTTTGAATGTCGACGGTTGAAGTGGACGCTCGTATTGAGCTTGCTAGAAACTGATTTGCCAAGCCTTCAATAGCTCAGTTGGTAGAGCGGAGGACTGTAGTGGTAAAACAGGCATCCTTCGGTCGCTGGTTCAAACCCGCCTCGAAGGACTTTTGCCAAATGCACATTTTATTGAATACTTGGAAAGTAAAATACTTGGAAAGTAAAATAACAGACAATTTATAATTATATTATATTTCATCACTGAAAATAGATGCCTTTTGCTTTGAGGCTGTGGCCACGTTATTTTTCTGTCCGACACCAATCTTCGTTGGTTTCCTGTGAGGTGTTTTGGATCCCCATCTCTTGCTATGAACTGACAAAACAGCAGAATCCCCTTGACAATCTTGATTTCTCAAGGGAAATGGGAGAACACTATACACCATCCAAGATATTAAAATATTGTCAAGGCCAAACATTGATGAATACTCTGAGGAGATGGCCTGTTAGGCGCCGCCTTTCAACTTTTCCTCCTTAGTATGGTGGTCAGTAACATGCGGGAGACTGCGGAGGCGGTCGTTTTTTTAATTGGGAACTGATATGCTTTTACTCAATTCGGGAACCTCACAAGCCAAATTTGTAGTATTTTGCACGAATTGCAAGAGATGTTTGCATGTCGACGGTTGAAGTGGAAGCTCGAATTGAGCTTGCTAGAGAACGGTTTGCCAAGCCTTCGATAGCTCAGTTGGTAGAGGGGAGGACTGTAGTGGTAAAACAGGCATCCTTAGGTTGCTGGTTCAAATCCGGCTCGAAGGAGTTTTGCCAAATGCAAATTTTATTGAATACTTGGAAAGTAAAATACTTGGAAAATAACATAACAGACAATTTATAATTATATTATATTTCATCACTGAAAATAGATGCCTTTTGCTTTAAGGCTGTGGCCACATTATTTTTCTGTCCAACACGAATCTTCATTGGTTTCCTGTGAGGTGTTTTGGATCCCCATCTCTTGCTATGAACTGGCAAAACAGCAGAATCCCCTTGACAATCTTGATTTTTCAAGGGAAATGGGAGAACACTATACACCATCCAAGATATTAAAATATTGTCAAGGCCCAACACGGCTGAATACTCTGAGGAGATGGCCTGTGAGGCGCCGCCTTTCAACTTTTCCCCCTTAGTATGGTGGTCAGTAACATGCGGGAGACTGCGGTAGGGGGTCATTTTTTTAATTGTGAACTGATGTGCTTTTACTCAATTCGGGAACCTCGCAAGCCAAATTTGTAGTATTTTGCACGAATTGCAAGAGATGTTTGAATGTCGACGGTTGAAGTGGAAGCTCGTATTGAGCTTGCTAGAGACTGATGTGCCAAGCCTTCGATAGCTCAGTTGGTAGAGCAGAGGACTGTAGTGGTAAAACAGGCATCCTTAGGTCGCTGGTTCAAATCCAGATTGAAGGACTTTTGCCAAATGCACATTTTATTGAATACTTGGAAAGTAAAATACTTGGAAAATAAAATAACAGACAATTTATAATTATATTATATTTCATCACTGAAAATAGATGCCTTTTGCTTTGAGGCTGTGGCCACGTTATTTTTCTGTCCGACACCAATCTTCGTTGGTTTCCTGTGAGGTGTTTTGGATCCCCATCTCTTGCTATGAACTGACAAAACAGCAGAATCCCCTTGACAATCTTGATTTCTCAAGGGAAATGGGAGAACACTATATACCATCCAAGATATTAAAATATTGGCAAGGCCAAACACTGATGAATACTCTGAGGAGATGGCCTGTTAGGCGCCGCCTTTCAACTTTTCCTCCTTAGTATGGTGGTCAGTAAAATGCGGGAGACTGCGGAGGCGGTCGTTTTTTTAATTGGGAACTGATATGCTTTTACTCAATTCGGGAACCTCACAAGCCAAATTTGTAGTATTTTGCACGAATTGCAAGAGATGTTTGCATGTCGACGGTTGAAGTGGAAGCTCGAATTGAGCTTGCTAGAGAACGGTTTGCCAAGCCTTCGATAGCTCAGTTGGTAGAGGGGAGGACTGTAGTGGTAAAACAGGCATCCTTAGGTTGCTGGTTCAAATCCGGCTCGAAGGAGTTTTGCCAAATGCAAATTTTATTGAATACTTGGAAAGTAAAATACTTGGAAAATAACATAACAGACAATTTATAATTATATTATATTTCATCACTGAAAATAGATGCCTTTTGCTTTAAGGCTGTGGCCACATTATTTTTCTGTCCAACACGAATCTTCATTGGTTTCCTGTGAGGTGTTTTGGATCCCCATCTCTTGCTATGAACTGGCAAAACAGCAGAATCCCCTTGACAATCTTGATTTTTCAAGGGAAATGGGAGAACACTATACACCATCCAAGATATTAAAATATTGTCAAGGCCAAACACGGCTGAATACTCTGAGGAGATGGCCTGTGAGGCGCCGCCTTTCAACTTTTCCCCCTTAGTATGGTGGTCAGTAACATGCGGGAGACTGCGGTAGGGGGTCATTTTTTTAATTGTGAACTGATGTGCTTTTACTCAATTCGGGAACCTCACAAGCCAAATTTGTAGTATTTTGCACGAATTGCAAGAGATGTTTGAATGTCGACGGTTGAAGTGGAAGCTCGTATTGAGCTTGCTAGAGACTGATGTGCCAAGCCTTCGATAGCTCAGCTGGTAGAGCAGAGGACTGTAGTGGTAAAACAGGCATCCTTAGGTCGCTGGTTCAAATCCAGATTGAAGGACTTTTGCCAAATGCAAATTTTATTGAATACTTGGAAAGTAAAATACTTGGAAAATAAAATAACAGACAATTTATAATTATATTATATTTCATCACTGAAAATAGATGCCTTTTGCTTTGAGGCTGTGGCCACGTTATGTTTCTGTCCAACACCAATCTTCATTGGTTTCCTGTGAGGTGTTTTGGATCCCCATCTCTTGCTATGAACTGGCAAAACAGCAGAATCCCCTTGACAATCTTGATTTCTCAAGGGAAATGAGAGAACACTATACACCATCCAAGATATTAAAATATTGTCAAGGCCCAACACGGCTGAATACTCTGAGGAGATGGCCTGTGAGGCGCCGCCTTTCAACTTTTCCCCCTTAGTATGGTGGTCAGTAACATGCGGGAGACTGCGGAGGGGGTCATTTTTTTAATTGGGAACTGATGTGCTTTTACTCAATTCGGGAACCTCACAAGCCAAATTTGTAGTATTTTGCACGAATTGCAAGAGATGTTTACAAGTCGACGGTTGAAGTGGAAGCTCGTATTGAGTTTGCTAGAGAATGATTTGCAAAGCCTTTGATAGGTCAGTTGGTAGAGCGGAGGATTGTAGTGGTAAAACAGGCATCCTTAGGTTGCTGGTTCAAATCCGTCTCGAAGGACGTTTGCCAAATGCAAATTTTATTGAATACTTGGAAAGTAAAATACTTGGAAAATAAAATAACAGACAATTTATAATTATATTATATTTCATCACTGAAAATAGATGCCTTTTGCTTTGAGTCTGTGGCCATGTTATGTTTCTGTCCAACACCAATCTTCATTGTTTTCCTGTGAGGTGTTTTGGATCCCCATCTCTTGCTATGAACTGGCAAAACAGCAGAATCCCCTTGACAATCTTGATTTCTCAAGGGAAATGAGAGAACACTATACACCATCCAAGATATTAAAATATTGTCAAGGCCCAACACGGCTGAATACTCTGAGGAGATGGCCTGTGAGGCGCCGCCTTTCAACTTTTCCCCCTTAGTATGGTGGTCAGTAACATGCGGGAGACTGCGGAGGGGGTCATTTTTTTAATTGGGAACTGATGTGCTTTTACTAAATTCGGGAACCTCACAAGCCAAATTTGTAGTATTTTGCACGAATTGCAAGAGATGTTTGAATGTCGACGGTTGAAGTGGATGCTCGTATTGAGCTTGCTAGAACTGATTTGCCAAGCCTTCGATAGCTCAGTTGGTAGAGCGGAGGACTGTAGTGGTAAAACAGGCATCCTTCGGTCGCTGGTTCAAACCCGCCTCGAAGGACTTTTGCCAAATGCACATTTTATTGAATACTTGGAAAGTAAAATACTTGGAAAGTAAAATAACAGACAATTTATAATTATATTATATTTCATCACTGAAAATAGATGCCTTTTGCTTTGAGGCTGTGGCCACGTTATTTTTCTGTCCGACACCAATCTTCGTTGGTTTCCTGTGAGGTGTTTTGGATCCCCATCTCTTGCTATGAACTGACAAAACAGCAGAATCCCCTTGACAATCTTGATTTCTCAAGGGAAATGGGAGAACACTATACACCATCCAAGATATTAAAATATTGTCAAGGCCAAACACTGATGAATACTCTGAGGAGATGGCCTGTTAGGCGCCGCCTTTCAACTTTTCCTCCTTAGTATGGTGGTCAGTAACATGCGGGAGACTGCGGAGGCGGTCGTTTTTTTAATTGGGAACTCATATGCTTTTACTCAATTCGGGAACCTCACAAGCCAAATTTGTAGTATTTTGCACGAATTGCAAGAGATGTTTGCATGTCGACGGTTGAAGTGGAAGCTCGAATTGAGCTTGCTAGAGAACGGTTTGCCAAGCCTTCGATAGCTCAGTTGGTAGAGGGGAGGACTGTAGTGGTAAAACAGGCATCCTTAGATCACTGGTTCAAATCCGGCTCGAAGGAGTTTTGCCAAATGCAAATTTTATTGAATACTTGGAAAGTAAAATACTTGGAAAATAACATAACAGACAATTTATAATTATATTATATTTCATCACTGAAAATAGATGCCTTTTGCTTTAAGGCTGTGGCCACATTATTTTTCTGTCCAACACGAATCTTCATTGGTTTCCTGTGAGGTGTTTTGGATCCCCATCTCTTGCTATGAACTGGCAAAACAGCAGAATCCCCTTGACAATCTTGATTTTTCAAGGGAAATGAGAGAACACTGTACACCATCCAAGATATTAAAATATTGTCAAGGCCCAACACGGCTGAATACTCTGAGGAGATGGCCTGTGAGGCGCCGCCTTTCAACTTTTCCCCCTTAGTATGGTGGTCAGTAACATGCGGGAGACTGCGGTAGGGGGTCATTTTTTTAATTGTGAACTGATGTGCTTTTACTCAATTCGGGAACCTCACAAGCCAAATTTGTAGTATTTTGCACGAATTGCAAGAGATGTTTGAATGTCGACGGTTGAAGTGGAAGCTCGTATTGAGCTTGCTAGAGACTGATGTGCCAAGCCTTTGATAGCTCAGTTGGTAGAGCAGAGGACTGTAGTGGTAAAACAGGCATCCTTAGGTCGCTGGTTCAAATCCAGATTGAAGGACTTTTGCCAAATGCAAATTTTATTGAATACTTGGAAAGTAAAATACTTGGAAAATAAAATAACAGACAATTTATAATTATATTATATTTCATCACTGAAAATAGATGCCTTTTGCTTTGAGGCTGTGGCCACGTTATGTTTCTGTCCAACACCAATCTTCATTGGTTTCCTGTGAGGTGTTTTGGATCCCCATCTCTTGCTATGAACTGGCAAAACAGCAGAATCCCCTTGACAATCTTGATTTCTCAAGGGAAATGAGAGAACACTATACACCATCCAAGATATTAAAATATTGTCAAGGCCCAACACGGCTGAATACTCTGAGGAGATGGCCTGTGAGGCGCCGCCTTTCAACTTTTCCCCCTTAGTATGGTGGTCAGTAACATGCGGGAGACTGCGGGGGGGGTCATTTTTTTAATTGTGAACTGATGTGCTTTTACTCAATTCGGGAACCTCACAAGCCAAATTTGTAGTATTTTGCATGAATTGCAAGAGATGTTTACAAGTCGACGGTTGAAGTGGAAGCTTGTATTGAGTTTACTAGAGAATGATTTGCCAAGCCTTCGATAGCTTGTCGCTGGTTCAAATCCGGCTCAAAGGACTTTTGCCAAATGCACATTTTATTGAATACTTGGAAAGTAAAATACTTGGAAAGTAAAATAACAGACAATTTATAATTATATTATATTTCATCACTGAAAATAGATGCCTTTTGCTTTGAGGCTGTGGCCACGTTATTTTTCTGTCCAACACGAATCTTCATTGGTTTCCTGTGAGGTGTTTTGGATCCCCATCTCTTGCTATGAACTGGCAAAACAGCAGAATCCCCTTGACAATCTTGATTTCTCAAGGGAAATGAGAGAACACTGTACACCATCCAAGATATTAAAATATTGTCAAGGCCCAACACGGCTGAATACTCTGAGGAGATGGCCTGTGAGGCGCCGCCTTTCAACTTTTCCCCCTTAGTATGGTGGTCAGTAACATGCGGGAGACTGCGGAGGGGGTCATTTTTTTAATTGGGAACTGATGTGCTTTTACTAAATTCGGGAACCTCACAAGCCAAATTTGTAATATTTTGCACGAATTGCAAGAGATGTTTGAATGTCGACGGTTGAAGTGGACGCTCGTATTGAGCTTGCTAGAAACTGATTTGCCAAGCCTTCGATAGCTCAGTTGGTAGAGCGGAGGACTGTAGTGATAAAACAGGCATCCTTCGGTCGCTGGTTCAAACCCGGCTCGAAGGACTTTTGCCAAATGCACATTTTATTGAATACTTGGAAAGTAAAATACTTGGAAAGTAAAATAACAGACAATTTATAATTATATTATATTTCATCACTGAAAATAGATGCCTTTTGCTTTGAGGCTGTGGCCACGTTATTTTTCTGTCCGACACCAATCTTCGTTGGTTTCCTGTGAGGTGTTTTGGATCCCCATCTCTTGCTATGAACTGACAAAACAGCAGAATCCCCTTGACAATCTTGATTTCTCAAGGGAAATGGGAGAACACTATACACCATCCAAGATATTAAAATATTGTCAAGGCCAAACACTGATGAATACTCTGAGGAGATGGCCTGTTAGGCGCCGCCTTTCAACTTTTCCTCCTTAGTATGGTGGTCAGTAACATGCGGGAGACTGCGGAGGCGGTCGTTTTTTTAATTGGGAACTGATATGCTTTTACTCAATTCGGGAACCTCACAAGCCAAATTTGTAGTATTTTGCACGAATTGCAAGAGATGTTTGCATGTCGACGGTTGAAGTGGAAGCTTGAATTGAGCTTGCTAGAGAACGGTTTGCCAAGCCTTCGATAGCTCAGTTGGTAGAGGGGAGGACTGTAGTGGTAAAACAGGCATCCATAGGTTGCTGGTTCAAATCCGGCTCGAAGGAGTTTTGCCAAATGCAAATTTTATTGAATACTTGGAAAGTAAAATACTTGGAAAATAACATAACAGACAATTTATAATTATATTATATTTCATCACTGAAAATAGATGCCTTTTGCTTTGAGGCTGTGGCCACATTATTTTTCTGTCCAACACGAATCTTCATTGGTTTCCTGTGAGGTGTTTTGGATCCCCATCTCTTGCTATGAACTGGCAAAACAGCAGAATCCCCTTGACAATCTTGATTTTTCAAGGGAAATGAGAGAACACTATACACCATCCAAGATATTAAAATATTGTCAAGGCCCAACACGGCTGAATACTCTGAGGAGATGGCCTGTGAGGCGCCGCCTTTCAACTTTTCACCCTTAGTATGGTGGTCAGTAACATGCGGGAGACTGCGGTAGGGGGTCATTTTTTTAATTGTGAACTGATGTGCTTTTACTCAATTCGGGAACCTCACAAGCCAAATTTGTAGTATTTTGCACGAATTGCAAGAGATGTTTGAATGTCGATGGTTGAAGTGGAAGCTCGTATTGAGCTTGCTAGAGACTGATGTGCCAAGCCTTCGATAGCTCAGTTGGTAGAGCAGAGGACTGTAGTGGTAAAACAGGCATCCTTAGGTCGCTGGTTCAAATCCAGATTGAAGGACCTTTGCCAAATACAAATTTTATTGAATACTTGGAATGTAAAATACTTGGAAAATAAAATAACAGACAATTTATAATTATATTATATTTCATCACTGAAAATAGATGCCTTTTGCTTTGAGGCTGTGGCCACGTTATGTTTCTGTCCAACACCAATCTTCATTGGTTTCCTGTGAGGTGTTTTGGATCCCCATCTCTTGCTATGAACTGGCAAAACAGCAGAATCCCCTTGACAATCTTGATTTCTCAAGGGAAATGAGAGAACACTATACACCATCCAAGATATTAAAATATTGTCAAGGCCCAACACGGCTGAATACTCTGAGGAGATGGCCTGTGAGGCGCCGCCTTTCAACTTTTCCCCCTTAGTATGGTGGTCAGTAACATGCGGGAGACTGCGGAGGGGGTCATTTTTTTAATTGGGAACTGATGTGCTTTTACTCAATTCGGGAACCTCACAAGCCAAATTTGTAGTATTTTGCACGAATTGCAAGAGATGTTTGCATGTCGACGGTTGAAGTGGAAGCTCGAATTGAGCTTGCTAGAGAACGGTTTGCCAAGCCTTCGATAGCTCAGTTGGTAGAAGGGAGTACTGTAGTGATAAAACAGGCATCCTTAGGTTGGTGGTTCAAATCCGGCTCGAAGGAGTTTTGCCAAATGCAAATTTTATTGAATACTTGGAAAGTAAAATACTTGGAAAATAACATAACAGACAATTTATAATTATATTATATTTCATCACTGAAAATAGATGCCTTTTGCTTTGAGGCTGTGGCCACATTATTTTTCTGTCCAACACGAATCTTCATTGGTTTCCTGTGAGGTGTTTTGGATCCCCATCTCTTGCTATGAACTGGCAAAACAGCAGAATCCCCTTGACAATCTTGATTTTTCAAGGGAAATGGGAGAACACTATACACCATCCAAGATATTAAAATATTGTCAAGGCCCAACACGGCTGAATACTCTGAGGAGATGGCCTGTGAGGCGCCGCCTTTCAACTTTTCTTCCTTAGTATGGTGGTCAGTAACATGCGGGAGACTGCGGTAGGGGGTCATTTTTTTAATTGTGAACTGATGTGCTTTTACTCAATTCGGGAACCTCACAAGCCAAATTTGTAGTATTTTGCACGAATTGCAAGAGATGTTTGAATGTCGACGGTTGAAGTGGAAGCTCGTATTGAGCTTGCTAGAGACTGATGTGCCAAGCCTTCGATAGCTCAGTTGGTAGAGCAGAGGACTGTAGTGGTAAAACAGGCATCCTTAGGTCGCTGGTTCAAATCCAGATTGAAGGACTTTTGCCAAATGCAAATTTTATTGAATACTTGGAAAGTAAAATACTTGGAAAATAAAATAACAGACAATTTATAATTATATTATATTTCATCACTGAAAATAGATGCCTTTTGCTTTGAGGCTGTGGCCACGTTATGTTTCTGTCCAACACCAATCTTCATTGGTTTCCTGTGAGGTGTTTTGGATCCCCATCTCTTGCTATGAACTGGCAAAACAGCAGAATCCCCTTGACAATCTTGATTTCTCAAGGGAAATGAGAGAACAATATACACCATCCAAGATATTAAAATATTGTCAAGGCCCAACACGGCTGAATACTCTGAGGAGATGGCCTGTGAGGCGCCGCCTTTCAACTTTTCCCCCTTAGTATGGTGGTCAGTAACATGCGGGAGACTGCGGAGGGGGTCATTTTTTTAATTGTGAACTGATGTGCTTTTTCTCAATTCGGGAACCTCACAAGCCAAATTTGTAGTATTTTGCACGAATTGCAAGAGATGTTTACAAGTCGACGGTTGAAGTGGAAGCTTGTATTGAGTTTACTAGAGAATGATTTGCCAAGCCTTCGATAGCTCGTCGCTGGTTCAAATCCGTCTCAAAGGACTTTTGCCAAATGCACATTTTATTGAATACTTGGAAAGTAAAATACTTGGAAAGTAAAATAACAGACAATTTATAATTATATTATATTTCATCACTGAAAATAGATGCCTTTTGCTTTGAGGCTGTGGCCACGTTACGTTTCTGTCCAACACCAATCTTCATTGGTTTCGTGTGAGGTGTTTCGGATCCCCATCTCTTGCTATGAACTGGCAAAACAGCAGAATCCCCTTGACAATCTTGATTTCTCAAGGGAAATGAGAGAACAGTATACACCATCCAAGATATTAAAATATTGTCAAGGCCCAACACGGCTGAATACTCTGAGGAGATGGCCTGTGAGGCGCCGCCTTTCAACTTTTCCCCCTTAGTATGGTGGTCAGTAACATGCGGGAGACTGCGGAGGGGGTCATTTTTTTAATTGGGAACTGATGTGCTTTTACTCAATTCGGGAACCTCACAAGCCAAATTTGTAGTATTTTGCACGAATTGCAAGAGATGTTTACAAGTCGACGGTTGAAGTGGAAGCTCGTATTGAGTTTGCTAGAGAGCGATTTGCCAAGCCTTTGATAGCTCAGTTGGTAGAGCGAAAGACTGTAGTGGTAAAACAGGCATCCTTAGGTCGCTGCTTCAAATCCGGCTCGAAGGACTTTTGCCAAATGCACATTTTATTGAATACTTGGAAAGTAAAATACTTGGAAAGTAAAATAACAGACAATTTATAATTATATTATATTTCATCACTGAAAATAGATGCCTTTTGCTTTGAGGCTGTGGCCACGTTATTTTTCTGTCCGACACCAATCTTCGTTGGTTTCCTGTGAGGTGTTTTGGATCCCCATCTCTTGCTATGAACTGGCAAAACAGCAGAATCCCCTTGACAATCTTGATTTCTCAAGGGAAATGAGAGAACAATATACACCATCCAAGATATTAAAATATTGTCAAGGCCCAACACGGCTGAATACTCTGAGGAGATGGCCTGTGAGGCGCCGCCTTTCAACTTTTCCCCCTTAGTATGGTGGTCATTAACATGCGGGAGACTGCGGAGGGGGTCATTTTTTTAATTGGGAACTGATGTGCTTTTACTCAATTCGGGAACCTCACAAGCCAAATTTGTAGTATTTTGCACGAATTGCAAGAGATGTTTACAAGTCGACGGTTGAAGTGGAAGCTCGTATTGAGTTTGCTAGAGAATGATTTGCCAAGCCTTCGATAGCTCAGTTGGTAGAGCAGAGGACTGTAGTGGTAAAAGAGGCATCCTTAGGTCGCTGGTTCAAATCCGGCTCGAAGGACTTTTTCCAAATGCAAATTTTATTGAATACTTGGAAAGTAAAATACTTGGAAAGTAAAATAACAGACAATTTATAATTATATTATATTTCATCACTGAAAATAGATGCCTTTTACTTTGAGGCTGTGGCCACGTTATTTTTCTGTCCGACACCAATCTTCGTTGGTTTCCTGTGAGGTGTTTTGGATCCCGATCTCTTGCTATGAACTGACAAAACAGCAGAATCCCCTTGACAATCTTGATTTCTCAAGGGAAATGGGAGAACACCATACACCATCCAAGATATTAAAATATTGTCAAGGCCGAACACTGATGAATACTCTGAGGAGATGGCCTGTGAGGCGCAGCCTTTCAACTTTTCCTCCTTAGTATGGTGGTCAGTAACATGCGGGAGACTGCGGAGGCGGTCATTTTTTTAATTGGGCACTGATGTGCTTTTACTCAATTCGGGAACCTCACAAGCCAAATTTGTAGTATTTTGCACGAATTGCAAGAGATGTTTGCATGTCGACGGTTGAAGTGGAAGCTCGAATTGAGCTTGCTAGAGAACGGTTTGCCAAGCCTTCGATAGCTCAGTTGGTAGAGGGGAGGACTGTAGTGGTAAAACAGGCATCCTTAGGTGACTGGTTCAAATCCGGCTGGAAGGACTTTTGCCAAATGCACATTTTATTGAATACTTGGAAAGTAAAATACTTGGAAAATAACATAACAGACAATTTATAATTATATTATATTTCATCACTGAAAATAGATGCCTTTTGCTTTGAGGCTGTGGCCACATTATTTTTCTGTCCAACATCAATCTTCTTTGGTTTACTGTGAGGTGTTTTGGATCCCCATCTCTTGCTATGAACTGGCAAAACAGCAGAATCCCCTTGACAATCTTGATTTCTCAAGGGAAATGAGAGAACAGTATACACCATCCAAGATATTAAAATATTGTCAAGGCCCAACACGGCTGAATACTCTGAGGAGATGGCCTGTGAGGCGCCGCCTTTCAACTTTTCCCCCTTAGTATGGTGGTCATTAACATGCGGGAGACTGCGGAGGGGGTCATTTTTTTAATTGGGAACTGATGTGCTTTTACTCAATTCGGGAACCTCACAAGCCAAATTTGTAGTATTTTGCACGAATTGCAAGAGATGTTTACAAGTCGACGGTTGAAGTGGAAGCTCGTATTGAGTTTGCTAGAGAATGATTTGCCAAGCCTTCGATAGCTCAGTCGGTAGAGCGGAGGACTGTAGTGGTAAAACAGGCATCCTTAGGTCGCTGGTTCAAATCCGGCTCGAAGGACTTTTTCCAAATGCAAATTTTATTGAATACTTGGAAAGTAAAATACTTGGAAAGTAAAATAACAGACAATTTATAATTATATTATATTTCATCACTAAAATAGATGCCTTTTGCTTTGAGGCTGTGGCCACGTTATTTTTCTGTCCGACACCAATCTTCGTTGGTTTCCTGTGAGGTGTTTTGGATCCCGATCTCTTGCTATGAACTGACAAAACAGCAGAATCCCCTTGACAATCTTGATTTCTCAAGGGAAATGGGAGAACACCATACACCATCCAAGATATTAAAATATTGTCAAGGCCGAACACTGATGAATACTCTGAGGAGATGGCCTGTGAGGCGCAGCCTTTCAACTTTTCCTCCTTAGTATGGTGGTCAGTAACATGCGGGAGACTGCGGAGGCGGTCATTTTTTTAATTGGGAACTGATGTGCTTTTACTCAATTCGGGAACCTCACAAGCCAAATTTGTAGTATTTTGCACGAATTGCAAGAGATGTTTGCATGTCGACGGTTGAAGTGGAAGCTCGAATTGAGCTTGCTAGAGAACGGTTTGCCAAGCCTTCGATAGCTCAGTTGGTAGAGGGGAGGACTGTAGTGGTAAAACAGGCATCCTTAGGTCGCTGGTTCAAATCCGGCTGGAAGGACTTTTGCCAAATGCAAATTTTATTGAATACTTGGAAAGTAAAATACTTGGAAAATAACATAACAGACAATTTATAATTATATTATATTTCATCACTGAAAATAGATGCCTTTTGCTTTGAGGCTGTGGCCACATTATTTTTCTGTCCAACACCAATCTTCTTTGGTTGCCAGTGAGGTGTTTTTTTGATCCCCATCTCTTGCTATGAACTGGCAAAACAGCATAATCCCCTTGACAATCTTGATTTCTCAAGGAAAATGAGAGAACACTATACACCATCCAAGATATTAAAATATTGTCAAGGCCCAACGCGGCTGAATACTCCGAGGAGATGGCCTGTGAGGTGCCGCCTTTCAACTTTTCCCCCTTAGTATGGTGGTCAGTAACATGCGGGAGACTGCGGAGAGGGTCATTTTTTTAATTGGGAACTGATGTGCTTTTACTCAATTCGGAAACCTCACAAGCCAAATTTGTAGTATTTTGCAGGAATTGCAAGAGATGTTTACAAGTCGACGGTTGAAGTGGAAGCTCGTATTGAGTTTGCTAGAGAATGATTTGCCAAGCCTTCGATAGCTCGGTTGGTAGAGCGGAGGACTGTAGTGGTACAACAGGCATCCTTAGGTCGCTGTTTCAAATCCGGCTCGAAGGACTTTTGCCAAATGCACATTTTATTGAATACTTGGAAAGTAAAATACTTGGAAAGTAAAATAACAGACAATTTATAATTATATTATATTTCATCACTGAAAATAGATGCCTTTTGCTTTGAGGCTGTGGCCACGTTATTTTTCTGTCCGACACCAATCTTCGTTGGTTTCCTGTGAGGTATTTTGGATCCCCATCTCTTGCTATGAACTGACAAAACAGCAGAATCCCCTTGACAATCTTGATTTCTCAAGGGAAATGGGAGAACACTATACACCATCCAAGATATTAAAATATTGTCAAGGCCGAACACTGATGAATACTCTGAGGAGATGGCCTGTGAGGCGCCGCCTTTCAACTTTTCCTCCTTTGTATGGTGGTCAGTAACATGCGGGAGACTGCGGAGGGGGTCATTTTTTTAATTGTGAACTGATGTGCTTTTACTCAATTCGGGAACCTCACAAGCCAAATTTGTAGTATTTTGCACGAATTGCAAGAGATGTTTGAATGTCGATGGTTGAAGTGGAAGCTCGTATTGAGCTTGCTAGAGACTGATTTGTCAAGCCTTCGATAGCTCAGTTGGTAGAGCGGAGGACTGTAGTGGTAAAACAGGCATCCTTAGGTCGCTGGTTCAAATCCGGCTCGAAGGACTTTTGCCAAATGCACATTTTATTGAATACTTGGAAAGTAAAATACTTGGAAAGTAAAATAACAGACAATTTATAATTATATTATATTTCATCACTGAAAATAGATGCCTTTTGCTTTGAGGCTGTTACCACGTTATTTTTCTGTCCAACACAAATCTTCATTGGTTTCCTGTGAGGTGTTTTGGATCCCCATCTCTTGCTATGAACTGGCAAAACAGCAGAATCCCCTTGACAATCTTGATTTCTCAAGGGAAATGAGCGAACACTATACACCATCCAAGATATTAAAATATTGTCAAGGCCCAACGTGGCTGAATACTCTGAGGAGATGGCCTGTGAGGTGCCGCCTTTCAACTTTTCCCCCTTAGTATGGTGGTCAGTAACATGCGGGAGACTGCGGAGGGGGTCATTTTTTTAATTGGGAACTGATGTGCTTTTACTCAATTCGGGAACCTCACAAGCCAAATTTGTAGTATTTTGCACGAATTGCAAGAGATGTTTACAAGTCGACGGTTGAAGTGGAAGCTCTTATTGAGTTTGCTAGAGTTGATTTGCCAAGCCTTTGATAGCTCAGTTGGTAGAGCGAAAGACTGTAGTGGTAAAACAGGCATCCTTAGGTCGCTGGTTCAAATCCGGCTCGAAGGACTCTTGCCAAATGCACATTTTATTGAATACTTGGAAAGTAAAATACTTGGAAAGTAAAATAACAGACAATTTATAATTATATTATATTTCATCATTGAAAATAGATGCATTTTGCTTTGAAGCTGTGGCCACGTTATTTTTCTGTCCAACACGAATCTTCATTGGTTTCCTGTCAGGTGTTTTGGATCCCCATCTCTTGCTATGAACTGGCAAAACAGCAGAATCCCCTTGACAATCTTGATTTCTCAAGGGAAATGAGAGAACAATATACACCATCCAAGATATTAAAATATTGTCAAGGCCCAACACGGCTGAATACTCTGAGGAGATGGCCTGTGAGGCGCCGCCTTTCAACTTTTCCCCCTTAGTATGGTGGTCATTAACATGCGGGAGACTGCGGAGGGGGTCATTTTTTTAATTGGGAACTGATGTGCTTTTACTCAATTCGGGAACCTCACAAGCCAAATTTGTAGTATTTTGCACGAATTGCAAGAGATGTTTACAAGTCGACGGTTGAAGTGGAAGCTCGTATTGAGTTTGCTAGAGAATGATTTGCCAAGCCTTCGATAGCTCAGTTGGTAGAGCAGAGGACTGTAGTGGTAAAACAGGCATCCTTAGGTCGCTGGTTCAAATCCGGCTCGAAGGACTTTTTCCAAATGCAAATTTTATTGAATACTTGGAAAGTAAAATACTTGGAAAGTAAAATAACAGACAATTTATAATTATATTATATTTCATCACTGAAAATAGATGCCTTTTACTTTGAGGCTGTGGCCACGTTATTTTTCTGTCCGACACCAATCTTCGTTGGTTTCCTGTGAGGTGTTTTGGATCCCGATCTCTTGCTATGAACTGACAAAACAGCAGAATCCCCTTGACAATCTTGATTTCTCAAGGGAAATGGGAGAACACCATACACCATCCAAGATATTAAAATATTGTCAAGGCCGAACACTGATGAATACTCTGAGGAGATGGCCTGTGAGGCGCAGCCTTTCAACTTTTCCTCCTTAGTATGGTGGTCAGTAACATGCGGGAGACTGCGGAGGCGGTCATTTTTTTAATTGGGAACTGATGTGCTTTTACTCAATTCGGGAACCTCACAAGCCAAATTTGTAGTATTTTGCACGAATTGCAAGAGATGTTTGCATGTCGACGGTTGAAGTGGAAGCTCGAATTGAGCTTGCTAGAGAACGGTTTGCCAAGCCTTCGATAGCTCAGTTGGTAGAGGGGAGGACTGTAGTGGTAAAACAGGCATCCTTAGGTGACTGGTTCAAATCCGGCTGGAAGGACTTTTGCCAAATGCACATTTTATTGAATACTTGGAAAGTAAAATACTTGGAAAATAACATAACAGACAATTTATAATTATATTATATTTCATCACTGCAAATAGATGCCTTTTGCTTTGAGGCTGTGGCCACATTATTTTTCTGTCCAACATCAATCTTCTTTGGTTTACTGTGAGGTGTTTTGGATCCCCATCTCTTGCTATGAACTGGCAAAACAGCAGAATCCCCTTGACAATCTTGATTTCTCAAGGGAAATGAGAGAACAGTATACACCATCCAAGATATTAAAATATTGTCAAGGCCCAACACGGCTGAATACTCTGAGGAGATGGCCTGTGAGGCGCCGCCTTTCAACTTTTCCCCCTTAGTATGGTGGTCATTAACATGCGGGAGACTGCGGAGGGGGTCATTTTTTTAATTGGGAACTGATGTGCTTTTACTCAATTCGGGAACCTCACAAGCCAAATTTGTAGTATTTTGCACGAATTGCAAGAGATGTTTACAAGTCGACGGTTGAAGTGGAAGCTCGTATTGAGTTTGCTAGAGAATGATTTGCCAAGCCTTCGATAGCTCAGTCGGTAGAGCGGAGGACTGTAGTGGTAAAACAGGCATCCTTAGGTCGCTGGTTCAAATCCGGCTCGAAGGACTTTTTCCAAATGCAAATTTTATTGAATACTTGGAAAGTAAAATACTTGGAAAGTAAAATAACAGACAATTTATAATTATATTATATTTCATCACTGAAAATAGATGCCTTTTGCTTTGAGGCTGTGGCCACGTCATTTTTCTGTCCGACACCAATCTTCGTTGGTTTCCTGTGAGGTGTTTTGGATCCCGATCTCTTGCTATGAACTGACAAAACAGCAGAATCCCCTTGACAATCTTGATTTCTCAAGGGAAATGGGAGAACACCATACACCATCCAAGATATTAAAATATTGTCAAGGCCGAATACTGATGAATACTCTGAGGAGATGGCCTGTGAGGCGCAGCCTTTCAACTTTTCCTCCTTAGTATGGTGGTCAGTAACATGCGGGAGACTGCGGAGGCGGTCATTTTTTTAATTGGGAACTGATGTGCTTTTACTCAATTCGGGAACCTCACAAGCCAAATTTGTAGTATTTTGCACGAATTGCAAGAGATGTTTGCATGTCGACGGTTGAAGTGGAAGCTCGAATTGAGCTTGCTAGAGAACGGTTTGCCAAGCCTTCGATAGCTCAGTTGGTAGAGGGGAGGACTGTAGTGGTAAAACAGGCATCCTTAGGTCGCTGGTTCAAATCCGGCTGGAAGGACTTTTGCCAAATGCAAATTTTACTGAATACTTGGAAAGTAAAATACTTGGAAAATAACATAACAGACAATTTATAATTATATTATATTTCATCACTGAAAATAGATGCCTTTTGCTTTGAGGCTGTGGCCACATTATTTTTCTGTCCAACACCAATCTTCTTTGGTTGCCAGTGAGGTGTTTTTTTGATCCCCATCTCTTGCTATGAACTGGCAAAACAGCATAATCCGCTTGACAATCTTGATTTCTCAAGGAAAATGAGAGAACACTATACACCATCCAAGATATTAAAATATTGTCAAGGCCCAACGCGGCTGAATACTCCGAGGAGATGGCCTGTGAGGTGCCGCCTTTCAACTTTTCCCCCTTAGTATGGTGGTCAGTAACATGCGGGAGACTGCGGAGAGGGTCATTTTTTTAATTGGGAACTGATGTGCTTTTACTCAATTCGGAAACCTCACAAGCCAAATTTGTAGTATTTTGCACGAATTGCAAGAGATGTTTACAAGTCGACGGTTGAAGTGGAAGCTCGTATTGAGTTTGCTAGAGAATGATTTGCCAAGCCTTCGATAGCTCGGTTGGTAGAGCGGAGGACTGTAGTGGTACAACAGGCATCCTTAGGTCGCTGTTTCAAATCCGGCTCGAAGGACTTTTGCCAAATGCACATTTTATTGAATACTTGGAAAGTAAAATACTTGGAAAGTAAAATAACAGACAATTTATAATTATATTATATTTCATCACTGAAAATAGATGCCTTTTGCTTTGAGGCTGTGGCCACGTTATTTTTCTGTCCGACACCAATCTTCGTTGGTTTCCTGTGAGGTATTTTGGATCCCCATCTCTTGCTATGAACTGACAAAACAGCAGAATCCCCTTGACAATCTTGATTTCTCAAGGGAAATGGGAGAACACTATACACCATCCAAGATATTAAAATATTGTCAAGGCCGAACACTGATGAATACTCTGAGGAGATGGCCTGTGAGGCGCCGCCTTTCAACTTTTCCTCCTTAGTATGGTGGTCAGTAACATGCGGGAGACTGCGGAGGGGGTCATTTTTTTAATTGTGAACTGATGTGCTTTTACTCAATTCGGGAACCTCACAAGCCAAATTTGTAGTATTTTGCACGAATTGCAAGAGATGTTTGAATGTCGACGGTTGAAGTGGAAGCTCGTATTGAGCTTGCTAGAGACTGATCTGCCAAGCCTTCGATAGCTCAGTTGGTAGAGCGGAGGACTGTAGTGGTAAAACAGGCATCCTTAGGTCGCTGGTTCAAACCCGGCTCGAAGGACTTTTTCCAAATGCACATTTTATTGAATACTTGGAAAGTAAAATACTTGGAAAGTAAAATAACAGACAATTTATAATTATATTATATTTCATCACTGAAAATAGATGCCTTTTGCTTTGAGGCTGTGACCACGTTATTTTTCTGTCCAACACGAATCTTCATTGGTTTCCTGTGAGGTGTTTTGGATCCCCATCTCTTGCTATGAACTGGCAAAACAGCAGAATCCCCTTGACAATCTTGATTTCTCAAGGGAAATGAGAGAACACTATACACCATCCAAGATATTAAAATATTGTCAAGGCCCAACGCGGCTGAATACTCTGAGGAGATGGCCTGTGAGGTGCCGCCTTTCAACTTTTCCCCCTTAGTATGGTGGTCAGTAACATGCGGGAGACTGCGGAGGGGGTCATTTTTTTAATTGGGAACTGATGTGCTTTTACTCAATTCGGGAACCTCACAAGCCAAATTTGTAGTATTTTGCACGAATTGCAAAAGATGTTTGAATGTCGACGGTTGAAGTGGAAGCTCGTATTGAGCTTGCTAGCGACTGATTTGCCAAGCCTTCGATAGCTCAGTTGGTAGAGCAGAGGACTGTAGTGGTAAAACAGGCATCCTTAGGTCGCTGGTTCAAATCCAGATTGAAGGACTTTTGCCAAATGCACATTTTATTGAATACTTGGAAAGTAAAATGCTTGGAAAATAAAATAACAGACAATTTATAATTATATTATATTTCATCACTGAAAATAGATGCCTTTTGCTTTGAGGCTGTGGCCACGTTATGTTTCTGTCCGACACCAATCTTCGTTGGTTTCCTGTGAGGTGTTTTGGATCCCCATCTCTTGCTATGAACTGACAAAACAGCAGAATCCCCTTGACAATCTTGATTTCTCAAGGGAAATGGGAGAACACTATACACCATCCAAGATATTAAAATATTGTCAAGGACCAACACGGCTGAATACTCTGAGGAGATGGCCTGTGATGCGCGCCTTTCAACTTTTCCCCCTTAGTATGGTGGTCAGTAACATGCGGGAGACTGCGGAGGGGGTCATTTTTTTAATTGGGAACTGATGTGCTTTTACTCAATTCGGGAACCTCACAAGCCAAATTTGTAGTATTTTGCACGAATTGCAAGAGATGTTTACAAGTCGACGGTTCAAGTGGAAGCTCGTATTGAGTTTGCTAGAGAATGATTTGCCAAGCCTTCGATAGCTCGTCGCTGGTTCAAATCCGGCTCAAAGGACTTTTGCCAAATTCACATTTTATTGAATACTTGGAAAGTAAAATACTTGGAAAGTAAAATAACAGACAATTTATAATTATATTATATTTCATCACTGAAAATAGATGCCTTTTGCTTTGAGGCTGTGGCCACGTTATTTTTCTGTCCGACACCAATCTTCGTTGGTTTCCTGTGATGTGTTTTGGATCCCCATCTCTTGCTATGAACTGACAAAACAGCAGAATCCCCTTGACAATCTTGATTTCTCAAGGGAAATGGGAGAACACTATACACCATCCAAGATATTAAAATATTGTCAAGGCCGAACACTGATGAATACTCTGAGGAGATGGCCTGTGAGGCGCCGCCTTTCAACTTTTCCTCCTTAGTATGGTGGTCAGTAACATGCGGGAGACTGCGGAGGCGGTCATTTTTTTAATTGGGAACTGATGTGCTTTTACTCAATTCGGGAACCTCACAAGCCAAATTTGTAGTATTTTGCACGAATTGCAAGAGATGTTTGCATGTCGACGGTTGAAGTGGAAGCTCGTATTGAGTTTGCTAGAGAACAGTTTGCCAAGCCTTCGATAGCTCAGTTGGTAGAGGGGAGGACTGTAGTGGTAAAACAGGCATCCTTAGGTCGCTGGTTCAAATCCGGCTCGAAGGACTTTTGCCAAATGCAAATTTTATTGAATACTTGGAAAGTAAAATACTTGGAAAATAACATAACAGACAATTTATAATTAGATTATATTTCATCACTGAAAATAGATGCCTTTTGCTTTGAGGCTGTGGCCACATTATTTTTCTGTCCAACATCAATCTTCTTTGGTTTACTGTGAGGTGTTTTGGATCCCCATCTCTTGCTATGAACTGGCAAAACAGCAGAATCCCCTTGACAATCTTGATTTCTCAAGGGAAATGAGAGAACACTATACACCATCCAAGATATTAAAATATTGTCAAGGCCCAACACGGCTGAATACTCTGAGGAGATGGCCTGTGAGGCGCCGCCTTTCAACTTTTCCCCCTGTTATAAATAGCGTCTCGAGAACGCTGCGTACCTGTTCGTCCGGCTGGATTCCTTGATGATGAGGCCAGGCTGTCAGATGATCCGAAGAGACGTGAATGATGGCGCGGGGAACCAGCCCAACACCAGCCCGAATGGAACCGGATTGGAGATGAACCAGCTCCCAACGCCACGAGTTGGCTCACCCCTGAGTACCGTGGGCAGGGGAAGCCACCGAGTAGAAGTTCAAGGTCCACAGGAGGCAGGTAGATCCCGACTGTAACTGATGAAGAGCTGGAGACCAGAAGGAACACAGAACCTCCAGGAGCAATGACTAGGCAGCAAGTGGAGCAGGCTGATGGAACGGGATAAGAATAGGAACTGACAAAGCAAAGGGAACTCAGGGCCAGATGGAAACGGGAAGGACTGAGCCGGGCAGGCAGGAAGGAAAGACAGAGACCAGAACAAGGAGGGCCAGTGGGAATGCAGAACCAGGAAGGCAGCAGGATGGAGGGAGCGGGAGGAATATTACAGGAGACAGGGGAGCCCCAGGCAGAACAAAGATAGGAGGAAGGTAACAGGAAACCAGAAGGCAACACAAGGGTAGCGAAAACACGATCCGTACAAACCGCGTTGAGACACGGTGTGGAAAGGATCAGGGCCCCTTAAGTAGGCCCACCAGCACCTGAGAGGCTTGCAACGCAAGCTGTGCCGTCTCCCTGGCATTGGATAACCCATAACGAGGCTTGAGCCGCAGATCTCCCCGCATCGAGCATCCTACGCACTGCGCATGCGCGGAGAGTGGACGCCCGCGCATGCGCGAATCAGTGCGCACAGGAGACCCGGAAGCGCCCGAGACCCAGGACAGCCCCGGACCTCGAAGCCGAAAGCGGGGATACAACCTCCAGGACGGGGAACGCCGTAGCGGGTAAGGAGACCCCAGGACAGGCGGCGTGACACTATGCCCCCTCCCAGAAAGACCCGGGGCCCCAGGTTTCCAGGGAAAATGAAGAAAGAATTCACGGACAAGCCGGGGAGCGTGCACATGACAGTGCGGCTCCCAAGTGCGATCACAAGTAGGATAACCCTTCCATGCAATTAAGTATTGGAGAACACCCCGATGGATCCGTGAATCACAGACCTCCTGAACCTCAAACTCAGGAACCCCCTGTACCAGAACAGAGGAGGGTCGTGGGCCAGAGCGCCTAAAGACATCCTTCACATAGGGCTTCAAAAGGGAGACATGAAATACAGGGTGTATTTTCCAAGTGAGGGGCAGCACTAATCGAAAAGCCACTGAAGACAAACGTTTGGCAATCTTGAAAGGCCCATAGAACCGGGGTGCCAACTTAGTGGGTAAATTGCGGACAGGCAGGTTCTTGGAAGACAACCAAACCAGATCGCCCACCTGGAAATCGGGCTCTGGGGTACGGCCCTTATCAGCCTGCTCCTTCATGCGCTCACGTGTCTCTGTAAGGATGTTCCGGGCCCGGTCATGTTGTCTCTGAATATTGGAGACCAATTGATCCGCAGACGGAACAGTGCTGGGCACTATAGGTGTGAAGGGAACCAGTTTGGGATGTTGTCCGGCTGAACAAAAAAAAGGACTGATGCCGGTGGCAGCATGAGCCGCGTTATTATAGGAAACTTCCGCCAGATCCAGGTGCTTTAGCCAGTTTGACTGAGTGGCATTGGCATAGCAACGTAAGTATTGCTCCAGGGTTTGATTCGTCCTTTCGGTCTGACCATTGGTGTGCGGGTGATAGCCTGAGCTCAAGGCTCTATGGATACCCAGATGTTTACATAATTGATGCCAGAAGGAGGATAGATATTGTGAACCACGATCAGAGATGATCTTCTCTGGAAGTCCATGTAATCGATAAATGTTGTGTAGAAATGCCAAGGCCATCTGGGAGGAAGTTGGGATCTTCACGAAAGGAATGAAGTGTGCGTATTTGGTAAAACAATCCACAACCACCATGACACAAGTGTGACCCTCAGAGGGTGGAAGCTCTACAATGAAGTCAGTGGCGATAGTATGCCAAGGGTAGGGTGGTGTTTCGGTAGGCTTAAGTAGCCCCAAAGGCTTTCTTCTGGACGTCTTCGTCTGAGCACAGGTTGGACAACTTTCCACGTACGTTCTTACTTCTTTGGCCCATCCAGGCCACCAGAATTGTCTGGAGATCAACTCCTGGGTAGCCTTGATACCACGATGACCAGCTACTTGGGATTCGTGAAATCCATGTAGGATGTCCAAGCGAAGGGCAGTCGATGGTATGTACAACCGGTTCAGAAAGAACAAAAAACCGTCGCGTTCACTGATCTGGGGTTTCTTCAGCAGATTGTCACGTTCCGGATCTCCCAAGGTTTCTTGACTGATCTTCCGGAGTTGTGGAGCTAAGGTCGATAGAAAGTGTTTGGGAGTTATCATAGGCGTGTTCAAACCGACTCCCGCTTCTTCCTTGTCCAGGGATCGAGACAAGGCATCAGCCTTCTGGTTCCGGGAGCTAGGAATGTATGTGATATTGAAATCATAGTGAGAGAAGAAGAAGGCCCATCGGGCTTGCCGAGCAGTGCGACACTGCAATGACCGTAGGAACTGCAGGTTGCGATGGTCGGTACGAACTTCCACCGGGAAACGACCACCAAGTAAGTGATTCCTCCACTCTTCGAACGCCGTCTTGATGGCCAAAAGTTCCTTTTCAATGACTGCGTAGTTCAGCTCACTGGAGGTGAGTTTCCGTGAGTAATAGGCCACAGGGTGTTCGTCGCCGGACGTAGGATGCTTTTGTAAGAGGACCGCTCCAACAGCAAAGTTGGAGGTATCTGCTTCAATGATATATGGCATCTCGTCGTTAGGGTGACGCAAAACAGGAGCAGTACTAAAGGCTGTCTTTAAGCACTCAAAAGCGGTTGATGTCTCTTGGTCCCAAAGGAAAGGTCTCTTAACACTGGTCAGACGTGTCAATGGGGCCGTGACCTGTGAAAACTGTGGAATAAAACGCCGATAAAAGTTGGCGAATCCCAAAAACCGCTGAAGGGATTTCAAATCATGCGGTTGTTTCCAATTCTGAATAGCCTTCACTTTGCCCGAATCCATGTGTATACCTGCATTACTGATTACGAATCCCAGGAACTCCATGTTATTCCGATGAAACGAACACTTCTCGGCTTTGGCGTACAGGTGATTACGTGACAATCGCAGAAGTACTTCACGGACATGTGAGACATGTTCCTGCAGATTATCCGAGAAGATCAGAATGTCGTCCAGGTAAACCCAGACCGAGATGCCAACCAAATCGCCAAAGACGTTGTCCATAAACCGTTGGAAGACGGCTGGGGCATTACACAACCCGAAGGGCATTACCCTGTATTCGTAGTGCCCAAAGGGTGTCTTAAAAGCCGTCTTCCACTCGTCGCCCTCTCTGATCCTAACCAGATGGTAGGCTCCCCGGAGGTCCACCTTAGTGAAGATATTGGCAGAACGTAAGGACTCCATGATGTTCCGAATCAAAGGTAATGGGTACCTGTCCTTGAGTGTTATGTCATTCAATTGACGGTAATCGATACAGGGCCGCAGGGTCCCCTCCTTCTTCTTGACAAAGAATAGCGGAAAACCGGCGGAGGATTTGGAAGGTACGATGTAACCCTTCTTGGAACAATCATCCAGATATTCCCGGAGTACCTGTTTTTCAGACTGAGTTAGAGAGTATAACTTCCCATGAGGAATCACAGCACCAGGAATCAGGTCTATGGAACAGTCAAAAGTCCTGTGAGGAGGAAGAGGTATTTCTCCGGGCTCAGAAAACACTGTACAAAGGTCGGCATAAACATCCGGTATCTGGGACAGGGAACATAAGGCGGAAGAGCCCCCTTCCGGGACTAGAGGGATCGAGGTGGTAGACTTCAAGGATGTGTTGTGGCAGCAACATTCACGGAGGCAAAAGGTAGAAACAAACCTCAACGTGCGGGACTCCCAATTGATAGTAGGATTGTGTCGCAAAAGCCAAGGCAGTCCCAACACCACTGGATATGAAGGTGACTTGATGACGTCGAGGGCTATCCTTTCTTCATGTCCCTTGATCTGTAATAGCATGGCGACTGTATGCAACCGGATGGGACCGGAAGCCAAAGGTGTACCATCGATGACCTCCACTGGTATAGCGGTTCTTTTAATAAGTAATGGCATACCGATCTTGTTGGCGAATGCCTCATCAATATAGTTTCCGGAGGCCCCGCAATCTAACAGACCATGGACATCAACCGTTTTATCAAGCCACTTCAAGGTGATCTTTAGACTCATCAAGACGGCAGGCTGCATAGGGGGCAGATGAACCCTAGGGCTGGAAAGGTCTGAAAGCAAGAAAGGACCCGTCGTAGCCTTTCCCTTAAACGACAGGTCTTCTAGTTTCCCCCTTTCTTGATAGGACGCAGGGGACAGGTACCCAGAAAATGGCCAGCACCTCCGCAGTACAAACACAGTCGCTGGCTTCTCCTGCGCTTCTTCTCCTCTTCCGATAAAGGACCCCTTACAGCTCCCAGTTGCATCGGTTCCTGGGTAGAATCCGAAGGTGCTGACATCCCGGTAGGTAGAGTCATTGGTCTGGAATTGGCCTTCTCAAACCGTCGTCTCTCTCCCTTTCTCTCGGCCAATCTCTGGTCTATCCTCAAAACCTGATCGATAAGTTTCTGTAGGTCGTCAGGTTCGGAAATGTGTAACAATTCATCCTTGTATTCTTCTCTTAATCCCCTGCGAAACAAGGTCTTTTGCGTTACCTCTGGCCATAAGGAGTCGGTTGCTAATTGACGGAAACGGCTGATGTAGGAAATGATGTCAGCATTGCCTTGTTGTAAGTCCATCAATTGGTTCTGTGCTGCAGAAGCCAGATTGGGGGATTGAAACACATCCAGAAACGCCTTCTCGAAGGCTAAAAAATCACTCAGGATCGGGTTATTGGTAACGACAAAAGGAGTTGCCCAAGCAAGCGCATTTCCTGACAAGTTGCCCAATATGTATCCGATCTTGGCCTTGTCAATGGTAAAGTGAGAAGAACGGAAGAGAAAGTGTATGCGACAATGGTTACAGAATTCACCCACACGGCGGGGATCTCCATCGAACTTGATGGGAGCAGTGTGAGCCATAGGACCTTCAGGCTGTGGAACGGCACCAGCATTCTGTGTAACCATTTGGCGTAGGGTTACGTTCTCCTGACGGAGTGCCGCCATTTCGGCACGAAGCGCTTGAAGCTCATTACGAAGACCCGGATCCTCTTCCATCGCAGAGTCCGGAATGTCAGAAGAAAGGCGTCTCAATCTGTTATAAATAGCGTCTCGAGAACGCTGCGTACCTGTTCGTCCGGCTGGATTCCTTGATGATGAGGCCAGGCTGTCAGATGATCCGAAGAGACGTGAATGATGGCGCGGGGAACCAGCCCAACACCAGCCCGAATGGAACCGGATTGGAGATGAACCAGCTCCCAACGCCACGAGTTGGCTCACCCCTGATTAGCGTGGCGTCAGGACAGTGCAAGCACTGGCAGGGGGAGCCACCGAGTAGAAGTTCAAGGTCCACAGGAGGCAGGTAGATCCCGACTGTAACTGATGAAGAGCTGGAGACCAGAAGGAACACAGAACCTCCAGGAGCAATGACTAGGCAGCAAGTGGAGCAGGCTGATGGAACGGGATAAGAATAGGAACTGACAAAGCAAAGGGAACTCAGGGCCAGATGGAAACGGGAAGGACTGAGCCGGGCAGGCAGGAAGGAAAGACAGGGACCAGAACAAGGAGGGCCAGTGGGAATGCAGAACCAGGAAGGCAGCAGGATGGAGGGAGCGGGAGGAATATTACAGGAGACAGGGGAGCCCCAGGCAGAACAAAGATAGGAGGAAGGTAACAGGAAACCAGAAGGCAACACAAGGGTAGCGAAAACACGATCCGTACAAACCGCGTTGAGACGCGGTGTGGAAAGGATCAGGGCCCCTTAAGTAGGCCCACCAGCACCTGAGAGGCTTGCAACGCAAGCTGTGCCGTCTCCCTGGCATTGGATAACCCATAACGAGGCTTGAGCCGCAGATCTCCCCGCATCGAGCATCCTACGCACTGCGCATGCGCGGAGAGTGGACGCCCGCGCATGCGCGAATCAGTGCGCACAGGAGACCCGGAAGCGCCCGAGACCCAGGACAGCCCCGGACCTCGAAGCCGAAAGCGGGGATACAACCTCCAGGACGGGGAACGCCGTAGCGGGTAAGGAGACCCCAGGACAGGCGGCGTGACACCCCCTTAGTATGGTGGTCAGTAACATGCGGGAGACTGCGGAGGGGGTCATTTTTTTAATTGTGAACTGATGTGCTTTTACTCAATTCAGGAACCTCACAAGCCAAATTTGTAGTATTTTGCACGAATTGCAAGAGATGTTTACAAGTCGACGGTTGAAGTGGAAGCTTGTATTGAGTTTGCTAGAGAATGATTTGCCAAGCCTTCGATAGCTCGTCGCTGGTTCAAATCCGGCTCAAAGGACTTTTGCCAAATGCACATTTTATTGAATACTTGGAAAGTAAAATACTTGGAAAGTAAAATAACAGACAATTTATAATTATATTATATTTCATCACTGAAAATAGATGCCTTTTGCTTTGAGGCTGTGGCCACGTTATTTTTCTGTCCAACACGAATCTTCATTGGTTTCCTGTCAGGTGTTTTGGATCCCCATCTCTTGCTATGAACTGGCAAAACAGCAGAATCCCCTTGACAATCTTGATTTCTCAAGGGAAATGAGAGAACACTATACACCATCCAAGATATTAAAATATTGTCAAGGCCCAACACGGCTGAATACTCTGAGGAGATGGCCTGTGAGGCACCGCCTTACAACTTTTCCCCCTTATTATGCTGGTCATTAACATGCGGGAGACTGCACAGGGGGTCATTTTTTTAATTGGGAACTGATGTGCTTTTACTCAATTCGGGAACCTCACAAGCCAAATTTGTAGTATTTTGCACGAATTGCAAGAGATGTTTACAATTCGACGGTTGAAGTGGAAGCTCGTATTGAGTTTGCTAGAGAATGATTTGCCAAGCCTTCGATAGCTCAGTTGGTAGAGCGGAGGACTGTAGTGGTAAAACAGGCATCCTTAGGTCGCTGGTTCAAATCCGGCTCGAAGGACTTTTGCCAAATGCAAATTTTATTGAATACTTGGAAAGTAAAATACTTGGAAAATAAAATAACAGACAATTTATAATTATATTATATTTCATCACTGAAAATAGATGCCTTTTGCTTTGAGGCTGTGGCCACGTTATGTTTCTGTCCAACACCAATCTTCATTGGTTTCCTGTGAGGTGTTTCGGATCCCCATCTCTTGCTATGAACTGGCAAAACAGCAGAATCCCCTTGACAATCTTGATTTCCCAAGGGAAATGAGAGAACAGTATACACCATCCAAGATATTAAAATATTGTCAAGGCCCAACACGGCTGAATACTCTGAGGAGATGGCCTGTGAGGCGCCGCCTTTCAACTTTTCCCCCTTAGTCAGTGCTTTAAGTGGGCCGGGGCCTGCCGGGGCCGGGCCCCGGCAGTCTCCAAAAAGTGAGGCTGAGCCGGGGCCCTGCCGGGGCCCCCCAGCCCCACCACGCCATGGCAGGATGCATTATCCCGCCGCGGCCGCAGTCGCAACGAGAGATGCGCCCGCCAGTTAAACGTCAGGCAAGCTGACAGAAGTGCCAGACAGCCACAGCGTCGCTGTGACTGGCTGGCACTTCCGTCAGTCTCTGTAACTTTCTCTGATGACCCCTCATCTGAGGGGCCATCAGAGGAAGCTACAGTCCCTTAGTTCCCCTCGCCAGGTCACTGACCCTCAGCGAACCCGCAGGCTCCATGATCTAATATGTAGATTAGATCACGGAGCCCGCGGGTTCGCAGAGAGTGAAAGACGCCTCGGGGTCAGTGCTCTGAGCAGAGATCACTGAGCCCGAGGCGCCTTTCTCCTTTGGCAAGCCTTTATAAAAGATGCCTTCAACTGTGTACGTTTAAGCCATCTTTTATACACGTAGACATATTTCTATGTTTATAACAGATGGCTTGAATCGTACACAATTCAAAGCAACTTTTATAAAGCTTTGTCGACGGACAAAGCCACCTTGGGTTTTGTCCGTCCTCAACGCTTTATAAAAGATGCCTACGTTTCAAGACGTCTTTTATAAACATAGACATATGTTACAAATGTCTATGTTTATAAAAGGCAGCTTGAATAGTACACAAACCATAGTAAGGTAAGCACACAAGTGTGCGTAACTTACTATGGTGTGTGCACTTTCAAGCCACCTTTTATAAACATAGAAATATGTAACATTGCTATGAATTTAAAAGAAGGCTTGAAAAATACACAAACCATAGTAGTACGCAAACAAATATATAAATGCTCAAATACATTTATATATTTGTTTGCGCAACTTACTATGATTTGTGCACTTTTAGGCCACGCCCACAATGGAGGCCACGCCTCCAAACGAGGGCCCCCCCTCAATTTCTTACCCCACTTAAAGCACTGCCCTTAGTATGGTGGTCAGTAACATGCAGGAGACTGCGGAGGGGGTCATTTTTTTAATTGTGAACTGATGTGCTTTTACTCAAATCGGGAACCTCACAAGCCAAATTTGTAGTATTTTGCACGAATTGCAAGAGATGTTTGAATGTCGACGGTTGAAGTGAAAGCTCGTATTGAGCTTGCTAGAGACTGATTTGCCAAGCCTTCGATAGCTCAGTTGGTAGAGCGGAGGACTGTAGTAGTAAAACAGGCATCCTTAGGTCGCTGGTTCAAATCCGGCTCGAAAGACTTTTGCCAAATGCACATTTTATTGAATACTTGGAAAGTAAAATACTTGGAAAGTAAAATAACAGACAATTTATAATTATATTATATTTCATCACTGAAAATAGATGCCTTTTGCTTTGAGGCTGTGACCACGTTATTTTTCTGTCCAACACGAATCTTCATTGGTTTCCTGTGAGGTGTTTTGGATCCCCATCTCTTGCTATGAACTGACAAAACAGCAGAATCCCCTTGACAATCTTGATTTCTCAAGGGAAATGGGAGAACACTATACACCATCCAAGATATTAAAATATTGTCAAGGCCGAACACGGATGAATACTCTGAGGAGATGGCCTGTGAGGCGCCGCCTTTCAACTTTTCCTCCTTTGTATGGTGGTCAGTAACATGCGGGAGACTGCGTAGGGGGTCATTTTTTTAATTGTGAACTGATGTGCTTTTACTCAATTCGGGAACCTCACAAGCCAAATTTGTAGTATTTTGCACGAATTGCAAGAGATGTTTGAATGTCGACGGTTGAAGTGAAAGCTCGTATTGAGCTTGCTAGAGACTGATTTGCCAAGCCTTCGATAGCTCAGTTGGTAGAGCGGAGGACTGTAGTGGTAAAACAGGCATCCTTAGGTCGCTGGTTCAAATCCAGCTAGAAGGACTTTTGCCAAATGCACATTTTATTGAATACTTGGAAAGTAAAATACTTGGAAAGTAAAATAACAGACAATTTATAATTATATTATATTTCATCACTGAAAATAGATGCCTTTTGCTTTGAGGCTGTGGCCACGTTATTTTTCTGTCCGACACCAATCTTCGTTGGTTTCCTGTGAGGTGTTTTGGATCCCCATCTCTTGCTATGAACTGACAAAACAGCTTGCTAGAGAACGGTTTGCCAAGCCTTCGATAGCTCAGTTGGTAGAGCGGAGGACTGTAGTGGTAAAACAGGCATCCTTAGGTTGCTGGTTCAAATCCGGCTCGAAGGACTTTTGCCAAATGCAAATTTTATTGAATACTTGGAAAGTAAAATACTTGGAAAATAACATAACAGACAATTTATAATTAGATTATATTTCATCACTGAAAATAGATGCCTTTTGCTTTGAGGCTGTGGCCACATTATTTTTCTGTCCAACATCAATCTTCTTTGGTTTACTGTGAGGTGTTTTGGATCCCCATCTCTTGCTATGAACTGGCAAAACAGCAGAATCCCATTGACAATCTTGATTTCTCAAGGGAAATGAGAGAACACTATACACCATCCAAGATATTAAAATATTGTCAAGGCCCAACATGGCTGAATACTCTGAGGAGATGGCCTGTGAGGCGCCGCCTTTCAACTTTTCCCCCTTAGTATGGTGGTCAGTAACATGCGGGAGACTGCGGAGGGGGTCATTTTTTTAATTGTGAACTGATGTGCTTTTACTCAATTCGGGAACCTCACAAGCCAAATTTGTAGTATTTTGCACGAATTGCAAGAGATGTTTACAAGTCGACGGTTGAAGTGGAAGCTTGTATTGAGTTTGCTAGAGAATGATTTGCCAAGCCTTCGATAGCTCGTCGCTGGTTCAAATCCGGCTCAAAGGACTTTTGCCAAATGCACATTTTATTGAATACTTGGAAAGTAAAATACTTGGAAAGTAAAATAACAGACAATTTATAATTATATTATATTTCATCACTGAAAATAGATGCCTTTTGCTTTGAGGCTGTGGCCACGTTATTTTTCTGTCCAACACGAATCTTCATTGGTTTCCTGTCAGGTGTTTTGGATCCCCATCTCTTGCTATGAACTGGCAAAACAGCAGAATCCCCTTGACAATCTTGATTTCTCAAGGGAAATGAGAGAACACTATACACCATCCAAGATATTAAAATATTGTCAAGGCCCAACACGGCTGAATACTCTGAGGAGATGGCCTGTGAGGCGCCGCCTTTCAACTTTTCCCCCTTAGTCAGTGCTTTAAGTGGGCCGGGGCCTGCCGGGGCCGGGCCCCGGCAGTCTCCAAAAAGTGAGGCTGAGCCGGGGCCCTGCCGGGGCCCCCCAGCCCCACCACGCCATGGCAGGATGCATTATCCCGCCGCGGCCGCAGTCGCAACGAGAGATGCGCCCGCCAGTTAAACGTCAGGCAAGCTGACAGAAGTGCCAGACAGCCACAGCGTCGCTGTGACTGGCTGGCACTTCCGTCAGTCTCTGTAACTTTCTCTGATGACCCCTCATCTGAGGGGCCATCAGAGGAAGCTACAGTCCCTTAGTTCCCCTCGCCAGGTCACTGACCCTCAGCGAACCCGCGGGCTCCATGATCTAATATGTAGATTAGATCACGGAGCCCGCGGGTTCGCAGAGAGTGAAAGACGCCTCGGGGTCAGTGCTCTGAGCAGAGATCACTGAGCCCGAGGCGCCTTTCTCCTTTGGCAAGTCTTTATAAAAGATGCCTTCAACTGTGTACGTTTAAGCCATCTTTTATACACGTAGAAATATTTCTATGTTTATAACAGATGGCTTGAATCGTACACAATTCAAAGCAACTTTTATAAAGCTTTGTCGACGGACAAAGCCACCTTGGGTTTTGTCCGTCCTCAACGCTTTATAAAAGATGCCTACGTTTCAAGACGTCTTTTATAAACATAGACATATGTTACAAATGTCTATGTTTATAAAAGGCAGCTTGAATAGTACACAAACCATAGTAAGGTAAGCACACAAGTGTGCGTAACTTACTATGGTGTGTGCACTTTCAAGCCACCTTTTATAAACATAGAAATATGTAACATTGCTATGAATATAAAAGAAGGCTTGAAAAATACACAAACCATAGTAGTACGCAAACAAATATATAAATGCTCAAATACATTTATATATTTGTTTGCGTACCTTACTATGATTTGTGCACTTTTAGGCCACGCCCACAATGGAGGCCACGCCTCCAAACGAGGGCCCCCCTCAATTTCTTACCCCACTTAAAGCACTGCCCTTAGTATGGTGGTCAGTAACATGCAGGAGACTGCGGAGGGGGTCATTTTTTTAATTGGGAACTGATGTGCTTTTACTCAATTCGGGAACGTCACAAGCCAAATTTGTAGTATTTTGCACGAATTGCAAGAGATGTTTACAAGTCGACGGTTGAAGTGGAAGCTCGTATTGAGTTTGCTAGAGAGCGATTTGCCAAGCCTTCGATAGCTCAGTTGGTAGAGCGGAGGACTGTAGTGTTAAAATAGGCATTCTTAGGTCGCTGGTTCAAATCCGGCTCGAAGGACTTTTGCCAAATGCACATTTTATTGAATACTTGGAAAGTAAAATACTTGGAAAGTAAAATAACAGACAATTTATAATTATATTATATTTCATCACTGAAAATAGATGCCTTTTGCTTTGAGGCTGTGGCCACGTTATTTTTCTGTCCAACACGAATCTTCATTGGTTTCCTGTGAGGTGTTTTGGATCCCCATCTCTTGCTATGAACTGGCAAAACAGCAGAATCCCCTTGACAATCTTGATTTTTCAAGGGAAATGAGAGAACACTGTACACCATCCAAGATATTAAAATATTGTCAAGGCCCAACACGGCTGAATACTCTGAGGAGATGGCCTGTGAGGCGCCGCCTTTCAACTTTTCCCCCTTAGTATGGTGGTCATTAACATGCGGGAGACTGCGGAGGGGGTCATTTTTTTAATTGGGAACTGATGTGCTTTTACTCAATTCGGGAACCTCACAAGCCAAATTTGTAGTATTTTGCACGAATTGCAAGAGATGTTTACAAGTCGACGGTTGAACTGGAAGCTCGTATTGAGTTTGCTAGAGAATGATTTGCCAAGCCTTTGATAGCTCAGTTGGTAGAGCGGAGGACTGTAGTGGTAAAACAGGCATCCTTAGGTCGCTGGTTCAAATCCGGCTCGAAGGACTTTTGCCAAATGCAAATTTTATTGAATACTTGGAAAGTAAAATACTTGGAAAATAAAATAACAGAAAATTTATAATTATATTATATTTCATCACTGAAAATAGATGCCTTTTGCTTTGAGGCTGTGGCCACGTTATGTTTCTGTCCAACACCAATCTTCATTGGTTTCCTGTGAGGTGTTTCGGATCCCCATCTCTTGCTATGAACTGGCAAAACAGCAGAATCCCCTTGACAATCTTGATTTCTCAAGGGAAATGAGAGAACAGTATACACCATCCAAGATATTAAAATATTGTCAAGGCCCAACACGGCTGAATACTCTGAGGAGATGGCCTGTGAGGCGCCGCCTTTCAACTTTTCCCCCTTAGTATGGTGGTCAGTAACATGCAGGAGACTGCGGAGGGGGTCATTTTTTAATTGGGAACTGGTGTGCTTTTACTCAATTCGGGAACGTCACAAGCCAAATTTGTAGTATTTTGCACGAATTGCAAGAGATGTTTACAAGTCGACGGTTGAAGTGGAAGCTCGTATTGAGTTTGCTAGAAAGCGATTTGCCAAGCCTTCGATAGCTCAGTTGGTAGAGCGGAGGACTGTAGTGGTAAAACAGGCATCCTTAGGTCGCTGGTTCAAATCCAGCTCAAAGGACTTTTGCCAAATGCACATTTTATTGAATACTTGGAAAGTAAAATACTTGGAAAGTAAAATAACAGACAATTTATAATTATATTATATTTCATCACTGAAAATAGATGCCTGTTGCTTTGAGGCTGTGGCCACGTTATGTTTCTGTCCAACACGAATCTTCATTGGTTTCATGTGAGGTGTTTTGGATCCCCATCTCTTGCTATGAACTGACAAAACAGCAGAATCCCCTTGACAATCTTGATTTCTCAAGGGAAATGGGAGAACACCATACACCATCCAAGATATTAAAATATTGTCAAGGCCGAACACTGATGAATACTCTGAGGAGATGGCCTGTGAGGCGCAGTCTTTCAACTTTTCCTCCTTAGTATGGTGGTCAGTAACATGAGGGAGACTGCGGAGGCGGTCATTTTTTTAATTGGGAACTGATGTGCTTTTACTCAATTCGGGAAACTCACAAGCCAAATTTGTAGTATTTTGCACGAATTGCAAGAGATGTTTGCATGTCGACGGTTGAAGTGGAAGCTCGAATTCAGCTTGCTAGAGAACGGTTTGCCAAGCCTTTCGATAGCTCAGTTGGTAGAGGGGAGGACTGTAGTGGTAAAACAGGCATCCTTAGGTCGCTGGTTCAAATCCGGCTCGAAGGACTTTTGCCAAATGCAAATTTTATTGAATACTTGGAAAGTAAAATACTTGGAAAATAACATAACAGACAATTTATAATTAGATTATATTTCATCACTGAAAATAGATGCCTTTTGCTTTGAGGCTGTGGCCACATTATTTTTCTGTCCAACATCAATCTTCTTTGGTTTACTGTGAGGTGTTTTGGATCCCCATCTCTTGCTATGAACTGGCAAAACAGCAGAATCCCATTGACAATCTTGATTTCTCAAGGGAAATGAGAGAACACTATACACCATCCAAGATATTAAAATATTGTCAAGGCCCAACATGGCTGAATACTCTGAGGAGATGGCCTGTGAGGCGCCGCCTTTCAACTTTTCCCCCTTAGTATGGTGGTCAGTAACATGCGGGAGACAGCGGAGGGGGTCATTTTTTTAATTGTGAACTGATGTGCTTTTACTCAATTCGGGAACCTCACAAGCCAAATTTGTAGTATTTTGCACGAATTGCAAAAGATGTTTACAAGTCGACGGTTGAAGTGGAAGCTTGTATTGAGTTTGCTAGAGAATGATTTGCCAAGCCTTCGATAGCTCGTCGCTGGTTCAAATCCGGCTCAAAGGACTTTTGCCAAATGCACATTTTATTGAATACTTGGAAAGTAAAATACTTGGAAAGTAAAATAACAGACAATTTATAATTATATTATATTTCATCACTGAAAATAGATGCCTTTTGCTTTGAGGCTGTGACCACGTTATTTTTCTGTCCAACACGAATCTTCATTGGTTTCCTGTGAGGTGTTTTGGATCCCCATCTCTTGCTATGAACTGGCAAAACAGCAGAATCCCCTTGACAATCTTGATTTCTCAAGGGAAATGAGAGAACACTATACACCATCCAAGATATTAAAATATTGTCAAGGCCCAACACGGCTGAATACTCTGAGGAGATGGCCTGTGAGGCGCCGCCTTTCAACTTTTCCCCCTTAGTATGGTGGTCATTAACATGCGGGAGACTGCGGAGGGGGTCATTTTTTTAATTGGGAACTGATGTGCTTTTACTCAATTCGGGAACCTCACAAGCCAAATTTGTAGTATTTTGCACGAATTGCAAGAGATGTTTACAAGTCGACGGTTGAAGTGGAAGCTCGTATTGAGTTTGCTAGAGAATGATTTGCCAAGCCTTCGATAGCTCAGTTGGTAGAGGGGAGGACTGTAGTGGTAAAACAGGCATCCTTAGGTCGCTGGTTCAAATCCGGCTCGAAGGACTTTTTCCAAATGCAAATTTTATTGAATACTTGGAAAGTAAAATACTTGGAAATTAAAATAACAGACAATTTATAATTATATTATATTTCATCACTGAAAATAGATGCCTTTTGCTTTGAGGCTGTGGCCACGTTATTTTTCTGTCCGACACCAATCTTGGTTGGTTTCCTGTGAGGTGTTTTGGATCTCCATCTCTTGCTATGAACTGACAAAACAGCAGAATCCCCTTGACAATCTTGATTTCTCAAGGGAAATGGGAGAACACCATACACCATCCAAGATATTAAAATATTGTCAAGGCCGAACACTGATGAATACTCTGAGGAGATGGCCTGTGAGGCGCAGCCTTTCAACTTTTCCTCCTTAGTATGGTGGTCAGTAACATGCGGGAGACTGCGGAGGCGGTCATTTTTTTAATTGGGAACTGATGTGCTTTTACTCAATTCGGGAACCTCACAAGCCAAATTTGTAGTATTTTGCACGAATTGCAAGAGATGTTTGCATGTCGACGGTTGAAGTGGAAGCTCGAATTGAGCTTGCTAGAGAACGGTTTGCCAAGCCTTCGATAGCTCAGTTGGTAGAGGGGAGGACTGTAGTGGTAAAACAGGCATCCTTAGGTCGCTGGTTCAAATCCGGCTCGAAGGACTTTTGCCAAATGCAAATTTTATTGAATACTTGGAAAGTAAAATACTTGGAAAATAACATAACAGACGATTTATAATTATATTATATTTCATCACTGAAAATAGATGCCTTTTGCTTTGAGGCTGTGGCCACATTATTTTTCTGTCCAACACCAATCTTCTTTGGTTTCCTGTGAGGTGTTTTTTTGATCCCCATCTCTTGCTATGAACTGGCAAAACAGCATAATCCCCTTGACAATCTTGATTTCTCAAGGAAAATGAGAGAACACTATACACCATCCAAGATATTAAAATATTGTCAAGGCCCAACGCGGCTGAATACTCCGAGGAGATGGCCTGTGAGGTGCCGCCTTTCAACTTTTCCCCCTTAGTATGGTGGTCAGTAACATGCGGGAGACTGCGGAGGGGGTCATTTTTTTAATTGGGAACTGATGTGCTTTTACTCAATTCGGAAACCTCACAAGCCAAATTTGTAGTATTTTGCACGAATTGCAAGAGATGTTTACAAGTCGACGGTTGAAGTGGAAGCTCGTATTGAGTTTGCTAGAGTTGATTTGTCAAGCCTTCGATAGCTCAGTTGGTAGAGCGGAGGACTGTAGTGGTACAACAGGCATCCTTAGGTCGCTGGTTCAAATCCAGATTGTAGGACTTTTGCCAAATGCAAATTTTATTGAATACTTGGAAAGTAAAATGCTTGGAAAATAAAATAACAGACAATTTATAATTATATTATATTTCATCACTGAAAATAGATGCCTTTTGCTTTGAGGCTGTGGCCACGTTATTTTTCTGTCCAACACGAATCTTCATTGGTTTCCTGTGAGGTGTTTTGGATCCCCATCTCTTGCTATGAACTGGCAAAACAGCAGAATCCCCTTGACAATCTTGATTTTTCAAGGGAAATGAGAGAACACTGTACACCATCCAAGATATTAAAATATTGTCAAGGCCCAACACGGCTGAATACTCTGAGGAGATGGCCTGTGAGGCGCCGCCTTTCAACTTTTCCCCCTTAGTATGGTGGTCATTAACATGCGGGAGACTGCGGAGGGGGTCATTTTTTTAATTGGGAACTGATGTGCGTTTACTCAATTCGGGAACCTCACAAGCCAAATTTGTAGTATTTTGCACGAATTGCAAGAGATGTTTACAAGTCGACGGTTGAAGTGGAAGCTCGTATTGAGTTTGCTAGAGAATGATTTGCCAAGCCTTCGATAGCTCGGTTGGTAGAGCGGAGGACTGTAGTGGTACAACAGGCATCCTTAGGTCGCTGGTTCAAATCCGGCTCGAAGGACTTTTGCCAAATGCAAATTTTATTGAATACTTGGAAAGTAAAATACTTGGAAAGTAAAATAACAGACAATTTATAATTATATTATATTTCATCACTGAAAATAGATGCCTGTTGCTTTGAGGCTGTGTCCACGTTATGTTTCTGTCCAACACAAATCTTCATTGGTTTCATGTGAGGTGTTTTGGATCCCCATCTCTTGCTATGAACTGGCAAAACAGCAGAATCCCCTTGACAATCTTGATTTCTCAAGGGAAATGAGAGAACACTATACACCATCCAAGATATTAAAATATTGTCAAGGCCCAACACGGCTGAATACTCTGAGGAGATGGCCTGTGAGGCGCCGCCTTTCAACTTTTCCCCCTTAGTATGGTGGTCAGTAACATGCGGGAGATGCGGAGGGGGTCATTTTTTTAATTGTGAACTGATGTGCTTTTACTCAATTCGGGAACCTCACAAGCCAAATTTGTAGTATTTTGCACGAATTGCAAGAGATGTTTACAAGTCGACGGTTGAAGTGGAAGCTTGTATTGAGTTTGCTAGAGAATGATTTGCCAAGCCTTCGATAGCTCGTCGCTGGTTCAAATCCGGCTCAAAGGACTTTTGCCAAATGCACATTTTATTGAATACTTGGAAAGTAAAATACTTGGAAAGTAAAATAACAGACAATTTATAATTATATTATATTTCATCACTGAAAATAGATGCCTTTTGCTTTGAGGCTGTGGCCACGTTATTTTTCTGTCCAACACGAATCGTCATTGGTTTCCTGTCAGGTGTTTTGGATCCCCATCTCTTGCTATGAACTGGCAAAACAGCAGAATCCCCTTGACAATCTTGATTTCTCAAGGGAAATGAGAGAACACTATACACCATCCAAGATAATAAAATATTGTCAAGGCCCAACACGGCTGAATACTCTGAGGAGATGGCCTGTGAGGCGCCGCCTTTCAACTTTTCCCCCTTAGTATGGTGGTCATTAACATGTGGGAGACTGCGGAGGGGGTAATTTTTTTAATTGGGAACGGATGTGCTTTTACTCAATTCGGGAACCTCACAAGCCAAATTTGTAGTATTTTGCACGAATTGCAAGAGATGTTTGAATGTCGACGGTTGAAGTGGAAGCTCGTATTGAGCTTGCTAGAGACTGATTTGCCAAGCCTTCGATAGCTCAGTTGGTAGAGCGGAGGACTGTAGTGGTAAAACAGGCATCCTTAGGTCGCTGGTTCAAATCCGTCTCGAAGGACTTTTTCCAAATGCAAATTTTATTGAATACTTGGAAAGTAAAATACTTGGAAAGTAAAATAACAGACAATTTATAATTATATTATATTTCATCACTGAAAATAGATGCCTTTTGCTTTGAGGCTGTGGCCACGTTATTTTTCTGTCCAACACGAATCTTCATTGGTTTCCTGTGAGGTGTTTTGGATCCCCATCTCTTGCTATGAACTGGCAAAACAGCAGAATCCCCTTGACAATCTTGATTTTTCAAGGGAAATGAGAGAACACTGTACACCATCCAAGATATTAAAATATTGTCAAGGCCCAACATGGCTGAATACTCTGAGGAGATGGCCTGTGAGGCGCCGCCTTTCAACTTTTCCCCCTTAGTATGGTGGTCATTAACATGCGGGAGACTGCGGAGGGGGTCATTTTTTTAATTGGGAACTGATGTGCTTTTACTCAATTCGGGAACCTCACAAGCCAAATTTGTAGTATTTTGCATGAATTGCAAGAGATGTTTGCAAGTCGACGGTTGAACTGGAAGCTCGTATTGAGTTTGCTAGAGAATGATTTGCCAAGCCTTTGATAGCTCAGTTGGTAGAGCGGAGGACTGTAGTGGTAAAACAGGCATCCTTAGGTCGCTGGTTCAAATCCGGCTCGACGGACTTTTGCCAAATGCAAATTTTATTGAATACTTGGAAAGTAAAATACTTGGAAAATAAAATAACAGACAATTTATAATTATATTATATTTCATCACTGAAAATAGATGCCTTTTGCTTTGAGGCTGTGGCCACGTTATGTTTCTGTCCAACACCAATCTTCATTGGTTTCCTCTGAGGTGTTTCGGATCCCCATCTCTTGCTATGAACTGGCAAAACAGCAGAATCCCCTTGACAATCTTGATTTCCCAAGGGAAATGAGAGAACAGTATACACCATCCAAGATATTAAAATATTGTCAAGGCCCAACACGGCTGAATACTCTGAGGAGATGGCCTGTGAGGCGCCGCCTTTCAACTTTTCCCCCTTAGTCAGTGCTTTAAGTGGGCCGGGGCCTGCCGGGGCCGGGCCCCGGCAGTCTCCAAAAAGTGAGGCTGAGCCGGGGCCCTGCCGGGGCACCCCAGCCCCACCACGCCATGGTAGGATGCATTATCCCGCCGCGGCCGCAGTCGCAACGAGAGATGCGCACGCCAGTTAAACGTCAGGCAAGCTGACAGAAGTGCCAGACAGCCACAGCGTCGCTGTGACTGGCTGGCACTTCCGTCAGTCTCTGTAACTTTCTCTGATGACCCCTCATCTGAGGGGCCATCAGAGGAAGCTACAGTCCCTTAGTTCCCCTCGCCAGGTCACTGACCCTCAGCGAACCCGCGGGCTCCATGATCTAATATGTAGATTAGATCACGGAGCCCGCGGGTTCGCAGAGAGTGAAAGACGCCTCGGGGTCAGTGCTCTGAGCAGAGATCACTGAGCCCGAGGCGCCTTTCTCCTTTGGCAAGTCTTTATAAAAGATGCCTTCAACTGTGTACGTTTAAGCCATCTTTTATACACGTAGAAATATTTCTATGTTTATAACAGATGGCTTGAATCGTACACAATTCAAAGCAACTTTTATAAAGCTTTGTCGACGGACAAAGCCACCTTGGGTTTTGTCCGTCCTCAACGCTTTATAAAAGATGCCTACGTTTCAAGACGTCTTTTATAAACATAGACATATGTTACAAATGTCTATGTTTATAAAAGGCAGCTTGAATAGTACACAAACCATAGTAAGGTAAGCACACAAGTGTGCGTAACTTACTATGGTGTGTGCACTTTCAAGCCACCTTTTATAAACATAGAAATATGTAACATTGCTATGAATATAAAAGAAGGCTTGAAAAATACACAAACCATAGTAGTACGCAAACAAATATATAAATGCTCAAATACATTTATATATTTGTTTGCGTACCTTACTATGATTTGTGCACTTTTAGGCCACGCCCACAATGGAGGCCACGCCTCCAAACGAGGGCCCCCCTCAATTTCTTACCCCACTTAAAGCACTGCCCTTAGTATGGTGGTCAGTAACATGCAGGAGACTGCGGAGGGGGTCATTTTTTTAATTGGGAACTGATGTGCTTTTACTCAATTCGGGAACGTCACAAGCCAAATTTGTAGTATTTTGCACGAATTGCAAGAGATGTTTACAAGTCGACGGTTGAAGTGGAAGCTCGTATTGAGTTTGCTAGAGAGCGATTTGCCCAACCTTCGATAGCTCAGTTGGTAGAGCGGAGGACTGTAGTGTTAAAATAGGGATCCTTAGATCGCTGGTTCAAATCCGGCTCGAAGGACTTTTGCCAAATGCACATTTTATTGAATACTTGGAAAGTAAAATACTTGGAAAGTAAAATAACAGACAATTTATAATTATATTATATTTCATCACTGAAAATAGATGCCTTTTGCTTTGAGGCTGTGGCCACGTTATTTTTCTGTCCAACACGAATCTTCATTGGTTTCCTGTGAGGTGTTTTGGATCCCCATCTCTTGCTATGAACTGGCAAAACAGCAGAATCCCCTTGACAATCTTGATTTTTCAAGGGAAATGAGAGAACACTGTACACCATCCAAGATATTAAAATATTGTCAAGGCCCAACACGGCTGAATACTCTGAGGAGATGGCCTGTGAGGCGCCGCCTTTCAACTTTTCCCCCTTAGTATGGTGGTCATTAACATGCGGGAGACTGCGGAGGGGGTCATTTTTTTAATTGGGAACTGATGTGCTTTTACTCAATTCGGGAACCTCACAAGGCAAATTTGTAGTATTTTGCACGAATTGCAAGAGATGTTTACAAGTCGACGGTTGAACTGGAAGCTCGTATTGAGTTTGCTAGAGAATGATTTGCCAAGCCTTTGATAGCTCAGTTGGTAGAGCGGAGGACTGTAGTGGTAAAACAGGCATCCTTAGGTCGCTGGTTCAAATCCGGCTCGAAGACTTTTGCCAAATGCAAATTTTATTGAATACTTGGAAAGTAAAATACTTGGAAAATAAAATAACAGACAATTTATAATTATATTATATTTCATCACTGAAAATAGATGCCTTTTGCTTTGAGGCTGTGGCCACGTTATGTTTCTGTCCAACACGAATCTTCATTGGTTTCATGTGAGGTGTTTTGGATCCCCATCTCTTGCTATGAACTGACAAAACAGCAGAATCCCCTTGACAATCTTGATTTCTCAAGGGAAATGAGAGAACAGTATACACCATCCAAGATATTAAAATATTGTCAAGGCCGAACACTGATGAATACTCTGAGGAGATGGCCTGTGAGGCGCAGCCTTTCAACTTTTCCTCCTTAGTATGGTGGTCAGTAACATGCGGGAGACTGCGGAGGCGGTCATTTTTTTAATTGGGAACTGATGTGCTTTTACTCAATTCGGGAACCTCACAAGCCAAATTTGTAGTATTTTGCACGAATTGCAAGAGATGTTTGCATGTCGACGGTTGAAGTGGAAGCTCGAATTGAGCTTGCTAGAGAATGGTTTGCCAAGCCTTCGATAGCTCAGTTGGTAGAGGGGAGGACTGTAGTGGTAAAACAGGCATCCTTAGGTTGCTGGTTCAAATCCGGCTTGAAGGACTTTTGCCAAATGCAAATTTTATTGAATACTTGGAAAGTAAAATACTTGGAAAATAACATAACAGACAATTTATAATTAGATTATATTTCATCACTGAAAATAGATGCCTTTTGCTTTGAGGCTGTGGCCACATTATTTTTCTGTCCAACATCAATCTTCTTTGGTTTACTGTGAGGTGTTTTGGATCCCCATCTCTTGCTATGAACTGGCAAAACAGCAGAATCCCATTGACAATCTTGATTTCTCAAGGGAAATGAGAGAACACTATACACCATCCAAGATATTAAAATATTGTCAAGGCCCAACATGGCTGAATACTCTGAGGAGATGGCCTGTGAGGCGCCGCCTTTCAACTTTTCCCCATTAGTATGGTGGTCAGTAACATGCGGGAGACTGCGGAGGGGGTCATTTTTTTAATTGTGAACTGATGTGCTTTTACTCAATTCGGGAACCTCACAAGCCAAATTTGTAGTATTTTGCACGAATTGCAAGAGATGTTTACAAGTCGACGGTTGAAGTGGAAGCTTGTATTGAGTTTGCTAGAGAATGATTTGCCAAGCCTTCGATAGCTCGTCGCTGGTTCAAATCCGGCTCAAAGGACTTTTGCCAAATGCACATTTTATTGAATACTTGGAAAGTAAAATACTTGGAAAGTAAAATAACAGACACTTTATAATTATATTATATTTCATCACTGAAAATAGATGCCTTTTGCTTTGAGGCTGTGGCCACGTTATTTTTCTGTCCAACACGAATCTTCATTGGTTTCCTGTCAGGTGTTTTGGATCCCCATCTCTTGCTATGAACTGGCAAAACAGCAGAATCCCCTTGACAACCTTGATTTCTCAAGGGAAATGAGAGAACACTATACACCATCCAAGATATTAAAATATTGTCAAGGCCCAACACGGCTGAATACTCTGAGGAGATGGCCTGTGAGGCGCCGCCTTTCAACTTTTCCCCCTTAGTATGGTGGTCAGTAACATGCAGGAGACTGCGGAGGGGGTCATTTTTTAATTGGGAACTGTTGTGCTTTTACTCAATTCGGGAACGTCACAAGCCAAATTTGTAGTATTTTGCACGAATTGCAAGAGATGTTTACAAGTCGACGGTTGAAGTGGAAGCTCGTATTGAGTTTGCTAGAAAGCAATTTACCAAGCCTTCGATAGCTCAGTTGGTAGAGCGGAGGACTGTAGTGGTAAAACAGGCATCCTTAGGTCGCTGGTTCAAATCCGGCTCGAAGGACTTTTGCCAAGTCCAAGATATTAAAATATTGTCAAGGCCCAACACGGCTGAATACTCTGAGGAGATGGCCTGTGAGGCGCCGCCTTTCAACTTTTCCCCCTTAGTCAGTGCTTTAAGTGGGCCGGGGCCTGCCGGGGCCGGGCCCCGGCAGTCTCCAAAAAGTGAGGCTGAGCCGGGGCCCTGCCGGGGCCCCCCAGCCCCACCACGCCATGGCAGGATGCATTATCCCGCCGCGGCCGCAGTCGCAACGAGAGATGCGCCCGCCAGTTAAACGTCAGGCAAGCTGACAGAAGTGCCAGACAGCCACAGCGTCGCTGTGACTGGCTGGCACTTCCGTCAGTCTCTGTAACTTTCTCTGATGACCCCTCATCTGAGGGGCCATCAGAGGAAGCTACAGTCCCTTAGTTCCCCTCGCCAGGTCACTGACCCTCAGCGAACCCGCGGGCTCCATGATCTAATATGTAGATTAGATCACGGAGCCCGCGGGTTCGCAGAGAGTGAAAGACGCCTCGGGGTCAGTGCTCTGAGCAGAGATCACTGAGCCCGAGGCGCCTTTCTCCTTTGGCAAGTCTTTATAAAAGATGCCTTCAACTGTGTACGTTTAAGCCATCTTTTATACACGTAGAAATATTTCTATGTTTATAACAGATGGCTTGAATCGTACACAATTCAAAGCAACTTTTATAAAGCTTTGTCGACGGACAAAGCCACCTTGGGTTTTGTCCGTCCTCAACGCTTTATAAAAGATGCCTACGTTTCAAGACGTCTTTTATAAACATAGACATATGTTACAAATGTCTATGTTTATAAAAGGCAGCTTGAATAGTACACAAACCATAGTAAGGTAAGCACACAAGTGTGCGTAACTTACTATGGTGTGTGCACTTTCAAGCCACCTTTTATAAACATAGAAATATGTAACATTGCTATGAATATAAAAGAAGGCTTGAAAAATACACAAACCATAGTAGTACGCAAACAAATATATAAATGCTCAAATACATTTATATATTTGTTTGCGTACCTTACTATGATTTGTTCACTTTTAGGCCACGCCCACAATGGAGGCCACGCCTCCAAACGAGGGCCCCCCTCAATTTCTTACCCCACTTAAAGCACTGCCCTTAGTATGGTGGTCAGTAACATGCAGGAGACTGCGGAGGGGGTCATTTTTTTAATTGGGAACTGATGTGCTTTTACTCAATTCGGGAACGTCACAAGCCAAATTTGTAGTATTTTGCACGAATTGCAAGAGATGTTTACAAGTCGACGGTTGAAGTGGAAGCTCGTATTGAGTTTGCTAGAGAGCGATTTGCCAAGCCTTCGATAGCTCAGTTGGTAGAACGGAGGACTGTAGTGTTAAAATAGGCATCCTTAGGTCGCTGGTTCAAATCCGGCTCGAAGGACTTTTGCCAAATGCACATTTTATTGAATACTTGGAAAGTAAAATACTTGGAAAGTAAAATAACAGACAATTTATAATTATATTATATTTCATCACTGAAAATAGATGCCTTTTGCTTTGAGGCTGTGGCCACGTTATTTTTCTGTCCAACACGAATCTTCATTGGTTTCCTGTGAGGTGTTTTGGATCCCCATCTCTTGCTATGAACTGGCAAAACAGCAGAATCCCCTTGACAATCTTGATTTTTCAAGGGAAATGAGAGAACACTGTACACCATCCAAGATATTAAAATATTGTCAAGGCCCAACACGGCTGAATACTCTGAGGAGATGGCCTGTGAGGCGCCGCCTTTCAACTTTTCCCCCTTAGTATGGTGGTCATTAACATGCGGGAGACTGCGGAGGGGGTCATTTTTTTAATTGGGAACTGATGTGCTTTTACTCAATTCGGGAACCTCACAAGCCAAATTTGTAGTATTTTGCACGAATTGCAAGAGATGTTTACAAGTCGACGGTTGAACTGGAAGCTCGTATTGAGTTTGCTAGAGAATGATTTGCCAAGCCTTTGATAGCTCAGTTGGTAGAGCGGAGGACTGTAGTGGTAAAACAGGCATCCTTAGGTCGCTGGTTCAAATCCGGCTCGAAGGACTTTTGCCAAATGCAAATTTTATTGAATACTTGGAAAGTAAAATACTTGGAAAATAAAATAACAGACAATTTATAATTATATTATATTTCATCACTGAAAATAGATGCCTTTTGCTTTGAGGCTGTGGCCACGTTATGTTTCTGTCCAACACCAATCTTCATTGGTTTCCTGTGAGGTGTTTCGGATCCCCATCTCTTGCTATGAACTGGCAAAACAGCAGAATCCCCTTGACAATCTTGATTTCTCAAGGGAAATGAGAGAACAGTATACACCATCCAAGATATTAAAATATTGTCAAGGCCCAACACGGCTGAATACTCTGAGGAGATGGCCTGTGAGGCGCCGCCTTTCAACTTTTCCCCCTTAGTATGGTGGTCAGTAACATGCAGGAGACTGCGGAGGGGGTCATTTTTTAATTGGGAACTGGTGAGCTTTTACTCAATTCGGGAACGTCACAAGCCAAATTTGTAGTATTTTGCACGAATTGCAAGAGATGTTTACAAGTCGACGGTTGAAGTGGAAGCTCGTATTGAGTTTGCTAGAAAGCGATTTGCCAAGCCTTCGATAGCTCAGTTGGTAGAGCGGAGGACTGTAGTGGTAAAACAGGCATCCTTAGGTCGCTGGTTCAAATCCGGCTTGAAGGACTTTTGCCAAATGCACATTTTATTGAATACTTGGAAAGTAAAATACTTGGAAAGTAAAATAACAGACAATTTATAATTATATTATATTTCATCACTGAAAATAGATGCCTGTTGCTTTGAGGCTGTGGCCACGTTATGTTTCTGTCCAACACGAATCTTCATTGGTTTCATGTGAGGTGTTTTGGATCCCCATCTCTTGCTATGAACTGACAAAACAGCAGAATCCCCTTGACAATCTTGATTTCTCAAGGGAAATGGGAGAACACCATACACCATCCAAGATATTAAAATATTGTCGAGGCCGAACACTGATGAATACTCTGAGGAGATGGCCTGTGAGGCGCAGCCTTTCAACTTTTCCTCCTTAGTATGGTGGTCAGTAACATGCGGGAGACTGCGGAGGCGGTCATTTTTTTAATTGGGAACTGATGTGCTTTTACTCAATTCGGGAAACTCACAAGCCAAATTTGTAGTATTTTGCACGAATTGCAAGAGATGTTTGCATGTCGACGGTTGAAGTGGAAGCTCGAATTCAGCTTGCTAGAGAACGGTTTGCCAAGCCTTCGATAGCTCAGTTGGTAGAGGGGAGGACTGTAGTGGTAAAACAGGCATCCTTAGGTCGCTGGTTCAAATCCGGCTCGAAGGACTTTTGCCAAATGCAAATTTTATTGAATACTTGGAAAGTAAAATACTTGGAAAATAACATAACAGACAATTTATAATTAGATTATATTTCATCACTGAAAATAGATAACTTTTGCTTTGAGGCTGTGGCCACATTATTTTTCTGTCCAACATCAATCTTCTTTGGTTTACTGTGAGGTGTTTTGGATCCCCATCTCTTGCTATGAACTGGCAAAACAGCAGAATCCCATTGACAATCTTGATTTCTCAAGGGAAATGAGAGAACACTATACACCATCCAAGATATTAAAATATTGTCAAGGCCCAACATGGCTGAATACTCTGAGGAGATGGCCTGTGAGGCGCCGCCTTTCAACTTTTTCCCCCTTAGTATGGTGGTCAGTAACATGCGGGAGACAGCGGAGGGGGTCATTTTTTTAATTGTGAACTGATGTGCTTTTACTCAATTCGGGAACCTCACAAGCCAAATTTGTAGTATTTTGCACGAATTGCAAAAGATGTTTACAAGTCGACGGTTGAAGTGGAAGCTTGTATTGAGTTTGCTAGAGAATGATTTGCCAAGCCTTCGATAGCTCGTCGCTGGTTCAAATCCGGCTCAAAGGACTTTTGCCAAATGCACATTTTATTGAATACTTGGAAAGTAAAATACTTGGAAAGTAAAATAACAGACAATTTATAATTATATTATATTTCATCACTGAAAATAGATGCCTTTTGCTTTGAGGCTGTGGCCACGTTATTTTTCTGTCCAACACGAATCTTCATTGGTTTCCTGTGAGGTGTTTTGGATCCCCATCTCTTGCTATGAACTGGCAAAACAGCAGAATCCCCTTGACAATCTTGATTTTTCAAGGGAAATGAGAGAACACTGTACACCATCCAAGATATTAAAATATTGTCAAGGCCCAACACGGCTGAATACTCTGAGGAGATGGCCTGTGAGGCGCCGCCTTTCAACTTTTCCCTCTTAGTATGGTGGTCATTAACATGCGGGAGACTGCGGAGGGGGTCATTTTTTTAATTGGGAACTGATGTGCTTTTACTCAATTCGGGAACCTCACAAGCCAAATTTGTAGTATTTTGCACGAATTGCAAGAGATGTTTACAAGTCGACGGTTGAAGTGGAAGCTCGTATTGAGTTTGCTAGAGAATGATTTGCCAAGCCTTCGATAGCTCGGTTGGTAGAGCGGAGGACTGTAGTGGTACAACAGGCATCCTTAGGTCGCTGGTTCAAATCGGGCTCGAAGGACTTTTGCCAAATGCAAATTTTATTGAATACTTGGAAAGTAAAATACTTGGAAAGTAAAATAACAGACAATTTATAATTATATTATATTTCATCACTGAAAATAGATGCCTGTTGCTTTGAGGCTGTGGCCACGTTATGTTTCTGTCCAACACAAATCTTCATTGGTTTCATGTGAGGTGTTTTGGATCCCCATCTCTTGCTATGAACTGGCAAAACAGCAGAATCCCCTTGACAATCTTGATTTCTCAAGGGAAATGAGAGAACACTATACACCATCCAAGATATTAAAATATTGTCAAGGCCCAACACGGCTGAATACTCTGAGGAGATGGCCTGTGAGGCGCCGCCTTTCAACTTTTCCCCCTTAGTATGGTGGTCAGTAACATGCGGGAGATGCGGAGGGGGTCATTTTTTTAATTGTGAACTGATGTGCTTTTACTCAATTCGGGAACCTCACAAGCCAAATTTGTAGTATTTTGCACGAATTGCAAGAGATGCTTACAAGTCGACGGTTGAAGTGGAAGCTTGTATTGAGTTTGCTAGAGAATGATTTGCCAAGCCTTCGATAGCTCGTCGCTGGTTCAAATCCGGCTCAAAGGACTTTTGCCAAATGCACATTTTATTGAATACTTGGAAAGTAAAATACTTGGAAAGTAAAATAACAGACAATTTATAATTATATTATATTTCATCACTGAAAATAGATGCCTTTTGCTTTGAGGCTGTGGCCACGTTATTTTTCTGTCCAACACGAATCGTCATTGGTTTCCTGTCAGGTGTTTTGGATCCCCATCTCTTGCTATGAACTGGCAAAACAGCAGAATCCCCTTGACAATCTTGATTTCTCAAGGGAAATGAGAGAACACTATACACCATCCAAGATATTAAAATATTGTCAAGGCCCAACACGGCTGAATACTCTGAGGAGATGGCCTGTGAGGCGCCGCCTTTCAACTTTTCCCCCTTAGTATGGTGGTCATTAACATGCGGGAGACTGCGGAGGGGGTCATTTTTTTAATTGGGAACGGATGTGCTTTTACTCAATTCGGGAACCTCACAAGCCAAATTTGTAGTATTTTGCACGAATTGCAAGAGATGTTTGAATGTCGACGGTTGAAGTGGAAGCTCGTATTGAGCTTGCTAGAGACTGATTTGCCAAGCCTTCGATAGCTCAGTTGGTAGAGCGGAGGACTGTAGTGGTAAAACAGGCATCCTTAGGTCGCTGGTTCAAATCCGTCTCGAAGGACTTTTTCCAAATGCAAATTTTATTGAATACTTGGAAAGTAAAATACTTGGAAAGTAAAATAACAGACAATTTATAATTATATTATATTTCATCACTGAAAATAGATGCCTTTTGCTTTGAGGCTGTGGCCAAGTTATTTTTCTGTCCAACACGAATCTTCATTGGTTTCCTGTGAGGTGTTTTGGATCCCCATCTCTTGCTATGAACTGGCAAAACAGCAGAATCCCCTTGACAATCTTGATTTTTCAAGGGAAATGAGAGAACACTGTACACCATCCAAGATATTAAAATATTGTCAAGGCCCAACATGGCTGAATACTCTGAGGAGATGGCCTGTGAGGCGCCGCCTTTCAACTTTTCCCCCTTAGTATGGTGGTCATTAACATGCGGGAGACTGCGGAGGGGGTCATTTTTTTAATTGGGAACTGATGTGCTTTTACTCAATTCGGGAACCTCACAAGCCAAATTTGTAGTATTTTGCACGAATTGCAAGAGATGTTTACAAGTCGACGGTTGAAGTGGAAGCTCGTATTGAGTTTGCTAGAAAGCGATTTGCCAAGCCTTCGATAGCTCAGTTGGTAGAGCGGAGGACTGTAGTGGTAAAACAGCCATCCTTAGGTCGCTGGTTCAAATCCGGCTCGAAGGACTTTTGCCAAATGCAAATTTTATTGAATACTTGGAAAGTAAAATACTTGGAAAGTAAAATAACAGACAATTTATAATTATATTATATTTCATCACTGAAAATAGATGCCTTTTGCTTTGAGGCTGTGGCCACGTTATTTTTCTGTCCGACACCAATCTTCGTTGGTTTCCTGTGAGGTATTTTGGATCCCCATCTCTTGCTATGAACTGACAAAACAGCAGAATCCCCTTGACAATCTTGATTTCTCAAGGGAAATGGGAGAACACTATACACCATCCAAGATATTAAAATATTGTCAAGGCCCAACATGGCTGAATACTCTGAGGAGATGGCCTGTGAGGCGCCGCCTTTCAACTTTTCCCCCTTAGTATGGTGGTCAGTAACATGCGGGAGACAGCGGAGGGGGTCATTTTTTTAATTGTGAACTGATGTGCTTTTACTCAATTCGGGAACCTCACAAGCCAAATTTGTAGTATTTTGCACGAATTGCAAAAGATGTTTACAAGTCGACGGTTGAAGTGGAAGCTTGTATTGAGTTTGCTAGAGAATGATTTGCCAAGCCTTCGATAGCTCGTCGCTGGTTCAAATCCGGCTCAAAGGACTTTTGCCAAATGCACATTTTATTGAATACTTGGAAAGTAAAATACTTGGAAAATAACATAACAGACAATTTATAATTAGATTATATTTCATCACTGAAAATAGATGCCTTTTGCTTTGAGGCTGTGGCCACATTATTCTTCTGTCCAACATCAATCTTCATTGGTTTCCTGTCAGGTGTTTTGGATCCCCATCTCTTGCTATGAACTGGCAAAACAGCAGAATCCCCTTGACAATCTTGATTTCTCAAGGGAAATGAGAGAACACTATACACCATCCAAGATATTAAAATATTGTCAAGGCCCAACATGGCTGAATACTCTGAGGAAATGGCCTGTGAGGCGCCGCCTTTCAACTTTTCCCCCTTAGTATGGTGGTCAGTAACATGCGGGTGACTGCGGAGGGGGTCATTTTTTTAATTGGGAACTGATGTGCTTTTACTCAATTCGGGAACCTCACAAGCCAAATTTGTAGTATTTTGCACGAATTGCAAGAGATGTTTACAAGTCGACGGTTGAAGTGGAAGCTTGTATTGAGTTTGCTAGAGAATGATTTGCCAAGCCTTCGATAGCTCGTCGCTGGTTCAAATCCGGCTCAAAGGACTTTTGCCAAATGCACATTTTATTGAATACTTGGAAAGTAAAATACTTGGAAAGTAAAATAACAGACAATTTATAATTATATTATATTTCATCACTGAAAATAGATGCCTTTTGCTTTGAGGCTGTGGCCACGTTATTTTTCTGTCCAACACGAATCTTCATTGGTTTCCTGTCAGGTGTTTTGGATCCCCATCTCTTGCTATGAACTGGCAAAACAGCAGAATCCCCTTGACAATCTTGATTTCTCAAGGGAAATGAGAGAACACTATACACCATCCAAGATATTAAAATATTGTCAAGGCCCAACACGGCTGAATACTCTGAGGAGATGGCCTGTGAGGCGACGCCTTTCAACTTTTCCCCCTTAGTATGGTGGTCATTAACATGCGGGTGACTGCGGAGGGGGGCATTTTTTTAATTGGGAACTGATGTGCTTTTACTTAATTCGGGAACCTCACAAGCCAAATTTGTAGTATTTTGCACGAATTGCAAGAGATGTTTACAAGTCGACGGTTGAAGTGGAAGCTCGTATTGAGTTTGCTAGAGAATGATTTGCCAAGCCTTCGATAGCTCAGTTGGTAGAGCGGAGGACTGTAGTGGTAAAACAGGCATCCTTAGGTCGCTGGTTCAAATCCGGCTCGAAGGACTTTTGCCAAATGCAAATTTTATTGAATACTTGGAAAGTAAAATACTTGGAAAATAAAATAACAGACAATTTATAATTATATTATATTTCATCACTGAAAATAGATGCCTTTTGCTTTGAGGCTGTGGCCACGTTATGTTTCTGTCCAACACCAATCTTCATTGGTTTCCTGTGAGGTGTTTCGGATCCCCATCTCTTGCTATGAACTGGCAAAACAGCAGAATCCCCTTGACAATCTTGATTTCCCAAGGGAAATGAGAGAACAGTATACACCATCCAAGATATTAAAATATTGTCAAGGCCCAACACGGCTGAATACTCTGAGGAGATGGCCTGTGAGGCGCCGCCTTTCAACTTTTCCCCCTTAGTCAGTGCTTTAAGTGGGCCGGGGCCCCATCTCTTGCTATGAACTGGCAAAACAGCAGAATCCCATTGACAATCTTGATTTCTCAAGGGAAATGAGAGAACACTATACACCATCCAAGATATTAAAATATTGTCAAGGCCCAACATGGCTGAATACTCTGAGGAGATGGCCTGTGAGGCGCCGCCTTTCAACTTTTCCCCCTTAGTATGGTGGTCAGTAACATGCGGGAGACTGCGGAGGGGGTCATTTTTTTAATTGTGAACTGATGTGCTTTTACTCAATTCGGGAACCTCACAAGCCAAATTTGTAGTATTTTGCACGAATTGCAAGAGATGTTTACAAGTCGACGGTTGAAGTGGAAGCTTGTATTGAGTTTGCTAGAGAATGATTTGCCAAGCCTTCGATAGCTCGTCGCTGGTTCAAATCCGGCTCAAAGGACTTTTGCCAAATGCACATTTTATTGAATACTTGGAAAGTAAAATACTTGGAAAGTAAAATAACAGACAATTTATAATTATATTATATTTCATCACTGAAAATAGATGCCTTTTGCTTTGAGGCTGTGGCCACGTTATTTTTCTGTCCAACACGAATCTTCATTGGTTTCCTGTCAGGTGTTTTGGATCCCCATCTCTTGCTATGAACTGGCAAAACAGCAGAATCCCCTTGACAATCTTGATTTCTCAAGGGAAATGAGAGAACACTATACACCATCCAAGATATTAAAATATTGTCAAGGCCCAACACGGCTGAATACTCTGAGGAGATGGCCTGTGAGGCGCCGCCTTTCAACTTTTCCCCCTTAGTCAGTGCTTTAAGTGGGCCGGGGCCTGCCGGGGCCGGGCCCTGGCAGTCTCCAAAAAGTGAGGCTGAGCCGGGGCCCTGCCGGGGCCCCCCAGCCCCACCACGCCATGGCAGGATGCATTATCCCGCCGCGGCCGCAGTCGCAACGAGAGATGCGCCCGCCAGTTAAACGTCAGGCAAGCTGACAGAAGTGCCAGACAGCCACAGCGTCGCTGTGACTGGCTGGCACTTCCGTCAGTCTCTGTAACTTTCTCTGATGACCCCTCATCTGAGGGGCCATCAGAGGAAGCTACAGTCCCTTAGTTCCCCTCGCCAGGTCACTGACCCTCAGCGAACCCGCGGGCTCCATGATCTAATATGTAGATTAGATCACGGAGCCCGCGGGTTCGCAGAGAGTGAAAGACGCCTCGGGGTCAGTGCTCTGAGCAGAGATCACTGAGCCCGAGGCGCCTTTCTCCTTTGGCAAGTCTTTATAAAAGATGCCTTCAACTGTGTACGTTTAAGCCATCTTTTATACACGTAGAAATATTTCTATGTTTATAACAGATGGCTTGAATCGTACACAATTCAAAGCAACTTTTATAAAGCTTTGTCGACGGACAAAGCCACCTTGGGTTTTGTCCGTCCTCAACGCTTTATAAAAGATGCCTACGTTTCAAGACGTCTTTTATAAACATAGACATATGTTACAAATGTCTATGTTTATAAAAGGCAGCTTGAATAGTACACAAACCATAGTAAGGTAAGCACACAAGTGTGCGTAACTTACTATGGTGTGTGCACTTTCAAGCCACCTTTTATAAACATAGAAATATGCAACATTGCTATGAATATAAAAGAAGGCTTGAAAAATACACAAACCATAGTAGTACGCAAACAAATATATAAATGCTCAAATACATTTATATATTTGTTTGCGTACCTTACTATGATTTGTGCACTTTTAGGCCATGCCCACAATGGAGGCCACGCCTCCAAACGAGGGCCCCCCTCAATTTCTTACCGCACTTAAAGCACTGCCCTTAGTATGGTGGTCAGTAACATGCAGGAGACTGCGGAGGGGGTCATTTTTTTAATTGGGAACTGATGTGCTTTTACTCAATTCGGGAACGTCACAAGCCAAATTTGTAGTATTTTGCACGAATTGCAAGAGATGTTTACAAGTCGACGGTTGAAGTGGAAGCTCGTATTGAGTTTGCTAGAGAGCGATTTGCCAAGCCTTCGATAGCTCAGTTGGTAGAGCGGAGGACTGTAGTGTTAAAATAGGCATCCTTAGGTCACTGGTTCAAATCCGGCTCGAAGGACTTTTGCCAAATGCACATTTTATTGAATACTTGGAAAGTAAAATACTTGGAAAGTAAAATAACAGACAATTTATAATTATATTATATTTCATCACTGAAAATAGATGCCTTTTGCTTTGAGGCTGTGGCCACGTTATGTTTCTGTCCAACACCAATCTTCATTGGTTTCCTGTGAGGTGTTTCGGATCCCCATCTCTTGCTATGAACTGGCAAAACAGCAGAATCCCCTTGACAATCTTGATTTCCCAAGGGAAATGAGAGAACAGTATACACCATCCAAGATATTAAAATATTGTCAAGGCCCAACACGGCTGAATACTCTGAGGAGATGGCCTGTGAGGCGCCGCCTTTCAACTTTTCCCCCTTAGTCAGTGCTTTAAGTGGGCCGGGGCCCCATCTCTTGCTATGAACTGGCAAAACAGCAGAATCCCATTGACAATCTTGATTTCTCAAGGGAAATGAGAGAACACTATACACCATCCAAGATATTAAAATATTGTCAAGGCCCAACATGGCTGAATACTCTGAGGAGATGGCCTGTGAGGCGCCGCCTTTCAACTTTTCCCCCTTAGTATGGTGGTCAGTAACATGCGGGAGACTGCGGAGGGGGTCATTTTTTTAATTGTGAACTGATGTGCTTTTACTCAATTCGGGAACCTCACAAGCCAAATTTGTAGTATTTTGCACGAATTGCAAGAGATGTTTACAAGTCGACGGTTGAAGTGGAAGCTTGTATTGAGTTTGCTAGAGAATGATTTGCCAAGCCTTCGATAGCTCGTCGCTGGTTCAAATCCGGCTCGAAGGACTTTTGCCAAATGCACATTTTATTGAATACTTGGAAAGTAAAATACTTGGAAAGTAAAATAACAGACAATTTATAATTATATTATATTTCATCACTGAAAATAGATGCCTTTTGCTTTGAGGCTGTGGCCACGTTATTTTTCTGTCCAACACGAATCTTCATTGGTTTCCTGTCAGGTGTTTTGGATCCCCATCTCTTGCTATGAACTGGCAAAACAGCAGAATCCCCTTGACAATCTTGATTTCTCAAGGGAAATGAGAGAACACTATACACCATCCAAGATATTAAAATATTGTCAAGGCCCAACACGGCTGAATACTCTGAGGAGATGGCCTGTGAGGCGCCGCCTTTCAACTTTTCCCCCTTAGTCAGTGCTTTAAGTGGGCCGGGGCCTGCCGGGGCCGGGCCCTGGCAGTCTCCAAAAAGTGAGGCTGAGCCGGGGCCCTGCCGGGGCCCCCCAGCCCCACCACGCCATGGCAGGATGCATTATCCCGCCGCGGCCGCAGTCGCAACGAGAGATGCGCCCGCCAGTTAAACGTCAGGCAAGCTGACAGAAGTGCCAGACAGCCACAGCGTCGCTGTGACTGGCTGGCACTTCCGTCAGTCTCTGTAACTTTCTCTGATGACCCCTCATCTGAGGGGCCATCAGAGGAAGCTACAGTCCCTTAGTTCCCCTCGCCAGGTCACTGACCCTCAGCGAACCCGCGGGCTCCATGATCTAATATGTAGATTAGATCACGGAGCCCGCGGGTTCGCAGAGAGTGAAAGACGCCTCGGGGTCAGTGCTCTGAGCAGAGATCACTGAGCCCGAGGCGCCTTTCTCCTTTGGCAAGTCTTTATAAAAGATGCCTTCAACTGTGTACGTTTAAGCCATCTTTTATACACGTAGAAATATTTCTATGTTTATAACAGATGGCTTGAATCGTACACAATTCAAAGCAACTTTTATAAAGCTTTGTCGACGGACAAAGCCACCTTGGGTTTTGTCTGTCCTCAACGCTTTATAAAAGATGCCTACGTTTCAAGACGTCTTTTATAAACATAGACATATGTTACAAATGTCTATGTTTATAAAAGGCAGCTTGAATAGTACACAAACCATAGTAAGGTAAGCACACAAGTGTGCGTAACTTACTATGGTGTGTGCACTTTCAAGCCACCTTTTATAAACATAGAAATATGCAACATTGCTATGAATATAAAAGAAGGCTTGAAAAATACACAAACCATAGTAGTACGCAAACAAATATATAAATGCTCAAATACATTTATATATTTGTTTGCGTACCTTACTATGATTTGTGCACTTTTAGGCCACGCCCACAATGGAGGCCACGCCTCCAAACGAGGGCCCCCCTCAATTTCTTACCCCACTTAAAGCACTGCCCTTAGTATGGTGGTCAGTAACATGCAGGAGACTGCGGAGGGGGTCATTTTTTTAATTGGGAACTGATGTGCTTTTACTCAATTCGGGAACGTCACAAGCCAAATTTGTAGTATTTTGCACGAATTGCAAGAGATGTTTACAAGTCGACGGTTGAAGTGGAAGCTCGTATTGAGTTTGCTAGAGAGCGATTTGCCAAGCCTTCGATAGCTCAGTTGGTAGAGCGGAGGACTGTAGTGTTAAAATAGGCATCCTTAGGTCACTGGTTCAAATCCGGCTCGAAGGACTTTTGCCAAATGCACATTTTATTGAATACTTGGAAAGTAAAATACTTGGAAAGTAAAATAACAGACAATTTATAATTATATTATATTTCATCACTGAAAATAGATGCCTTTTGCTTTGAGGCTGTGGCCACGTTATTTTTCTGTCCGACACCAATCTTCGTTGGTTTCCTGTGAGGTATTTTGGATCCCCATCTCTTGCTATGAAATGACAAAACAGCAGAATCCCCTTGACAATCTTGATTTCTCAAGGGAAATGGGAGAACACTATACACCATCCAAGATATTAAAATATTGTCAAGGCCGAACACTGATGAATACTCTGAGGAGATGGCCTGTGAGGCGCCACCTTTCAACTTTTCCTCCTTTGTATGGTGGTCAGTAACATGCGGGAGACTGCGGAGGGGGTCATTTTTTTAATTGTGAACTGATGTGCTTTTACTCAATTCGGGAACCTCACAAGCCAAATTTGTAGTATTTTGCACGAATTGCAAGAGATGTTTGAATGTCGACGGTTGAAGTGGAAGCTCGTATTGAGCTTGCTAGAGACTGATTTGCCAAGCCTTCGATAGCTCAGTTGGTAGAGCGGAGGACTGTAGTGGTAAAACAGGCATCCTTAGGTCGCTGGTTCAAATCCGGCTCGAAGGACTTTTGCCAAATGCACATTTTATTGAATACTTGGAAAGTAAAATACTTGGAAAGTAAAATAACAGACAATTTATAATTATATTATATTTCATCACTGAAAATAGATGCCTTTTGCTTTGAGGCTGTGGCCACGTTATTTTTCTGTCCAACACGAATCTTCATTGGTTTCCTGTCAGGTGTTTTGGATCCCCATCTCTTGCTATGAACTGGCAAAACAGCAGAATCCCCTTGACAATCTTGATTTCTCAAGGGAAATGAGAGAACACTATACACCATCCAAGATATTAAAATATTGTCAAGGCCCAACACGGCTGAATACTCTGAGGAGATGGCCTGTGAGGCGCCGCCTTTCAACTTTTCCCCCTTAGTCAGTGCTTTAAGTGGGCCGGGGCCTGCCGGGGCCGGGCCCTGGCAGTCTCCAAAAAGTGAGGCTGAGCCGGGGCCCTGCCGGGGCCCCCCAGCCCCACCACGCCATGGCAGGATGCATTATCCCGCCGCGGCCGCAGTCGCAACGAGAGATGCGCCCGCCAGTTAAACGTCAGGCAAGCTGACAGAAGTGCCAGACAGCCACAGCGTCGCTGTGACTGGCTGGCACTTCCGTCAGTCTCTGTAACTTTCTCTGATGACCCCTCATCTGAGGGGCCATCAGAGGAAGCTACAGTCCCTTAGTTCCCCTCGCCAGGTCACTGACCCTCAGCGAACCCGCGGGCTCCATGATCTAATATGTAGATTAGATCACGGAGCCCGCGGGTTCGCAGAGAGTGAAAGACGCCTCGGGGTCAGTGCTCTGAGCAGAGATCACTGAGCCCGAGGCGCCTTTCTCCTTTGGCAAGTCTTTATAAAAGATGCCTTCAACTGTGTACGTTTAAGCCATCTTTTATACACGTAGAAATATTTCTATGTTTATAACAGATGGCTTGAATCGTACACAATTCAAAGCAACTTTTATAAAGCTTTGTCGACGGACAAAGCCACCTTGGGTTTTGTCTGTCCTCAACGCTTTATAAAAGATGCCTACGTTTCAAGACGTCTTTTATAAACATAGACATATGTTACAAATGTCTATGTTTATAAAAGGCAGCTTGAATAGTACACAAACCATAGTAAGGTAAGCACACAAGTGTGCGTAACTTACTATGGTGTGTGCACTTTCAAGCCACCTTTTATAAACATAGAAATATGCAACATTGCTATGAATATAAAAGAAGGCTTGAAAAATACACAAACCATAGTAGTACGCAAACAAATATATAAATGCTCAAATACATTTATATATTTGTTGGCGTACCTTACTATGATTTGTGCACTTTTAGGCCACGCCCACAATGGAGGCCACGCCTCCAAACGAGGGCCCCCCTCAATTTCTTACCCCACTTAAAGCACTGCCCTTAGTATGGTGGTCAGTAACATGCAGGAGACTGCGGAGGGGGTCATTTTTTTAATTGGGAACTGATGTGCTTTTACTCAATTCGGGAACGTCACAAGCCAAATTTGTAGTATTTTGCACGAATTGCAAGAGATGTTTACAAGTCGACGGTTGAAGTGGAAGCTCGTATTGAGTTTGCTAGAGAGCGATTTGCCAAGCCTTCGATAGCTCAGTTGGTAGAGCGGAGGACTGTAGTGTTAAAATAGGCATCCTTAGGTCACTGGTTCAAATCCGGCTCGAAGGACTTTTGCCAAATGCACATTTTATTGAATACTTGGAAAGTAAAATACTTGGAAAGTAAAATAACAGACAATTTATAATTATATTATATTTCATCACTGAAAATAGATGCCTTTTGCTTTGAGGCTGTGGCCACGTTATTTTTCTGTCCGACACCAATCTTCGTTGGTTTCCTGTGAGGTATTTTGGATCCCCATCTCTTGCTATGAAATGACAAAACAGCAGAATCCCCTTGACAATCTTGATTTCTCAAGGGAAATGGGAGAACACTATACACCATCCAAGATATTAAAATATTGTCAAGGCCGAACACTGATGAATACTCTGAGGAGATGGCCTGTGAGGCGCCACCTTTCAACTTTTCCTCCTTTGTATGGTGGTCAGTAACATGCGGGAGACTGCGGAGGGGGTCATTTTTTTAATTGTGAACTGATGTGCTTTTACTCAATTCGGGAACCTCACAAGCCAAATTTGTAGTATTTTGCACGAATTGCAAGAGATGTTTGAATGTCGACGGTTGAAGTGGAAGCTCGTATTGAGCTTGCTAGAGACTGATTTGCCAAGCCTTCGATAGCTCAGTTGGTAGAGCGGAGGACTGTAGTGGTAAAACAGGCATCCTTAGGTCGCTGGTTCAAATCCGGCTCGAAGGACTTTTGCCAAATGCACATTTTATTGAATACTTGGAAAGTAAAATACTTGGAAAGTAAAATAACAGACAATTTATAATTATATTATATTTCATCACTGAAAATAGATGCCTTTTGCTTTGAGGCTGTGACCACGTTATTTTTCTGTCCAACACGAATCTTCATTGGTTTCCTGTCAGGTGTTTTGGATCCCCATCTCTTGCTATGAACTGGCAAAACAGCAGAATCCCCTTGACAATCTTGATTTTTCAAGGGAAATGAGAGAACACTGTACACCATCCAAGGTATTAAAATATTGTCAAGGCCCAACACGGCTGAATACTCTGAGGAGATGGCCTGTGAGGCGCCGCCTTTCAACTTTTCCCCCTTAGTATGGTGGTCATTAACATGCGGGAGACTGCGGAGGGGGTCATTTTTTTAATTGGGAACTGATGTGCTTTTACTCAATTCGGGAACCTCACAAGCCAAATTTGTAGTATTTTGCACGAATTGCAAGAGATGTTTACAAGTCGACGGTTGAACTGGAAGCTCGTATTGAGTTTGCTAGAGAATGATTTGCCAAGCCTTTGATAGCTCAGTTGGTAGAGCGGAGGACTGTAGTGGTAAAACAGGCATCCTTAGGTCGCTGGTTCAAATCCGGCTCGAAGGACTTTTGCCAAATGCAAATTTTATTGAATACTTGGAAAGTAAAATACTTGGAAAGTAAAATAACAGACAATTTATAATTATATTATATTTCATCACTGAAAATAGATGCCTGTTGCTTTGAGGCTGTGGCCACGTTATGTTTCTGTCCAACACGAATCTTCATTGGTTTCATGTGAGGTGTTTTGGATCCCCATCTCTTGCTATGAACTGACAAAACAGCAGAATCCCCTTGACAATCTTGATTTCTCAAGGGAAATGGGAGAACACCATACACCATCGAAGATATTAAAATATTGTCAAGGCCGAACACTGATGAATACTCTGAGGAGATGGCCTGTGAGGCGCAGCCTTTCAACTTTTCCTCCTTAGTATGGTGGTCAGTAACATGCGGGAGACTGCGGAGGCGGTCATTTTTTTAATTGGGAACTGATGTGCTTTTACTCAATTCGGGAACCTCACAAGCCAAATTTGTAGTATTTTGCACGAATTGCAAGAGATGTTTGCATGTCGACGGTTGAAGTGGAAGCTCGAATTGAGCTTGCTAGAGAACGGTTTGCCAAGCCTTCGATAGCTCAGTTGGTAGAGGGGAGGACTGTAGTGGTAAAACAGGCATCCTTAGGTCGCTGGTTCGAATCCGGCTCGAAGGACTTTTGCCAAATGCAAATTTTATTGAATACTTGGAAAGTAAAATACTTGGAAAATAACATAACAGACAATTTATAATTAGATTATATTTCATCACTGAAAATAGATGCCTTTTGCTTTGAGGCTGTGGCCACATTATTCTTCTGTCCAACATCAATCTTCTTTGGTTTACTGTGAGGTGTTTTGGATCCCCATCTCTTGCTATGAACTGGCAAAACAGCAGAATCCCATTGACAATCTTGATTTCTCAAGGGAAATGAGAGAACACTATACACCATCCAAGATATTAAAATATTGTCAAGGCCCAACATGGCTGAATACTCTGAGGAAACGGCCTGTGAGGCGCCGCCTTTCAACTTTTCCCCCTTAGTATGGTGGTCAGTAACATGCGGGTGACTGCGGAGGGGGTCATTTTTTTAATTGGGAACTGATGTGCTTTTACTCAATTCGGGAACCTCACAAGCCAAATTTGTAGTATTTTGCACGAATTGCAAGAGATGTTTACAAGTCGACGGTTGAAGTGGAAGCTTGTATTGAGTTTGCTAGAGAATGATTTGCCAAGCCTTCGATAGCTCGTCGCTGGTTCAAATCCGGCTCAAAGGACTTTTGCCAAATGCACATTTTATTGAATACTTGGAAAGTAAAATACTTGGAAAGTAAAATAACAGACAATTTATAATTATATTATATTTCATCACTGAAAATAGATGCCTTTTGCTTTGAGGCTGTGGCCACGTTATTTTTCTGTCCAACACGAATCTTCATTGGTTTCCTGTCAGGTGTTTTGGATCCCCATCTCTTGCTATGAACTGGCAAAACAGCAGAATCCCCTTGACAATCTTGATTTCTCAAGGGAAATGAGAGAACACTATACACCATCCAAGATATTAAAATATTGTCAAGGCCCAACACGGCTGAATACTCTGAGGAGATGGCCTGTGAGGCGCCGCCTTTCAACTTTTCCCCCTTAGTATGGTGGTCATTAACATGCGGGTGACTGCGGAGGGAGGCATTTTTTTAATTGGGAACTGATGTGCTTTTACTTAATTCGGGAACCTCACAAGCCAAATTTGTAGTATTTTGCACGAATTGCAAGAGATGTTTACAAGTCGACGGTTGAAGTGGAAGCTCGTATTGAGTTTGCTAGAGAATGATTTGCCAAGCCTTCGATAGCTCAGTTGGTAGAGCGGAGGACTGTAGTGGTAAAACAGGCATCCTTAGGTCGCTGGTTCAAATCTGGCTCGAAGGACTTTTGCCAAATGCAAATTTTATTGAATACTTGGAAAGTAAAATACTTGGAAAATAAAATAACAGACAATTTATAATTATATTATATTTCATCACTGAAAATAGATGCCTTTTGCTTTGAGGCTGTGGCCACGTTATGTTTCTGTCCAACACCAATCTTCATTGGTTTCCTGTGAGGTGTTTCGGATCCCCATCTCTTGCTATGAACTGGCAAAACAGCAGAATCCCCTTGACAATCTTGATTTCCCAAGGGAAATGAGAGAACAGTATACACCATCCAAGATATTAAAATATTGTCAAGGCCCAACACGGCTGAATACTCTGAGGAGATGGCCTGTGAGGCGCCGCCTTTCAACTTTTCCCCCTTAGTCAGTGCTTTAAGTGGGCCGGGGCCCCATCTCTTGCTATGAACTGGCAAAACAGCAGAATCCCATTGACAATCTTGATTTCTCAAGGGAAATGAGAGAACACTATACACCATCCAAGATATTAAAATATTGTCAAGGCCCAACATGGCTGAATACTCTGAGGAGATGGCCTGTGAGGCGCCGCCTTTCAACTTTTCCCCCTTAGTATGGTGGTCAGTAACATGCGGGAGACTGCGGAGGGGGTCATTTTTTTAATTGTGAACTGATGTGCTTTTACTCAATTCGGGAACCTCACAAGCCAAATTTGTAGTATTTTGCACGAATTGCAAGAGATGTTTACAAGTCGACGGTTGAAGTGGAAGCTTGTATTGAGTTTGCTAGAGAATGATTTGCCAAGCCTTCGATAGCTCGTCGCTGGTTCAAATCCGGCTCAAATGACTTTTGCCAAATGCACATTTTATTGAATACTTGGAAAGTAAAATACTTGGAAAGTAAAATAACAGACAATTTATAATTATATTATATTTCATCACTGAAAATAGATGCCTTTTGCTTTGAGGCTGTGGCCACGTTATTTTTCTGTCCAACACGAATCTTCATTGGTTTCCTGTCAGGTGTTTTGGATCCCCATCTCTTGCTATGAACTGGCAAAACAGCAGAATCCCCTTGACAATCTTGATTTCTCAAGGGAAATGAGAGAACACTATACACCATCCAAGATATTAAAATATTGTCAAGGCCCAACACGGCTGAATACTCTGAGGAGATGGCCTGTGAGGCGCCGCCTTTCAACTTTTCCCCCTTAGTCAGTGCTTTAAGTGGGCCGGGGCCTGCCGGGGCCGGGCCCTGGCAGTCTCCAAAAAGTGAGGCTGAGCCGGGGCCCTGCCGGGGCCCCCCAGCCCCACCACGCCATGGCAGGATGCATTATCCCGCCGCGGCCGCAGTCGCAACGAGAGATGCGCCCGCCAGTTAAACGTCAGGCAAGCTGACAGAAGTGCCAGACAGCCACAGCGTCGCTGTGACTGGCTGGCACTTCCGTCAGTCTCTGTAACTTTCTCTGATGACCCCTCATCTGAGGGGCCATCAGAGGAAGCTACAGTCCCTTAGTTCCCCTCGCCAGGTCACTGACCCTCAGCGAACCCGCGGGCTCCATGATCTAATATGTAGATTAGATCACGGAGCCCGCGGGTTCGCAGAGAGTGAAAGACGCCTCGGGGTCAGTGCTCTGAGCAGAGATCACTGAGCCCGAGGCGCCTTTCTCCTTTGGCAAGTCTTTATAAAAGATGCCTTCAACTGTGTACGTTTAAGCCATCTTTTATACACGTAGAAATATTTCTATGTTTATAACAGATGGCTTGAATCGTACACAATTCAAAGCAACTTTTATAAAGCTTTGTCGACGGACAAAGCCACCTTGGGTTTTGTCCGTCCTCAACGCTTTATAAAAGATGCCTACGTTTCAAGACGTCTTTTATAAACATAGACATATGTTACAAATGTCTATGTTTATAAAAGGCAGCTTGAATAGTACACAAACCATAGTAAGGTAAGCACACAAGTGTGCGTAACTTACTATGGTGTGTGCACTTTCAAGCCACCTTTTATAAACATAGAAATATGCAACATTGCTATGAATATAAAAGAAGGCTTGAAAAATACACAAACCATAGTAGTACGCAAACAAATATATAAATGCTCAAATACATTTATATATTTGTTTGCGTACCTTACTATGATTTGTGCACTTTTAGGCCACGCCCACAATGGAGGCCACGCCTCCAAACGAGGGCCCCCCTCAATTTCTTACCCCACTTAAAGCACTGCCCTTAGTATGGTGGTCAGTAACATGCAGGAGACTGCGGAGGGGGTCATTTTTTTAATTGGGAACTGATGTGCTTTTACTCAATTCGGGAACGTCACAAGCCAAATTTGTAGTATTTTGCACGAATTGCAAGAGATGTTTACAAGTCGACGGTTGAAGTGGAAGCTCGTATTGAGTTTGCTAGAGAGCGATTTGCCAAGCCTTCGATAGCTCAGTTGGTAGAGCGGAGGACTGTAGTGTTAAAATAGGCATCCTTAGGTCACTGGTTCAAATCCGGCTCGAAGGACTTTTGCCAAATGCACATTTTATTGAATACTTGGAAAGTAAAATACTTGGAAAGTAAAATAACAGACAATTTATAATTATATTATATTTCATCACTGAAAATAGATGCCTTTTGCTTTGAGGCTGTGGCCACGTTATGTTTCTGTCCAACACCAATCTTCATTGGTTTCCTGTGAGGTGTTTCGGATCCCCATCTCTTGCTATGAACTGGCAAAACAGCAGAATCCCCTTGACAATCTTGATTTCCCAAGGGAAATGAGAGAACAGTATACACCATCCAAGATATTAAAATATTGTCAAGGCCCAACACGGCTGAATACTCTGAGGAGATGGCCTGTGAGGCGCCGCCTTTCAACTTTTCCTCCTTAGTATGGTGGTCAGTAACATGCGGGAGACTGCGGAGGGGGTCATTTTTTTAATTGTGAACTGATGTGCTTTTACTCAATTCGGGAACCTCACAAGCCAAATTTGTAGTATTTTGCACGAATTGCAAGAGATGTTTACAAGTCGACGGTTGAAGTGGAAGCTTGTATTGAGTTTGCTAGAGAATGATTTGCCAAGCCTTCGATAGCCCGTCGCTGGTTCAAATCCGGCTCAAAGGACTTTTGCCAAATGCACATTTTATTGAATACTTGGAAAGTAAAATACTTGGAAAGTAAAATAACAGACAATTTATAATTATATTATATTTCATCACTGAAAATAGATGCCTTTTGCTTTGAGGCTGTGGCCACGTTATTTTTCTGTCCAACACGAATCTTCATTGGTTTCCTGTCAGGTGTTTTGGATCCCCATCTCTTGCTATGAACTGGCAAAACAGCAGAATCCCCTTGACAATCTTGATTTCTCAAGGGAAATGAGAGAACACTATACACCATCCAAGATATTAAAATATTGTCAAGGCCCAACACGGCTGAATACTCTGAGGAGATGGCCTGTGAGGCGCCGCCTTTCAACTTTTCCCCCTTAGTATGGTGGTCATTAACATGCGGGTGACTGCGGAGGGAGGCATTTTTTTAATTGGGAACTGATGTGCTTTTACTTAATTCGGGAACCTCACAAGCCAAATTTGTAGTATTTTGCACGAATTGCAAGAGATGTTTACAAGTCGACGGTTGAAGTGGAAGCTCGTATTGAGTTTGCTAGAGAATGATTTGCCAAGCCTTCGATAGCTCAGTTGGTAGAGCGGAGGACTGTAGTGGTAAAACAGGCATCCTTAGGTCGCTGGTTCAAATCTGGCTCGAAGGACTTTTGCCAAATGCAAATTTTATTGAATACTTGGAAAGTAAAATACTTGGAAAATAAAATAACAGACAATTTATAATTATATTATATTTCATCACTGAAAATAGATGCCTTTTGCTTTGAGGCTGTGGCCACGTTATGTTTCTGTCCAACACCAATCTTCATTGGTTTCCTGTGAGGTGTTTCTGATCCCCATCTCTTGCTATGAACTGGCAAAACAGCAGAATCCCCTTGACAATCTTGATTTCCCAAGGGAAATGAGAGAACAGTATACACCATCCAAGATATTAAAATATTGTCAAGGCCCAACACGGCTGAATACTCTGAGGAGATGGCCTGTGAGGCGCCGCCTTTCAACTTTTCCCCCTTAGTCAGTGCTTTAAGTGGGCCGGGGCCCCATCTCTTGCTATGAACTGGCAAAACAGCAGAATCCCATTGACAATCTTGATTTCTCAAGGGAAATGAGACAACACTATACACCATCCAAGATATTAAAATATTGTCAAGGCCCAACATGGCTGAATACTCTGAGGAGATGGCCTGTGAGGCGCCGCCTTTCAAATTTTCCCCCTTAGTATGGTGGTCAGTAACATGCGGGAGACTGCGGAGGGGGTCATTTTTTTAATTGTGAACTGATGTGCTTTTACTCAATTCGGGAACCTCACAAGCCAAATTTGTAGTATTTTGCACGAATTGCAAGAGATGTTTACAAGTCGACGGTTGAAGTGGAAGCTTGTATTGAGTTTGCTAGAGAATGATTTGCCAAGCCTTCGATAGCTCGTCGCTGGTTCAAATCCGGCTCAAAGGACTTTTGCCAAATGCACATTTTATTGAATACTTGGAAAGTAAAATACTTGGAAAGTAAAATAACAGACAATTTATAATTATATTATATTTCATCACTGAAAATAGATGCCTTTTGCTTTGAGGCTGTGGCCACGTTATTTTTCTGTCCAACACGATTCTTCATTGGTTTCCTGTCAGGTGTTTTGGATCCCCATCTCTTGCTATGAACTGGCAAAACAGCAGAATCCCCTTGACAATCTTGATTTCTCAAGGGAAATGAGAGAACACTATACACCATCCAAGATATTAAAATATTGTCAAGGCCCAACACGGCTGAATACTCTGAGGAGATGGCCTGTGAGGCGCCGCCTTTCAACTTTTCCCCCTTAGTCAGTGCTTTAAGTGGGCCGGGGCCTGCCGGGGCCGGGCCCTGGCAGTCTCCAAAAAGTGAGGCTGAGCCGGGGCCCTGCCGGGGCCCCCCAGCCCCACCACGCCATGGCAGGATGCATTATCCCGCCGCGGCCGCAGTCGCAACGAGAGATGCGCCCGCCAGTTAAACGTCAGGCAAGCTGACAGAAGTGCCAGACAGCCACAGCGTCGCTGTGACTGGCTGGCACTTCCGTCAGTCTCTGTAACTTTCTCTGATGACCCCTCATCTGAGGGGCCATCAGAGGAAGCTACAGTCCCTTAGTTCCCCTCGCCAGGTCACTGACCCTCAGCGAACCCGCGGGCTCCATGATCTAATATGTAGATTAGATCACGGAGCCCGCGGGTTCGCAGAGAGTGAAAGACGCCTCGGGGTCAGTGCTCTGAGCAGAGATCACTGAGCCCGAGGCGCCTTTCTCCTTTGGCAAGTCTTTATAAAAGATGCCTTCAACTGTGTACGTTTAAGCCATCTTTTATACACGTAGAAATATTTCTATGTTTATAACAGATGGCTTGAATCGTACACAATTCAAAGCAACTTTTATAAAGCTTTGTCGACGGACAAAGCCACCTTGGGTTTTGTCCGTCCTCAACGCTTTATAAAAGATGCCTACGTTTCAAGACGTCTTTTATAAACATAGACATATGTTACAAATGTCTATGTTTATAAAAGGCAGCTTGAATAGTACACAAACCATAGTAAGGTAAGCACACAAGTGTGCGTAACTTACTATGGTGTGTGCACTTTCAAGCCACCTTTTATAAACATAGAAATATGCAACATTGCTATGAATATAAAAGAAGGCTTGAAAAATACACAAACCATAGTAGTACGCAAACAAATATATAAATGCTCAAATACATTTATATATTTGTTTGCGTACCTTACTATGATTTGTGCACTTTTAGGCCACGCCCACAATGGAGGCCACGCCTCCAAACGAGGGAACCCCTCAATTTCGTACCCCACTTAAAGCACTGCCCTTAGTATGGTGGTCAGTAACATGCAGGAGACTGCGGAGGGGGTCATTTTTTTAATTGGGAACTGATGTGCTTTTACTCAATTCGGGAACGTCACAAGCCAAATTTGTAGTATTTTGCACGAATTGCAAGAGATGTTTACAAGTCGACGGTTGAAGTGGAAGCTCGTATTGAGTTTGCTAGAGAGCGATTTGCCAAGCCTTCGATAGCTCAGTTGGTAGAGCGGAGGACTGTAGTGTTAAAATAGGCATCCTTAGGTCACTGGTTCAAATCCGGCTCGAAGGACTTTTGCCAAATGCACATTTTATTGAATACTTGGAAAGTAAAATACTTGGAAAGTAAAATAACAGACAATTTATAATTATATTATATTTCATCACTGAAAATAGATGCCTTTTGCTTTGAGGCTGTGGCCACGTTATTTTTCTGTCCGACACCAATCTTCGTTGGTTTCCTGTGAGGTATTTTGGATCCCCATCTCTTGCTATGAAATGACAAAACAGCAGAATCCCCTTGACAATCTTGATTTCTCAAGGGAAATGGGAGAACACTATACACCATCCAAGATATTAAAATATTGTCAAGGCCGAACACTGATGAATACTCTGAGGAGATGGCCTGTGAGGCGCCACCTTTCAACTTTTCCTCCTTTGTATGGTGGTCAGTAACATGCGGGAGACTGCGGAGGGGGTCATTTTTTTAATTGTGAACTGATGTGCTTTTACTCAATTTCGGGAACCTCACAAGCCAAATTTGTAGTATTTTGCACGAATTGCAAGAGATGTTTGAATGTCGACGGTTGAAGTGGAAGCTCGTATTGAGCTTGCTAGAGACTGATTTGCCAAGCCTTCGATAGCTCAGTTGGTAGAGCGGAGGACTGTAGTGGTAAAACAGGCATCCTTAGGTCGCTGGTTCAAATCCCGCTCGAAGGACTTTTGCCAAATGCAAATTTTATTGAATACTTGGAAAGTAAAATACTTGGAAAATAAAATAACAGACAATTTATAATTATATTATATTTCATCACTGAAAATAGATGCCTTTTGCTTTGAGGCTGTGGCCACGTTATATTTCTGTCCAACACCAATCTTCATTGTTTCCTGTGAGGTGTTTCGGATCCCCATCTCTTGCTATGAACTGGAAAAACAGCAGAATCCCCTTGACAATCTTGATTTCTCAAGGGAAATGAGAGAACAGTATACACCATCCAAGATATTAAAATATTGTCAAGGCCCAACACGGCTGAATACTCTGAGGAGATGGCCTGTGAGGCGCCGCCTTTCAACTTTTCCCCCTTAGTATGGTGGTCAGTAACATGCAGGAGACTGCGGAGGGGGTCATTTTTTAATTGGGAACTGATGTGCTTTTACTCAATTCGGGAACGTCACAAGCCAAATTTGTAGTATTTTGCACGAATTGCAAGAGATGTTTACAAGTCGACGGTTGAAGTGGAAGCTCGTATTGAGTTTGCTAGAAAGCGATTTGCCAAGCCTTCGATAGCTCAGTTGGTAGAGCGGAGCACTGTAGTGGTAAAACAGGCATCCTTAGGTCGCTGGTTCAAATCCGGCTCGAAGGACTTTTGCCAAATGCACATTTTATTGAATACTTGGAAAGTAAAATACTTGGAAAGTAAAATAACAGACAATTTATAATTATATTATATTTCATCACTGAAAATAGATGCCTGTTGCTTTGAGGCTGTGGCCACGTTATGTTTCTGTCCAACACGAATCTTCATTGGTTTCATGTGAGGTGTTTTGGATCCCCATCTCTTGCTATGAACTGACAAAACAGCAGAATCCCCTTGACAATCTTGATTTCTCAAGGGAAATGGGAGAACACCATACACCATCCAAGATATTAAAATATTGTCAAGGCCGAACACTGATGAATACTCTGAGGAGATGGCCTGTGAGGCGCCACCTTTCAACTTTTCCTCCTTTGTATGGTGGTCAGTAACATGCGGGAGACTGCGGAGGGGGTCATTTTTTTAATTGTGAACTGATGTGCTTTTACTCAATTCGGGAACCTCACAAGCCAAATTTGTAGTATTTTGCACGAATTGCAAGAGATGTTTGAATGTCGACGGTTGAAGTGGAAGCTCGTATTGAGCTTGCTAGAGACTGATTTGCCAAGCCTTCGATAGCTCAGTTGGTAGAGCGGAGGACTGTAGTGGTAAAACAGGCATCCTTAGGTCGCTGGTTCAAATCCGGCTCGAAGGACTTTTGCCAAATGCAAATTTTATTGAATACTTGGAAAGTAAAATACTTGGAAAATAAAATAACAGACAATTTATAATTATATTATATTTCATCACTGAAAATAGATGCCTTTTGCTTTGAGGCTGTGGCCACATTATTTTTCTGTCCAACACCAATCTTCTTTGGTTTCCTGTGAGGTGTTTTTTTGATCCCCATCTCTTGCTATGAACTGGCAAAACAGCATAATCCCCTTGACAATCTTGATTTCTCAAGGGAAATGAGAGAACACTATACACCATCCAAGATATTAAAATATTGTCAAGGCCCAACGCGGCTGAATACTCCGAGGAGATGGCCTGTGAGGTGGCGCCTTTCAACTTTTCCCCCTTAGTATGGTGGTCAGTAACATGCGGGAGACTGCGGAGGGGGTCATTTTTTTAATTGGGAACTGATGTGCTTTTACTCAATTCGGGAACCTCACAAGCCAAATTTGTAGTATTTTGCACGAATTGCAAGAGATGTTTACAAGTCGATGGTTGAAGTGGAAGCTCGTATTGAGTTTGCTAGAGAATGATTTGCCAAGCCTTCGATAGCTCAGTTGGTAGAGCAACAGGCATCCTTAGGTCGCTGGTTCAAATCCGGCTCGAAGGACTTTTTCCAAATGCAAATTTTATTGAATACTTGGAAAGTAAAATACTTGGAAAGTAAAATAACAGACAATTTATAATTATATTATATTTCATCACTGAAAATAGATGCCTTTTGCTTTGAGGCTGTGGCCACGTTATTTTTCTGTCCGACACCAATCTTGGTTGGTTTCCTGTGAGGTGTTTTGGATCTCCATCTCTTGCTATGAACTGACAAAACAGCAGAATCCCCTTGACAATCTTGATTTCTCAAGGGAAATGGGAGAACACCATACACCATCCAAGATATTAAAATATTGTCAAGGCCGAACACTGATGAATACTCTGAGGAGATGGCCTGTGAGGCGCAGCCTTTCAACTTTTCCTCCTTAGTATGGTGGTCAGTAACATGCGGGAGACTGCGGAGGCGGTCATTTCTTTAATTGGGAACTGATGTGCTTTTACTCAATTCGGGAACCTCACAAGCCAAATTTGTAGTATTTTGCACGAATTGCAAGAGATGTTTGCATGTCGACGGTTGAAGTGGAATCTCGAATTGAGCTTGCTAGAGAACGGTTTGCCAAGCCTTCGATAGCTCAGTTGGTAGAGGGGAGGACTGTAGTGGTAAAACAGGCATCCTTAGGTCGCTGGTTCAAATCCGGCTCGAAGGACTTTTGCCAAATGCAAATTTTATTGAATACTTGGAAAGTAAAATACTTGGAAAATAACATAACAGACAATTTATAATTATATTATATTTCATCACTGAAAATAGATGCCTTTTGCTTTGAGGCTGTGGCCACATTATTTTTCTGTCCAACACCAATCTTCTTTGGTTTCCTGTGAGGTGTTTTTTTGATCCCCATCTCTTGCTATGAACTGGCAAAACAGCATAATCCCCTTGACAATCTTGATTTCTCAAGGAAAATGAGAGAACACTATACACCATCCAAGATATTAAAATATTGTCAAGGCCCAACGCGGCTGAATACTCCGAGGAGATGGCCTGTGAGGTGGCGCCTTTCAACTTTTCCCCCTTAGTATGGTGGTCAGTAACATGCGGGAGACTGCGGAGGGGGTCATTTTTTTAATTGGGAACTGATGTGCTTTTACTCAATTCGGAAACCTCACAAGCCAAATTTGTAGTATTTTGCACGAATTGCAAGAGATGTTTACAAGTCGACGGTTGAAGTGGAAGCTCGTATTGAGTTTGCTAGAGAATGATTTGCCAAGCCTTCGATAGCTCAGTTGGTAGAGGGGAGGACTGTAGTGGTAAAACAGGCATCCTTAGGTTGATGGTTCAAATACGGCTCGAAGGACTTTTGCCAAATGCAAATTTTATTGAATACTTGGAAAGTAAAATACTTGGAAAATAACATAACAGACAATTTATAATTAGATTATATTTCATCACTGAAAATAGATGCCTTTTGCTTTGAGGCTGTGGCCATATTATTTTTCTGTCCAACATCAATCTTCTTTGGTTTACTGTGAGGTGTTTTGGATCCCCATCTCTTGCTGTGAACTGGCAAAACAGCAGAATCCTCTTGACAATCTTGATTTCTCAAGGGAAATGAGAGAACACTATACACCATCCAAGATATTAAAATATTGTCAAGGCCCAACACGGCTGAATACTCTGAGGAGATGGCCTGTGAGGCGCCACCTTTCAACTTTTCCCCCTTAGTATGGTGGTCAGTAACATGTGGGAGACTGCGGAGGGGGTCATTTTTTTAATTGTGAACTGATGTGCTTTTACTCAATTCGGGAACCTCACAAGCCAAATTTGTAGTATTTTGCACGAATTGCAAGAGATGTTTACAAGTCGAAGGTTGAAGTGGAAGCTTGTATTGAGTTTGCTAGAGAATGATTTGCCAAGCCTTCGATAGCTCGTCGCTGGTTCAAATCCGGCTCAAAGGACTTTTGCCAAATGCACATTTTATTGAATACTTGGAAAGTAAAATACTTGGAAAGTAAAATAACAGACAATTCATAATTATATTATATTTCATCACTGAAAATAGATGCCTTTTGCTTTGAGGCTGTGGCCACGTTATTTTTCTGTCCAACACGAATCTTCATTGGTTTCCTGTTAGGTGTTTTGGATCCCCATCTCTTGCTATGAACTGGCAAAACAGCAGAATCCCCTTGACAATCTTGATTTCTCAAGGGAAATGGGAGAACACTATACACCATCCAAGATATTAAAATATTGTCAAGGCCCAACACGGCTGAATACTCTGAGGAGATGGCCTGTGAGGCGCCGCCTTTCAACTTTTCCCCATTAGTATGGTGGTCATTAACATGCGGGAGACTGCGGAGGGGGTCATTTTTTTAATTGGGAACTGATGTGCTTTTACTCAATTCGGGAACCTCACAAGCCAAATTTGTAGTATTTTGCACGAATTGCAAGAGATGTTTACAAGTCGACGGTTGAAGTGGAAGCTCGTATTGAGTTTGCTAGAAAATGATTTGCCAAGCCTTCGATAGCTCAGTTGGTAGAGCAGAGGACTGTAGTGGTAAAACAGGCATCCTTAGGTCGCTGGTTCAAATCCGGCTCCAAGGACTTTTGCCAAATGCAAATTTTATTGAATACTTGGAAAGTAAAATACTTGGAAAATAAAATAACAGACAATTTATAATTATATTATATTTCATCACTGAAAATAGATGCCTTTTGCTTTGAGGCTGTGGCCACGTTATGTTTCTGTCCAACACCAATCTTCATTGGTTTCCTGTGAGGTGTTTCGGATCCCCATCTCTTGCTATGAACTGGCAAAACAGCAGAATCCCCTTGACAATCTTGATTTCTCAAGGGAAATGGGAGAACACTATACACCATCCAAGATATTAAAATATTGTCAAGGCCCAACACGGCTGAATACTCTGAGGAGATGGCCTGTGAGGCGCCGCCTTTCAACTTTTCCCCCTTAGTATGGTGGTCATTAACATGCGGGAGACTGCGGAGGGGGTCATTTTTTTAATTGGGAACTGATGTGCTTTTACTCAATTCGGGAACATCATAAGCCAAATTTGTAGTATTTTGCACGAATTGCAAGAGATGTTTACAAGTCGACGGTTGAAGTGGAAGCTCGTATTGAGTTTGCTAGAGAGCGATTTGCCAAGCCTTCGATAGCTCAGTTGGTAGAGCCGAGGACTGTAGTGGTAAAACAGGCATCCTTAGGTCGCTGGTTCAAATCCGGCTCGAAGGACTTTTGCCAAATGCACATTTTATTGAATACTTGGAAAGTAAAATACTTGGAAAGTGAAATAACAGACAATTTATAATTATATTATATTTCATCACTGAAAATAGATGCCTTTTGCTTTGAGGCTGTGACCACGTTATTTTTCTGTCCAACACGAATCTTCATTGGTTTCCTGTGAGGTGTTTTGGATCCCCATCTCTTGCTATGAACTGGCAAAACAGCAGAATCCCCTTGACAATCTTGATTTCTCAAGGGAAATGAGAGAACACTATACACCATCCAAGATATTAAAATATTGTCAAGGCCCAACACGGCTGAATACTCTGAGGAGATGGCCTGTGAGGCGCCGCCTTTCAACTTTTCCCCCTTAGTATGGTGGTCAGTAACATGCGGGAGACTGCGGTAGGGGGTCATTTTTTTAATTGTGAACTGATGTGCTTTTACTCAATTCGGGAACCTCACAAGCCAAATTTGTAGTATTTTGCACGAATTGCAAGAGATGTTTGAATGTCGACGGTTGAAGTGAAAGCTCGTATTGAGTTTACTAGAGAGCGATTTGCCATGCCTTCGATAGCTCAGTTGGTAGAGCGGAGGACTGTAGTGGTAAAACAGGCATCCTTAGGTCGCTGGTTCAAATCCGGCTCGAAGGACTTTTGCCAAATGCACATTTTATTGAATACTTGGAAAGTAAAATACTTGGAAAGTGAAATAACAGACAATTTATAATTATATTATATTTCATCACTGAAAATAGATGCCTTTTGCTTTGAGGCTGTGACCACGTTATTTTTCTGTCCAACACGAATCTTCATTGGTTTCCTGTGAGGTGTTTTGGATCCCCATCTCTTGCTATGAACTGGCAAAACAGCAGAATCCCCTTGACAATCTTGATTTCTCAAGGGAAATGAGAGAACACTATACACCATCCAAGATATTAAAATATTGTCAAGGCCCAACACGGCTGAATACTCTGAGGAGATGGCCTGTGAGGCGCCGCCTTTCAACTTTTCCCCCTTAGTATGGTGGTCAGTAACATGCGGGAGACTGCGGTAGGGGGTCATTTTTTTAATTGTGAACTGATGTGCTTTTACTCAATTCGGGAACCTCACAAGCCAAATTTGTAGTATTTTGCACGAATTGCAAGAGATGTTTGAATGTCGACGGTTGAAGTGGAAGCTCGTATTGAGCTTGCTAGAGACTGATGTGCCAAGCCTTCGATAGCTCAGTTGGTAGAGCAGAGGACTGTAGTGGTAAAACAGGCATCCTTAGGTCGCTGGTTCAAAGCCAGATTGAAGCTCTTTTGCCAAATGCAAATTTTATTGAATACTTGGAAAGTAAAATACTTGGAAAATAAAATAACAGACAATTTATAATTATATTATATTTCATCACTGAAAATAGATGCCTTTTGCTTTGAGGCTGTGGCCACGTTATGTTTCTGTCCAACACCAATCTTCATTGGTTTCCTGTGAGGTGTTTTGGATCCCCATCTCTTGCTATGAACTGGCAAAACAGCAGAATCCCCTTGACAATCTTGATTTCTCAAGGGAAAAGAGAGAACACTATACACCATCCAAGATATTAAAATATTGTCAAGGCCCAACACGGCTGAATACTCTGAGGAGATGGCCTGTGAGGCGCCGCCTTTCAACTTTTCCCCCTTAGTATGGTGGTCAGTAACATGCGGGAGACTGCGGAGGGGGTCATTTTTTTAATTGGGAACTGATGTGCTTTTACTCAATTTGGGAACCTCACAAGCCAAATTTGTAGTATTTTGCACGATCTGCAAGAGATGTTTACAAGTCGACGGTTGAAGTGGAAACTCGTATTGAGTTTGCTAGAGAATGATTTGCCAAGCCTTCGATAGCTCGTCGCTGGTTCAAATCCGGCTCAAAGGACTTTTGCCAAATGCACATTTTATTGAATACTTGGAAAGTAAAATACTTGGAAAGTAAAATAACAGACAATTTATAATTATATTATATTTCATCACTGAAAATAGATGCCTTTTGCTTTGAGGCTGTGGCCACGTTATTTTTCTGTCCGACACCAATCTTCGTTGGTTTCCTGTGAGGTATTTTGGATCCCCATCTCTTGCTATGAACTGACAAAACAGCAGAATCCCCTTGACAATCTTGATTTCTCAAGGGAAATGGGAGAACACTATACACCATCCAAGATATTAAAATATTGTCAAGGACCAACACGGCTGAATACTCTGAGGAGATGGCCTGTGAGGCGCGCCTTTCAACTTTTCCCCCTTAGTATGGTGGTCAGTAACATGCGGGAGACTGCGGAGGGGGTCATTTTTTTAATTGGGAACTGATGTGCTTTTACTCAATTCGGGAACCTCACAAGCCAAATTTGTAGTATTTTGCACGATCTGCAAGAGATGTTTACAAGTCGACGGTTGAAGTGGAAGCTCGTATTGAGTTTGCTAGAGAATGATTTGCCAAGCCTTCGATAGCTCAGTTGGTAGAGCTGAGGACTGTAGTGGTAAAACAGGCATCCTTAGGTCGCTGGTTCAAATCCGGCTCGAAGGACTTTTGCCAAATGCACATTTTATTGAATACTTGGAAAGTAAAATACTTGGAAAGTAAAATAACAGACAATTTATAATTATATTATATTTCATCACTGAAAATAGATGCCTTTTGCTTTGAGGCTGTGGCCACGTTATTTTTCTGTCCGACACCAATCTTCGTTGGTTTCCTGTGAGGTATTTTGGATCCCCATCTCTTGCTATGAACTGACAAAACAGCAGAATCCCCTTGACAATCTTGATTTCTCAAGGGAAATGGGAGAACACTATACACCATCCAAGATATTAAAATATTGTCAAGGCCGAACACTGATGAATACTCTGAGGAGATGGCCTGTGAGGCGCCGCCTTTCAACTTTTCCTCCTTAGTATGGTGGTCAGTAACATGCGGGAGACTGCAGAGGGGGTCATTTTTTTAATTGTGAACTGATGTGCTTTTACTCAATTCGGGAACCTCACAAGCCAAATTTGTAGTATTTTGCACGAATTGCAAGAGATGTTTGAATGTCGACGGTTGAAGTGGAAGCTCGTATTGAGCTTGCTAGAGACTGATGTGCCAAGCCTTCGATAGCTCAGTTGGTAGAGCAGAGGACTGTAGTGGTAAAACAGGCATCCTTAGGTCGCTGGTTCAAATCCAGATTGAAGGACTTTTGCCAAATGCAAATTTTATTGAATACTTGGAAAGTAAAATACTTGGAAAATAAAATAACAGACAATTTATAATTATATTATATTTCATCACTGAAAATAGATGCCTTTTGCTTTGAGGCTGTGGCCACGTTATGTTTCTGTCCAACACCAATCTTCATTGGTTTCCTGTGAGGTGTTTTGGATCCCCATCTCTTGCTATGAACTGGCAAAACAGCAGAATCCCCTTGACAATCTTGATTTCTCAAGGGAAAAGAGAGAACACTATACACCATCCAAGATATTAAAATATTGTCAAGGCCCAACACGGCTGAATACTCTGAGGAGATGGCCTGTGAGGCGCCGCCTTTCAACTTTTCCCCCTTAGTATGGTGGTCAGTAACATGCGGGAGACTGCGGAGGGGGTCATTTTTTTAATTGTGAACTGATGTGCTTTTACTCAATTCGGGAACCTCACAAGCCAAATTTGTAGTATTTTGCACGATCTGCAAGAGATGTTTACAAGTCGACGGTTGAAGTGGAAACTCGTATTGAGTTTGCTAGAGAATGATTTGCCAAGCCTTCGATAGCTCAGTTGGTAGTGCGGAGGACTGTAGTGGTAAAACAGGCATCCTTAGGTCGCTGGTTCAAATCCGGCTCGAAGGACTTTTGCCAAATGCACATTTTATTGAATACTTGGAAAGTAAAATACTTGGAAAGTAAAATAACAGACAATTTATAATTATATTATATTTCATCACTGAAAATAGATGCCTTTTGCTTTGAGGCTGTGGCCACGTTATTTTTCTGTCCAACACGAATCTTCATTGGTTTCCTGTCAGGTGTTTTGGATCCCCATCTCTTGCTATGACCAGGCAAAACAGCAGAATCCCCTTGACAATCTTGATTTCTCAAGGGAAATGAGAAAACACTATACACCATCCAAGATATTAAAATATTGTCAAGGCCCAACACGGCTGAATACTCTGAGGAGATGGCCTGTGAGGCGCCGCCTTTCAACTTATCCCCCTTAGTATGGTGGTCATTAACATGCGGGAGACTGCGGAGGGGGTCATTTTTTTAATTGGGAACTGATGTGCTTTTACTCAATTCGGGAACCTCACAAGCCAAATTTGTAGTATTTTGCACGATCTGCAAGAGATGTTTACAAGTCGACGGTTGAAGTGGAAGCTCGTATTGAGTTTGCTAGAGAATGATTTGCCAAGCCTTCGATAGCTCAGTTGGTAGAGCTGAGGACTGTAGTGGTAAAACAGGCATCCTTAGGTCGCTGGTTCAAATCCGGCTCGAAGGACTTTTGCCAAATGCACATTTTATTGAATACTTGGAAAGTAAAATGCTTGGAAAATAAAATAACAGACAATTTATAATTATATTATATTTCATCACTGAAAATAGATGCCTCTTGCTTTGAGGCTGTCGCCACGTTATGTTTCTGTCCAACACCAATCTTCATTGGTTTCCTGTGAGGTGTTTTGGATCCCCATCTCTTGCTATGAACTGGCAAAACAGCAGAATCCCCTTGACAATCTTGATTTCTCAAGGGAAATGAGAGAACACTATACACCATCCAAGATATTAAAATATTGTCAAGGCCCAACACGGCTGAATACTCTGAGGAGATGGCCTGTGAGGCGCCGCCTTTCAACTTTTCCTCCTTAGTATGGTGGTCAGTAACATGCGGGAGGCTGCGGAGGGGGTAATTTTTTTAATTGGGAACTGATGTGCTTTTACTCAATTCGGGAACCTCACAAGCCAAATTTGTAGTATTTTGCACGAATTGCAAGAGATGTTTACAAGTCGACGGTTGAAGTGGAAGCTCGTATTGAGTTTGCTAGAGAATGATTTGCCAAGCCTTCGATAGCTCAGTTGGTAGAGCGGAGGACTGTAGTGGTAAAACAGGCATCCTTAGGTCGCTGGTTCAAATCCGGCTCGAAGGACTTTTGCCAAATGCACATTTTATTGAATACTTGGAAAGTAAAATACTTGGAAAGTAAAATAACAGACAATTTATAATTATATTATATTTCATCACTGAAAATAGATGCCTTTTGCTTTGAGGCTGTGGCCACATTATTTTTCTGTCCGACACCAATCTTCGTTGGTTTCCTCTGAGGTGTTTTGGATCCCCATCTCTTGCTATGAACTGACAAAACAGCAGAATCCCCTTGACAATCTTGATTTCTCAAGGGAAATGGGAGAACACTATACACCATCCAAGATATTAAAATATTGTCAAGGCCCAACACGGCTGAATACTCTGAGGAGATGGCCTGTGAGGCGCGCCTTTCAACTTTTCCCCCTTAGTATGGTGGTCAGTAACATGCGGGTGACTGCGGAGGGGGGCATTTTTTTAATTGTGAACTGATGTTCTTTTACTCAATTCGGGAACCTCACAAGCCAAATTTGTAGTATTTTGCACGAATTGCAAGAGATGTTTACAAGTCGACGGTTGAAGTGGAAGCTTGTATTGAGTTTGCTAGAGAATGATTTGCCAAGCCTTCGATAGCTCGTCGCTGGTTCAAATCCGGCTCAAAGGACTTTTGCCAAATGCACATTTTATTGAATACTTGGAAAGTAAAATACTTGGAAAGTAAAATAACAGACAATTTATAATTATATTATATTTCATCACTGAAAATAGATGCCTTTTGCTTTGAGGCTGTGGCCACATTATTTTTCTGTCCGACACCAATCTTCGTTGGTTTCCTGTGAGGTGTTTTGGATCCCCATCTCTTGCTATGAACTGACAAAACAGCAGAATCCCCTTGACAATCTTGATTTCTCAAGGGAAATGGGAGAACACTATACACCATCCAAGATATTAAAATATTGTCAAGGCCGAACACTGATGAATACTCGGAGGAGATGGCCTGTGAGGCGCCACCTTTCAACTTTTCCTCCTTAGTATGGTGGTCAGTAACATGCGGGAGACTGCGGAGGCGGTCAATTTTTTAATTGGGAACTGATGTGCTTTTACTCAATTCGGGAACCTCACAAGCCAAATTTGTAGTATTTTGCACGAATTGCAAGAGATGTTTGCATGTCGACGGTTGAAGTGGAAGCTCGTATTGAGTTTGCTAGAAAACGGTTTGCCAAGCCTTCGATAGCTCAGTTGGTAGAGGGGAGGACTGTAGTGGTAAAACAGGCATCCTTAGGTTGCTGGTTCAAATCCGGCTCGAAGGACTTTTGCCAAATGCAAATTTTATTGAATACTTGGAAAGTAAAATACTTGGAAAATAACATAACAGACAATTTATAATTAGATTATATTTCATCACTGAAAATAGATGCCTTTTGCATTGAGGCTGTGGCCATATTATTTTTCTGTCCAACATCAATCTTCTTTGGTTTACTGTGAGGTGTTTTGGATCCCCATCTCTTGCTATGAACTGGCAAAACAGCAGAATCCTCTTGACAATCTTGATTTCTCAAGGGAAATGAGAGAACACTATACACCATCCAAGATATTAAAATATTGTCAAGGCCCAACACGGCTGAATACTCTGAGGAGATGGCCTGTGAGGCGCCGCCTTTCAACTTTTCCCCCTTAGTATGGTGGTCAGTAACATGTGGGAGACTGCGGAGGGGGTCATTTTTTTAATTGTGAACTGATGTGCTTTTACTCAATTCGGGAACCTCACAAGCCAAATTTGTAGTATTTTGCACGAATTGCAAGAGATGTTTGCATGTCGACGGTTGAAGTGTAAGCTCGTATTGAGTTTGCTAGAAAACGGTTTGCCAAGCCTTCGATACCTCAGTTGGTAGAGGGGAGGACTGTAGTGGTAAAACAGGCATCCTTAGGTTGCTGGTTCAAATACGGCTCGAAGGACTTTTGCCAAATGCAAATTTTATTGAATACTTGGAAAGTAAAATACTTGGAAAATAACATAACAGACAATTTATAATTAGATTATATTTCATCACTGAAAATAGATGCCTTTTGCTTTGAGGCTGTGGCCATATTATTTTTCTGTCCAACATCAATCTTCTTTGGTTTACTGTGAGGTGTTTTGGATCCCCATCTCTTGCTATGAACTGGCAAAACAGCAGAATCCTCTTGACAATCTTGATTTCTCAAGGGAAATGAGAGAACACTATACACCATCCAAGATATTAAAATATTGTCAAGGCCCAACACGGCTGAATACTCTGAGGAGATGGCCTGTGAGGCGCCGCCTTTCAACTTATCCCCCTTAGTATGGTGGTCAGTAACATGTGGGAGACTGCGGAGGGGGTCATTTTTTTAATTGTGAACTGATGTGCTTTTACTCAATTCGGGAACCTCACAAGCCAAATTTGTAGTATTTTGCACGAATTGCAAGAGATGTTTACAAGTCGAAGGTTGAAGTGGAAGCTTGTATTGAGTTTGCTAGAGATTGATTTGCCAAGCCTTCGATAGCTCGTCGCTGGTTCAAATCCGGCTCAAAGGACTTTTGCCAAATGCACATTTTATTGAATACTTGGAAAGTAAAATACTTGGAAAGTAAAATAACAGACAATTCATAATTATATTATATTTCATCACTGAAAATAGATGCCTTTTGCTTTGAGGCTGTGGCCAAGTTATTTTTCTGTCCAACACGAATCTTCATTGGTTTCCTGTTAGGTGTTTTGGATCCCCATCTCTTGCTATGAACTGGCAAAACAGCAGAATCCCCTTGACAATCTTGATTTCTCAAGGGAAATGGGAGAACACTATACACCATCCAAGATATCAAAATATTGTCAAGGCCCAACACGGCTGAATACTCTGAGGAGATGGCCTGTGAGGTGCCGCCTTTCAACTTTTCCCCCTTAGTATGGTGGTCATTAACATGCGGGAGACTGCGGAGGGGGTCATTTTTTTAATTGGGAACTGATGTGCTTTTACTCAATTCGGGAACCTCACAAGCCAAATTTGTAGTATTTTGCACGAATTGCAAGAGATGTTTACAAGTCGACGGTTGAAGTGGAAGCTCGTATTGAGTTTGCTAGAGAATGATTTGCCAAGCCTTCGATAGCTCAGTTGGTAGAGCAGAGGACTGTAGTGGTAAAACAGGCATCCTTAGGTCGCTGGTTCAAATCCGGCTCCAAGGACTTTTGCCAAATGCAAATTTTATTGAATACTTGGAAAGTAAAATACTTGGAAAATAAAATAACAGACAATTTATAATTATATTATATTTCATCACTGAAAATAGATGCCTTTTGCTTTGAGGCTGTGGCCACGTTATGTTTCTGTCCAACACCAATCTTCATTGGTTTCCTGTGAGGTGTTTCGGATCCCCATCTCTTGCTATGAACTGGCAAAACAGCAGAATCCCCTTGACAATCTTGATTTCTCAAGGGAAATGGGAGAACACTATACACCATCCAAGATATTAAAATATTGTCAAGGCCCAACACGGCTGAATACTCTGAGGAGATGGCCTGTGAGGCGCCGCCTTTCAACTTTTCCCCCTTAGTATGGTGGTCATTAACATGCGGGAGACTGCGGAGGGGGTCATTTTTTTAATTGGGAACTGATGTGCTTTTACTCAATTCGGGAACATCATAAGCCAAATTTGTAGTATTTTGCACGAATTGCAAGAGATGTTTACAAGTCGACGGTTGAAGTGGAAGCTCGTATTGAGTTTGCTAGAGAGCGATTTGCCAAGCCTTCGATAGCTCAGTTGGTAGAGCGGAGGACTGTAGTGGTAAAACAGGCATCCTTAGGTCGCTGGTTCAAATCCGGCTCGAAGGACTTTTGCCAAATGCACATTTTATTGAATACTTGGAAAGTAAAATACTTGGAAAGTGAAATAACAGACAATTTATAATTATATTATATTTCATCACTGAAAATAGATGCCTTTTGCTTTGAGGCTGTGACCACGTTATTTTTCTGTCCAACACGAATCTTCATTGGTTTCCTGTGAGGTGTTTTGGATCCCCATCTCTTGCTATGAACTGGCAAAACAGCAGAATCCCCTTGACAATCTTGATTTCTCAAGGGAAATGAGAGAACACTATACACCATCCAAGATATTAAAATATTGTCAAGGCCCAACACGGCTGAATACTCTGAGGAGATGGCCTGTGAGGCGCCGCCTTTCAACTTTTCCCCCTTAGTATGGTGGTCAGTAACATGCGGGAGACTGCGGTAGGGGGTCATTTTTTTAATTGTGAACTGATGTGCTTTTACTCAATTCGGGAACCTCACAAGCCAAATTTGTAGTATTTTGCACGAATTGCAAGAGATGTTTACAAGTCGACGGTTGAAGTGGAAGCTTGTATTGAGTTTGCTAGAGAATGATTTGCCAAGCCTTTGATAGCTCGTCGCTGGTTCAAATCCGGCTCAAAGGACTTTTGCCAAATGCACATTTTATTGAATACTTGGAAAGTAAAATACTTGGAAAGTAAAATAACAGACAATTTATAATTATATTATATTTCATCACTGAAAATAGATGCCTTTTGCTTTGAGGCTGTGGCCACGTTATTTTTCTGTCCAACACGAATCTTCATTGGTTTCCTGTCAGGTGTTTTGGATCCCCATCTCTTGCTATGACCTGGCAAAACAGCAGAATCCCCTTGACAATCTTGATTTCTCAAGGGAAATGAGAGAACACTATACACCATCCAAGATATTAAAATATTGTCAAGGCCCAACACGGCTGAATACTCTGAGGAGATGGCCTGTGAGGCGTCGCCTTTCAACTTCTCCCCCTTAGTATGGTGGTCATTAACATGCGGGAGACTGCGGAGGGGGTCATTTTTTTAATTGGGAACTGATGTGCTTTTACTCAATTCGGGAACCTCACAAGCCAAATTTGTAGTATTTTGCACGATCTGCAAGAGATGTTTACAAGTCGACGGTTGAAGTGGAAGCTCGTATTGAGTTTGCTAGAGAATGATTTGCCAAGCCTTCGATAGCGCAGTTGGTAGAGCGGAGGACTGTAGTGGTAAAACAGGCATCCTTAGGTCGCTGGTTCAAATCCGGCTCGAAGGACTTTTGCCAAATGCATATTTTATTGAATACTTGGAAAGTAAAATACTTGGAAAGTAAAATAACAGACAATTTATAATTATATTATATTTCATCACTGAAAATAGATGCCTTTTGCTTTGAGGCTGTGGCCACGTTATTTTTCTGTCCGACACCAATCTTCGTTGGTTTCCTGTGAGGTATTTTGGATCCCCATCTCTTGCTATGAACTGACAAAACAGCAGAATCCCCTTGACAATCTTGATTTCTCAAGGGAAATGGGAGAACACTATACACCATCCAAGATATTAAAATATTGTCAAGGCCGAACACTGATGAATACTCTGAGGAGATGGCCTGTGAGGCGCCGCCTTTCAACTTTTCCTCCTTAGTATGGTGGTCAGTAACATGCGGGAGACTGCGGAGGGGGTCATTTTTTTAATTGTGAACTGATGTGCTTTTACTCAATTCGGGAACCTCACAAGCCAAATTTGTAGTATTTTGCACGAATTGCAAGAGATGTTTGAATGTCGACGGTTGAAGTGGAAGCTCGTATTGAGCTTGCTAGAGACTGATTTGACAAGCCTTCGATAGCTCAGTTGGTAGAGCGGAGGACTGTAGTGGTAAAACAGGCATCCTTAGGTCGCTGGTTCAAACCCGGCTCGAAGGACTTTTGCCAAATGCACATTTTATTGAATGCTTGGAAAGTAAAATACTTGGAAAGTAAAATAACAGACAATTTATAATTATATTATATTTCATCACTGAAAATAGATGCCTTTTGCTTTGAGGCTGTGACCACGTTATTTTTCTGTCCAACACGAATCTTCATTGGTTTCCTGTGAGGTGTTTTGGATCCCCATCTCTTGCTATGAACTGGCAAAACAGCAGAATCCCCTTGACAATCTTGATTTCTCAAGGGAAATGGGAGAACACTATACACCATCCAAGATATTAAAATATTGTCAAGGACCAACACGGCTGAATACTCTGAGGAGATGGCCTGTGAGGCGCGCCTTTCAACTTTTCCCCCTTAGTATGGTGGTCAGTAACATGCGGGAGACTGCGGAGGGGGTCATTTTTTTAATTGGGAACTGATGTGCTTTTACTCAATTCGGGAACCTCACAAGCCAAATTTGTAGTATTTTGCACGAATTGCAAGAGATGTTTACAAGTCGACGGTTGAAGTGGAAGCTCGTATTGAGTTTGCTAGAGAATGATTTGCCAAGCCTTCGATAGCTCGTCGCTGGTTCAAATCCGGCTCAAAGGACTTTTGCCAAATGCACATTTTATTGAATTCTTGGAAAGTAAAATACTTGGAAAGTAAAATAACAGACAATTTATAATTATATTATATTTCATCACTGAAAATAGATGCCTTTTGCTTTGAGGCTGTGGCCACGTTATTTTTCTCTCCAACACGAATCTTCATTGGTTTCCTGTCAGGTGTTTTGGATCCCCATCTCTTGCTATGACCTGGCAAAACAGCAGAATCCCCTTGACAATCTTGATTTCTCAAGGGAAATGAGAGAACACTATACACCATCCAAGATATTAAAATATTGTCAAGGCCCAACACGGCTGAATACTCTGAGGAGATGGCCTGTGAGGCGCCGCCTTTCAACTTCTCCCCCTTAGTATGGTGGTCATTAACATGCGGGAGACTGCGGAGGGGGTCATTTTTTTAATTGGGAACTGATGTGCTTTTACTCAATTCGGGAACCTCACAAGCCAAATTTGTAGTATTTTGCACGAATTGCAAGAGATGTTTACAAGTCGACGGTTGAAGTGGAAGCTCGTATTGAGTTTGCTAGAGAATGATTTGCCAAGCCTTCGATAGCTCAGTTGGTAGAGCAGAGGACTGTAGTGGTAAAACAGGCATCCTTAGGTCGCTGGTTCAAATCCGGCTCCAAGGACTTTTGCCAAATGCAAATTTTATTGAATACTTGGAAAGTAAAATACTTGGAAAATAAAATAACAGACAATTTATAATTATATTATATTTCATCACTGAAAATAGATGCCTTTTGCTTTGAGGCTGTGGCCACGTTATGTTTCTGTCCAACACCAATCTTCATTGGTTTCCTGTGAGGTGTTTCGGATCCCCATCTCTTGCTATGAACTGGCAAAACAGCAGAATCCCCTTGACAATCTTGATTTCTCAAGGGAAATGGGAGAACACTATACACCATCCAAGATATTAAAATATTGTCAAGGCCCAACACGGCTGAATACTCTGAGGAGATGGCCTGTGAGGCGCCGCCTTTCAACTTTTCCCCCTTAGTATGGTGGTCATTAACATGCGGGAGACTGCGGAGGGGGTCATTTTTTTAATTGGGAACTGATGTGCTTTTACTCAATTCGGGAACATCATAAGCCAAATTTGTAGTATTTTGCACGAATTGCAAGAGATGTTTACAAGTCGACGGTTGAAGTGGAAGCTCGTATTGAGTTTGCTAGAGAGCGATTTGCCAAGCCTTCGATAGCTCAGTTGGTAGAGCGGAGGACTGTAGTGGTAAAACAGGCATCCTTAGGTCGCTGGTTCAAATCCGGCTCGAAGGACTTTTGCCAAATGCACATTTTATTGAATACTTGGAAAGTAAAATACTTGGAAAGTGAAATAACAGACAATTTATAATTATATTATATTTCATCACTGAAAATAGATGCCTTTTGCTTTGAGGCTGTGACCACGTTATTTTTCTGTCCAACACGAATCTTCATTGGTTTCCTGTGAGGTGTTTTGGATCCCCATCTCTTGCTATGAACTGGCAAAACAGCAGAATCCCCTTGACAATCTTGATTTCTCAAGGGAAATGAGAGAACACTATACACCATCCAAGATATTAAAATATTGTCAAGGCCCAACACGGCTGAATACTCTGAGGAGATGGCCTGTGAGGCGCCGCCTTTCAACTTTTCCCCCTTAGTATGGTGGTCAGTAACATGCGGGAGACTGCGGTAGGGGGTCATTTTTTTAATTGTGAACTGATGTGCTTTTACTCAATTCGGGAACCTCACAAGCCAAATTTGTAGTATTTTGCACGAATTGCAAGAGATGTTTGAATGTCGACGGTTGAAGTGGAAGCTCGTATTGAGCTTGCTAGAGACTGATGTGCCAAGCCTTCGATAGCTCAGTTGGTAGAGCAGAGGACTGTAGTGGTAAAACAGGCATCCTTAGGTCGCTGGTTCAAATCCAGATTGAAGGTCTTTTGCCAAATGCAAATTTTATTGAATACTTGGAAAGTAAAATACTTGGAAAATAAAATAACAGACAATTTATAATTATATTATATTTCATCACTGAAAATAGATGCCTTTTGCTTTGAGGCTGTGGCCACGTTATGTTTCTGTCCAACACCAATCTTCATTGGTTTCCTGTGAGGTGTTTTGGATCCCCATCTCTTGCTATGAACTGGCAAAACAGCAGAATCCCCTTGACAATCTTGATTTCTCAAGGGAAAAGAGAGAACACTATACACCATCCAAGATATTAAAATATTGTCAAGGCCCAACACGGCTGAATACTCTGAGGAGATGGCCTGTGAGGCGCCGCCTTTCAACTTTTCCCCCTTAGTATGGTGGTCAGTAACATGCGGGAGACTGCGGAGGGGGTCATTTTTTTAATTGGGAACTGATGTGCTTTTACTCAATTCGGGAACCTCACAAGCCAAATTTGTAGTATTTTGCACGATCTGCAAGAGATGTTTACAAGTCGACGGTTGAAGTGGAAACTCGTATTGAGTTTGCTAGAGAATGATTTGCCAAGCCTTCGATAGCTCGTCGCTGGTTCAAATCCGGCTCAAAGGACTTTTGCCAAATGCACATTTTATTAAATACTTGGAAAGTAAAATAACAGACAATTTATAATTATATTATATTTCATCACTGAAAATAGATGCCTTTTGCTTTGAGGCTGTGGCCACGTTATTTTTCTGTCCGACACCAATCTTCGTTGGTTTCCTGTGAGGTATTTTGGATCCCCATCTCTTGCTATGAACTGACAAAACAGCAGAATCCCCTTGACAATCTTGATTTCTCAAGGGAAATGGGAGAACACTATACACCATCCAAGATATTAAAATATTGTCAAGGACCAACACGGCTGAATACTCTGAGGAGATGGCCTGTGAGGCGCGCCTTTCAACTTTTCCCCCTTAGTATGGTGGTCAGTAACATGCGGGAGACTGCGGAGGGGGTCATTTTTTTAATTGGGAACTGATGTGCTTTTACTCAATTCGGGAACCTCACAAGCCAAATTTGTAGTATTTTGCACGATCTGCAAGAGATGTTTACAAGTCGACGGTTGAAGTGGAAGCTCGTATTGAGTTTGCTAGAGAATGTTTTGCCAAGCCTTCGATAGCTCAGTTGGTAGAGCTGAGGACTGTAGTGGTAAAACAGGCATCCTTAGGTCGCTGGTTCAAATCCGGCTCGAAGGACTTTTGCCAAATGCACATTTTATTGAATACTTGAAAAGTAAAATACTTGGAAAGTAAAATAACAGACAATTTATAATTATATTATATTTCATCACTGAAAATAGATGCCTTTTGCTTTGAGGCTGTGGCCACGTTATTTTTCTGTCCGACACCAATCTTCGTTGGTTTCCTGTGAGGTATTTTGGATCCCCATCTCTTGCTATGAACTGACAAAACAGCAGAATCCCCTTGACAATCTTGATTTCTCAAGGGAAATGGGAGAACACTATACACCATCCAAGATATTAAAATATTGTCAAGGCCGAACACTGATGAATACTCTGAGGAGATGGCCTGTGAGGCGCCGCCTTTCAACTTTTCCTCCTTAGTATGGTGGTCAGTAACATGCGGGAGACTGCGGAGGGGGTCATTTTTTTAATTGTGAACTGATGTGCTTTTACTCAATTCGGGAACCTCACAAGCCAAATTTGTAGTATTTTGCACGAATTGCAAGAGATGTTTGAATGTCGACGGTTGAAGTGGAAGCTCGTATTGAGCTTTCTAGAGACTGATGTGCCAAGCCTTCGATAGCTCAGTTGGTAGAGCAGAGGACTGTAGTGATAAAACAGGCATCCTTAGGTCGCTGGTTCAAATCCAGATTGAAGGACTTTTGCCAAATGCAAATTTTATTGAATACTTGGAAAGTAAAATACTTGGAAAATAAAATAACAGACAATTTATAATTATATTATATTTCATCACTGAAAATAGATGCCTTTTGCTTTGAGGCTGTGGCCACGTTATGTTTCTGTCCAACACCAATCTTCATTGGTTTCCTGTGAGGTGTTTTGGATCCCCATCTCTTGCTATGAACTGGCAAAACAGCAGAATCCCCTTGACAATCTTGATTTCTCAAGGGAAAAGAGAGAACACTATACACCATCCAAGATATTAAAATATTGTCAAGGCCCAACACGGCTGAATACTCTGAGGAGATGGCCTGTGAGGCGCCGCCTTTCAACTTTTCCCCCTTAGTATGGTGGTCAGTAACATGCGGGAGACTGCGGAGGGGGTCATTTTTTTAATTGGGAACTGATGTGCTTTTACTCAATTCGGGAACCTCACAAGCCAAATTTGTAGTATTTTACACGATCTGCAAGAGATGTTTACAAGTCGACGGTTGAAGTGGAAACTCGTATTGAGTTTGCTAGAGAATGATTTGCCAAGCCTTTGATAGCTCAGTTGGTAGAGCGGAGGACTGTAGTGGTAAAACAGGCATCCTTAGGTCGCTGGTTCAAATCCGGCTCGAAGGACTTTTGCCAAATGCACATTTTATTGAATACTTGGAAAGTAAAATACTTGGAAAGTAAAATAACAGACAATTTATAATTATATTATATTTCATCACTGAAAATAGATGCCTTTTGCTTTGAGGCTGTGGCCACGTTATTTTTCTGTCCGACACCAATCTTCGTTGGTTTCCTGTGAGGTATTTTGGATCCCCATCTCTTGCTATGAACTGACAAAACAGCAGAATCCCCTTGACAATCTTGATTTCTCAAGGGAAATGGGAGAACACTATACACCATCCAAGATATTAAAATATTGTCAAGGACCAACACGGCTGAATACTCTGAGGAGATGGCCTGTGAGGCGCGCCTTTCAACTTTTCCCCCTTAGTATGGTGGTCAGTAACATGCGGGAGACTGCGGAGGGGGTCATTTTTTTAATTGTGAACTGATGTGCTTTTACTCAATTCGGGAACCTCACAAGCCAAATTTGTAGTATTTTGCACGAATTGCAAGAGATGTTTACAAGTCGACGGTTGAAGTGGAAGCTTGTATTGAGTTTGCTAGAGAATGATTTGCCAAGCCTTTGATAGCTCGTCGCTGGTTCAAATCCGGCTCAAAGGACTTTTGCCAAATGCACATTTTATTGAATACTTGGAAAGTAAAATACTTGGAAAGTAAAATAACAGACAATTTATAATTATATTATATTTCATCACTGAAAATAGATGCCTTTTGCTTTGAGGCTGTGGCCACGTTATTTTTCTGTCCAACACGAATCTTCATTGGTTTCCTGTCAGGTGTTTTGGATCCCCATCTCTTGCTATGACCTGGCAAAACAGCAGAATCCCCTTGACAATCTTGATTTCTCAAGGGAAATGAGAGAACACTATACACCATCCAAGATATTAAAATATTGTCAAGGCCCAACACGGCTGAATACTCTGAGGAGATGGCCTGTGAGGCGCCGCCTTTCAACTTCTCCCCCTTAGTATGGTGGTCATTAACATGCGGGAGACTGCGGAGGGGGTCATTTTTTTAATTGGGAACTGATGTGCTTTTACTCAATTCGGGAACCTCACAAGCCAAATTTGTAGTATTTTGCACGATCTGCAAGAGATGTTTACAAGTCGACGGTTGAAGTGGAAGCTCGTATTGAGTTTGCTAGAGAATGATTTGCCAAGCCTTCGATAGCGCAGTTGGTAGAGCGGAGGACTGTAGTGGTAAAACAGGCATCCTTAGGTCGCTGGTTCAAATCCGGCTCGAAGGACTTTTGCCAAATGCATATTTTATTGAATACTTGGAAAGTAAAATACTTGGAAAGTAAAATAACAGACAATTTATAATTATATTATATTTCATCACTGAAAATAGATGCCTTTTGCTTTGAGGCTGTGGCCACGTTATTTTTCTGTCCGACACCAATCTTCGTTGGTTTCCTGTGAGGTATTTTGGATCCCCATCTCTTGCTATGAACTGACAAAACAGCAGAATCCCCTTGACAATCTTGATTTCTCAAGGGAAATGGGAGAACACTATACACCATCCAAGATATTAAAATATTGTCAAGGCCGAACACTGATGAATACTCTGAGGAGATGGCCTGTGAGGCGCCGCCTTTCAACTTTTCCTCCTTAGTATGGTGGTCAGTAACATGCGGGAGACTGCGGAGGGGGTCATTTTTTTAATTGTGAACTGATGTGCTTTTACTCAATTCGGGAACCTCACAAGCCAAATTTGTAGTATTTTGCACGAATTGCAAGAGATGTTTGAATGTCGACGGTTGAAGTGGAAGCTCGTATTGAGCTTGCTAGAGACTGATTTGACAAGCCTTCGATAGCTCAGTTGGTAGAGTGGAGGACTGTAGTGGTAAAACAGGCATCCTTAGGTCGCTGGTTCAAACCCGGCTCGAAGGACTTTTGCCAAATGCACATTTTATTGAATGCTTGGAAAGTAAAATACTTGGAAAGTAAAATAACAGACAATTTATAATTATATTATATTTCATCACTGAAAATAGATGCCTTTTGCTTTGAGGCTGTGACCACGTTATTTTTCTGTCCAACACGAATCTTCATTGGTTTCCTGTGAGGTGTTTTGGATCCCCATCTCTTGCTATGAACTGGCAAAACAGCAGAATCCCCTTGACAATCTTGATTTCTCAAGGGAAATGGGAGAACACTATACACCATCCAAGATATTAAAATATTGTCAAGGACCAACACGGCTGAATACTCTGAGGAGATGGCCTGTGAGGCGCGCCTTTCAACTTTTCCCCCTTAGTATGGTGGTCAGTAACATGCGGGAGACTGCGGAGGGGGTCATTTTTTTAATTGGGAACTGATGTGCTTTTACTCAATTCGGGAACCTCACAAGCCAAATTTGTAGTATTTTGCACGAATTGCAAGAGATGTTTACAAGTCGACGGTTGAAGTGGAAGCTCGTATTGAGTTTGCTAGAGAATGATTTGCCAAGCCTTCGATAGCTCGTCGCTGGTTCAAATCCGGCTCAAAGGACTTTTGCCAAATGCACATTTTATTGAATTCTTGGAAAGTAAAATACTTGGAAAGTAAAATAACAGACAATTTATAATTATATTATATTTCATCACTGAAAATAGATGCCTTTTGCTTTGAGGCTGTGGCCACGTTATTTTTCTCTCCAACACGAATCTTCATTGGTTTCCTGTCAGGTGTTTTGGATCCCCATCTCTTGCTATGACCTGGCAAAACAGCAGAATCCCCTTGACAATCTTGATTTCTCAAGGGAAATGAGAGAACACTATACACCATCCAAGATATTAAAATATTGTCAAGGCCCAACACGGCTGAATACTCTGAGGAGATGGCCTGTGAGGCGCCGCCTTTCAACTTCTCCCCCTTAGTATGGTGGTCATTAACATGCGGGAGACTGCGGAGGGGGTCATTTTTTTAATTGGGAACTGATGTGCTTTTACTCAATTCGGGAACCTAACAAGCCAAATTTGTAGTATTTTGCACGATCTGCAAGAGATGTTTACAAGTCGACGGTTGAAGTGGAAGCTCGTATTGAGTTTGCTAGAGAATGATTTGCCAAGCCTTCGATAGCTCAGTTGGTAGAGCGGAGGACTGTAGTGGTAAAACAGGCATCCTTAGGTCGCTGGTTCAAATCCGGCTCGAAGGACTTTTGCCAAATGCACATTTTATTGAATACTTGGAAAGTAAAATACTTGGAAAGTAAAATAACAGACAATTTATAATTATATTATATTTCATCACTGAAAATAGATGCCTTTTGCTTTGAGGCTGTGGCCACGTTATTTTTCTGTCCGACACCAATCTTCGTTGGTTTCCTGTGAGGTATTTTGGATCCCCATCTCTTGCTATGAACTGACAAAACAGCAGAATCCCCTTGACAATCTTGATTTCTCAAGGGAAATGGGAGAACACTATACACCATCCAAGATATTAAAATATTGTCAAGGCCGAACACTGATGAATACTCTGAGGAGATGGCCTGTGAGGCGCCGCCTTTCAACTTTTCCTCCTTAGTATGGTGGTCAGTAACATGCGGGAGACTGCGGAGGGGGTCATTTTTTTAATTGTGAACTGATGTGCTTTTACTCAATTCGGGAACCTCACAAGCCAAATTTGTAGTATTTTGCACGAATTGCAAGAGATGTTTGAATGTCGACGGTTGAAGTGGAAGCTCGTATTGAGCTTGCTAGAGACTTATTTGCCAAGCCTTCGATAGCTCAGTTGGTAGAGCGGAGGACTGTAGTGGTAAAACAGGCATCCTTAGGTCGCTGGTTCAAACCCGGCTCGAAGGACTTTTGCCAAATGCACATTTTATTGAATGCTTGGAAAGTAAAATACTTGGAAAGTAAAATAACAGACAATTTATAATTATATTATATTTCATCACTGAAAATAGATGCCTTTTGCTTTGAGGCTGTGACCACGTTATTTTTCTGTCCAACACGAATCTTCATTGGTTTCCTGTGAGGTGTTTTGGATCCCCATCTCTTGCTATGAACTGGCAAAACAGCAGAATCCCCTTGACAATCTTGATTTCTCAAGGGAAATGGGAGAACACTATACACCATCCAAGATATTAAAATATTGTCAAGGCCGAACACTGATGAATACTCTGAGGAGATGGCCTGTGAGGCGCTGCCTTTCAACTTTTCCTCCTTAGTATGGTGGTCAGTAACATGCGGGAGACTGCGGAGGCGGTCATTTTTTAAATTGGGAACTGATGTGCTTTTACTCAATTCGGGAACCTCACAAGCCAAATTTGTAGTATTTTGCACGAATTGCAAGAGGTGTTTGCATGTCGACGGTTGAAGTGGAAGCTCGTATTGAGTTTGCTAGAGAACGGTTTGCCAAGCCTTCGATAGCTCAGTTGGTAGAGGGGAGGACTGTAGTGGTAAAACAGGCATCCTTAGGTCGCTGGTTCAAATCCGGCTCGAAGGACTTTTGCCAAATGCAAATATTATTGAATACTTGGAAAGTAAAATACTTGGAAAGTAAAATAACAGACAATTTATAATTATATTATATTTCATCACTGAAAATAGATGCCTTTTGCTTTGAGGCTGTGGCCACGTTATTTTTCTGTCCGACACCAATCTTCGTTGGTTTCCTGTGATGTGTTTTGGATTCCCATCTCTTGCTATGAACTGACAAAACAGCAGAATCCCCTTGACAATCTTGATTTCTCAAGGGAAATGGGAGAACACTATACACCATCCAAGATATTAAAATATTGTCAAGGCCGAACACTGATGAATACTCTGAGGAGATGGCCTGTGAGGCGCCGCCTTTCAACTTTTCCTCCTTAGTATGGTGGTCAGTAACATGCGGGAGACTGCGGAGGGGGTCATTTTTTTAATTGTGAACTGATGTGCTTTTACTCAATTCGGGAACCTCACAAGCCAAATTTGTAGTATTTTGCACGAATTGCAAGAGATGTTTGAATGTCGACGGTTGAAGTGGAAGCTCGTATTGAGCTTGCTAGAGACTGATTTGCCAAGCCTTCGATAGCTCAGTTGGTAGAGCGGAGGACTGTAGTGGTAAAACAGGCATCCTTAGGTCGCTGGTTCAAACCCGGCTCGAAGGACTTTTGCCAAATGCACATTTTATTGAATGCTTGGAAAGTAAAATACTTGGAAAGTAAAATAACAGACAATTTATAATTATATTACATTTCATCACTGAAAATAGATGCCTTTTGCTTTGAGGCTGTGACCACGTTATTTTTCTGTCCAACACGAATCTTCATTGGTTTCCTGTGAGGTGTTTTGGATCCCCATCTCTTGCTATGAACTGGCAAAACAGCAGAATCCCCTTGACAATCTTGATTTCTCAAGGGAAATGGGAGAACACTATACACCATCCAAGATATTAAAATATTGTCAAGGACCAACACGGCTGAATACTCTGAGGAGATGGCCTGTGAGGCGCGACTTTCAACTTTTCCCCCTTAGTATGGTGGTCAGTAACATGCGGGAGACTGCGGAGGGGGTCATTTTTTTAATTGGGAACTGATGTGCTTTTACTCAATTCGGGAACCTCACAAGCCAAATTTGTAGTATTTTGCACGAATTGCAAGAGATGTTTACAAGTTGACGGTTGAAGTGGAAGCTTGTATTGAGTTTGCTAGAGAATGATTTGCCAAGCCTTCGATAGCTCGTCGCTGGTTCAAATCCGGCTCAAAGGACTTTTGCCAAATGCACATTTTATTGAATACTTGGAAAGTAAAATACTTGGAAAGTAAAATAACAGACAATTTATAATTATATTATATTTCATCACTGAAAATAGATGCCTTTTGCTTTGAGGCTGTGGCCACGTTATTTTTCTGTCCGACACCAATCTTCGTTGGTTTCCTGTGAGGTGTTTTGGATCCCCATCTCTTGCTATGAACTGACAAAACAGCAGAATCCCCTTGACAATCTTGATTTCTCAAGGGAAATGGGAGAACACTATACACCATCCAAGATATTAAAATATTGTCAAGGCCGAACACTGATGAATACTCGGAGGAGATGGCCTGTGAGGCGCCACCTTTCAACTTTTCCTCCTTAGTATGGTGGTCAGTAACATGCGGGAGACTGCGGAGGCGGTCAATTTTTTAATTGGGAACTGATGTGCTTTTACTCAATTCGGGAACCTCACAAGCCAAATTTGTAGTATTTTGCACGAATTGCAAGAGATGTTTGCATGTCGACGGTTGAAGTGGAAGCTCGTATTGAGTTTGCTAGAAAACGGTTTGCCAAGCCTTCGATAGCTCAGTTGGTAGAGGGGAGGACTGTAGTGGTAAAACAGGCATCCATAGGTTGCTGGTTCAAATCCGGCTCGAAGGACTTTTGCCAAATGCAAATTTTATTGAATACTTGGAAAGTAAAATACTTGGAAAATAACATAACAGACAATTTATAATTAGATTATATTTCATCACTGAAAATAGATGCCTTTTGCATTGAGGCTGTGGCCATATTATTTTTCTGTCCAACATCAATCTTCTTTGGTTTACTGTGAGGTGTTTTGGATCCCCATCTCTTGCTATGAACTGGCAAAACAGCAGAATCCTCTTGACAATCTTGATTTCTCAAGGGAAATGAGAGAACACTATACACCATCCAAGATATTAAAATATTGTCAAGGCCCAACACGGCTGAATACTCTGAGGAGATGGCCTGTGAGGCGCCGCCTTTCAACTTTTCCCCCTTAGTATGGTGGTCAGTAACATGTGGGAGACTGCGGAGGGGGTCATTTTTTTAATTGTGAACTGATGTGCTTTTACTCAATTCGGGAACCTCACAAGCCAAATTTGTAGTATTTTGCACGAATTGCAAGAGATGTTTGCATGTCGACGGTTGAAGTGGAAGCTCGTATTGAGTTTGCTAGAAAACGGTTTGCCAAGCCTTCGATAGCTCAGTTGGTAGAGGGGAGGACTGTAGTGGTAAAACAGGCATCCTTAGGTTGCTGGTTCAAATCCGGCTCGAAGGACCATTGCCAAATGCAAATTTTATTGAATACTTGGAAAGTAAAATACTTGGAAAATAACATAACAGACAATTTATAATTAGATTATATTTCATCACTGAAAATAGATGCCTTTTGCTTTGAGGCTGTGGCCATATTATTTTTCTGTCCAACATCAATCTTCTTTGGTTTACTGTGAGGTGTTTTGGATCCCCATCTCTTGCTATGAACTGGCAAAACAGCAGAATCCTCTTGACAATCTTGATTTCTCAAGGGAAATGAGAGAACACTATACACCATCCAAGATATTAAAATATTGTCAAGGCCCAACACGGCTGAATACTCTGAGGAGATGGCCTGTGAGGCGCCGCCTTTCAACTTATCCACGTTAGTATGGTGGTCAGTAACATGTGGGAGACTGCGGAGGGGGTCTTTTTTTTAATTGTGAACTGATGTGCTTTTACTCAATTCGGGAACCTCACAAGCCAAATTTGTAGTATTTTGCACGAATTGCAAGAGATGTTTACAAGTCGAAGGTTGAAGTGGAAGTTTGTATTGAGTTTGCTAGAGAATGATTTGCCAAGCCTTCGATAGCTCGTCGCTGGTTCAAATCCGGCTCAAAGGACTTTTGCCAAATGCACATTTTATTGAATACTTGGAAAGTAAAATACTTGGAAAGTAAAATAACAGACAATTCATAATTATATTATATTTCATCACTGAAAATAGATGCCTTTTGCTTTGAGGCTGTGGCCACGTTATTTTTCTGTCCAACACGAATCTTCATTGGTTTCCTGTTAGGTGTTTTGGATCCCCATCTCTTGCTATGAACTGGCAAAACAGCAGAATCCCCTTGACAATCTTGATTTCTCAAGGGAAATGGGAGAACACTATACACCATCCAAGATATTAAAATATTGTCAAGGCCCAACACGGCTGAATACTCTGAGGAGATGGCCTGTGAGGTGCCGCCTTTCAACTTTTCCCCCTTAGTATGGTGGTCATTAACATGCGGGAGACTGCGGAGGGGGTCATTTTTTTAATTGGGAACTGATGTGCTTTTACTCAATTCGGGAACATCATAAGCAAAATTTGTAGTATTTTGCACGAATTGCAAGAGATGTTTACAAGTCGACGGTTGAAGTGGAAGCTCGTATTGAGTTTGCTAGAGAATGATTTGCCAAGCCTTCGATAGCTCAGTTGGTAGAGCAGAGGACTGTAGTGGTAAAACAGGCATCCTTAGGTCGCTGGTTCAAATCCGGCTCCAAGGACTTTTGCCAAATGCAAATTTTATTGAATACTTGGAAAGTAAAATACTTGGAAAATAAAATAACAGACAATTTATAATTATATTATATTTCATCACTGAAAATAGATGCCTTTTGCTTTGAGGCTGTGGCCACGTTATGTTTCTGTCCAACACCAATCTTCATTGGTTTCCTGTGAGGTGTTTCGGATCCCCATCTCTTGCTATGAACTGGCAAAACAGCAGAATCCCCTTGACAATCTTGATTTCTCAAGGGAAATGGGAGAACACTATACACCATCCAAGATATTAAAATATTGTCAAGGCCCAACACGGCTGAATACTCTGAGGAGATGGCCTGTGAGGCGCCGCCTTTCAACTTTTCCCCCTTAGTATGGTGGTCATTAACATGCGGGAGACTGCGGAGGGGGTGATTTTTTTAATTGGGAACTGATGTGCTTTTACTCAATTCGGGAACATCATAAGCCAAATTTGTAGTATTTTGCACGAATTGCAAGAGATGTTTACAAGTCGACGGTTGAAGTGGAAGCTCGTATTGAGTTTGCTAGAGAGCGATTTGCCAAGCCTTCGATAGCTCAGTTGGTAGAGCGGAGGACTGTAGTGGTAAAACAGGCATCCTTAGGTCGCTGGTTCAAATCCGGCTCGAAGGACTTTTGCCAAATGCACATTTTATTGAATACTTGGAAAGTAAAATACTTGGAAAGTGAAATAACAGACAATTTATAATTATATTATATTTCATCACTGAAAATAGATGCCTTTTGCTTTGAGGCTGTGACCACGTTATTTTTCTGTCCAACACGAATCTTCATTGGTTTCCTGTGAGGTGTTTTGGATCCCCATCTCTTGCTATGAACTGGCAAAACAGCAGAATCCCCTTGACAATCTTGATTTCTCAAGGGAAATGAGAGAACACTATACACCATCCAAGATATTAAAATATTGTCAAGGCCCAACACGGCTGAATACTCTGAGGAGATGGCCTGTGAGGCGCCGCCTTTCAACTTTTCCCCCTTAGTATGGTGGTCAGTAACATGCGGGAGACTGCGGTAGGGGGTCATTTTTTTAATTGTGAACTGATGTGCTTTTACTCAATTCGGGAACCTCACAAGCCAAATTTGTAGTATTTTGCACGAATTGCAAGAGATGTTTGAATGTCGACGGTTGAAGTGGAAGCTCGTATTGAGCTTGCTAGAGACTGATGTGCCAAGCCTTCGATAGCTTAGTTGGTAGAGCAGAGGACTGTAGTGGTAAAACAGGCATCCTTAGGTCGCTGGTTCAAATCCAGATTGAAGGTCTTTTGCCAAATGCAAATTTTATTGAATACTTGGAAAGTAAAATACTTGGAAAATAAAATAACAGACAATTTATAATTATATTATATTTCATCACTGAAAATAGATGCCTTTTGCTTTGAGGCTGTGGCCACGTTATGTTTCTGTCCAACACCAATCTTCATTGGTTTCCTGTGAGGTGTTTTGGATCCCCATCTCTTGCTATGAACTGGCAAAACAGCAGAATCCCCTTGACAATCTTGATTTCTCAAGGGAAAAGAGAGAACACTATACACCATCCAAGATATTAAAATATTGTCAAGGCCCAACACGGCTGAATACTCTGAGGAGATGGCCTGTGAGGCGCCGCCTTTCAACTTTTCCCCCTTAGTATGGTGGTCAGTAACATGCGGGAGACTGCGGAGGGGGTCATTTTTTTAATTGGGAACTGATGTGCTTTTACTCAATTCGGGAACCTCACAAGCCAAATTTGTAGTATTTTGCACGATCTGCAAGAGATGTTTACAAGTCGACGGTTGAAGTGGAAACTCGTATTGAGTTTGCTAGAGAATGATTTGCCAAGCCTTCGATAGCTCGTCGCTGGTTCAAATCCGGCTCAAAGGACTTTTGCCAAATGCACATTTTATTGAATACTTGGAAAGTAAAATACTTGGAAAGTAAAATAACAGACAATTTATAATTATATTATATTTCATCACTGAAAATAGATGCCTTTTGCTTTGAGGCTGTGGCCACGTTATTTTTCTGTCCGACACCAATCTTCGTTGGTTTCCTGTGAGGTATTTTGGATCCCCATCTCTTGCTATGAACTGACAAAACAGCAGAATCCCCTTGACAATCTTGATTTCTCAAGGGAAATGGGAGAACACTATACACCATCCAAGATATTAAAATATTGTCAAGGACCAACACGGCTGAATACTCTGAGGAGATGGCCTGTGAGGCGCGCCTTTCAACTTTTCCCCCTTAGTATGGTGGTCAGTAACATGCGGGAGACTGCAGAGGGGGTCATTTTTTTAATTGGGAACTGATGTGCTTTTACTCAATTCGGGAACCTCACAAGCCAAATTTGTAGTATTTTGCACGATCTGCAAGAGATGTTTACAAGTCGACGGTTGAAGTGGAAGCTTGTATTGAGTTTGCTAGAGAATGTTTTGCCAAGCCTTCGATAGCTCAGTTGGTAGAGCTGAGGACTGTAGTGGTAAAACAGGCATCCTTAGGTCGCTGGTTCAAATCCGGCTCGAAGGACTTTTGCCAAATGCACATTTTATTGAATACTTGGAAAGTAAAATACTTGGAAAGTAAAATAACAGACAATTTATAATTATATTATATTTCATCACTGAAAATAGATGCCTTTTGCTTTGAGGCTGTGGCCACGTTATTTTTCTGTCCGACACCAATCTTCGTTGGTTTCCTGTGAGGTATTTTGGATCCCCATCTCTTGCTATGAACTGACAAAACAGCAGAATCCCCTTGACAATCTTGATTTCTCAAGGGAAATGGGAGAACACTATACACCATCCAAGATATTAAAATATTGTCAAGGCCGAACACTGATGAATACTCTGAGGAGATGGCCTGTGAGGCGCCGCCTTTCAACTTTTCCTCCTTAGTATGGTGGTCAGTAACATGCGGGAGACTGCGGAGGGGGTCATTTTTTTAATTGTGAACTGATGTGCTTTTACTCAATTCGGGAACCTCACAAGCCAAATTTGTAGTATTTTGCACGAATTGCAAGAGATGTTTGAATGTCGACGGTTGAAGTGGAAGCTCGTATTGAGCTTTCTAGAGACTGATGTGCCAAGCCTTCGATAGCTCAGTTGGTAGAGCAGAGGACTGTAGTGGTAAAACAGGCATCCTTAGGTCGCTGGTTCAAATCCAGATTGAAGGACTTTTGCCAAATGCAAATTTTATTGAATACTTGGAAAGTAAAATACTTGGAAAATAAAATAACAGACAATTTATAATTATATTATATTTCATCACTGAAAATAGATGCCTTTTGCTTTGAGGCTGTGGCCACGTTATGTTTCTGTCCAACACCAATCTTCATTGGTTTCCTGTGAGGTGTTTTGGATCCCCATCTCTTGCTATGAACTGGCAAAACAGCAGAATCCCCTTGACAATCTTGATTTCTCAAGGGAAAAGAGAGAACACTATACACCATCCAAGATATTAAAATATTGTCAAGGCCCAACACGGCTGAATACTCTGAGGAGATGGCCTGTGAGGCGCCGCCTTTCAACTTTTCCCCCTTAGTATGGTGGTCAGTAACATGCGGGAGACTGCGGAGGGGGTCATTTTTTTAATTTGGAACTGATGTGCTTTTACTCAATTCGGGAACCTCACAAGCCAAATTTGTAGTATTTTACACGATCTGCAAGAGATGTTTACAAGTCGACGGTTGAAGTGGAAACTCGTATTGAGTTTGCTAGAGAATGATTTGCCAAGCCTTTGATAGCTCAGTTGGTAGAGCGGAGGACTGTAGTGGTAAAACAGGCATCCTTAGGTCGCTGGTTCAAATCCGGCTCGAAGGACTTGTGCCAAATGCACATTTTATTGAATACTTGGAAAGTAAAATACTTGGAAAGTAAAATAACAGACAATTTATAATTATATTATATTTCATCACTGAAAATAGATGCCTTTTGCTTTGAGGCTGTGGCCACGTTATTTTTCTGTCTGACACCAATCTTCGTTGGTTTCCTGTGAGGTATTTTGGATCCCCATCTCTTGCTATGAACTGACAAAACAGCAGAATCCCCTTGACAATCTTGATTTCTCAAGGGAAATGGGAGAACACTATACACCATCCAAGATATTAAAATATTGTCAAGGACCAACACGGCTGAATACTCTGAGGAGATGGCCTGTGAGGCGCGCCTTTCAACTTTTCCCCCTTAGTATGGTGGTCAGTAACATGCGGGAGACTGCGGAGGGGGTCATTTTTTTAATTGTGAACTGATGTGCTTTTACTCAATTCGGGAACCTCACAAGCCAAATTTGTAGTATTTTGCACGAATTGCAAGAGATGTTTACAAGTCGACGGTTGAAGTGGAAGCTTGTATTGAGTTTGCTAGAGAATGATTTGCCAAGCCTTTGATAGCTCGTCGCTGGTTCAAATCCGGCTCAAAGGACTTTTGCCAAATGCACATTTTATTGAATACTTGGAAAGTAAAATACTTGGAAAGTAAAATAACAGACAATTTATAATTATATTATATTTCATCACTGAAAATAGATGCCTTTTGCTTTGAGGCTGTGGCCACGTTATTTTTCTGTCCAACACGAATCTTCATTGGTTTCCTGTCAGGTGTTTTGGATCCCCATCTCTTGCTATGACCTGGCAAAACAGCAGAATCCCCTTGACAATCTTGATTTCTCAAGGGAAATGAGAGAACACTATACACCATCCAAGATATTAAAATATTGTCAAGGCCCAACACGGCTGAATACTCTGAGGAGATGGCCTGTGAGGCGCCGCCTTTCAACTTCTGCCCCTTAGTATGGTGGTCATTAACATGCGGGAGACTGCGGAGGGGGTCATTTTTTTAATTGGGAACTGATGTGCTTTTACTCAATTCGGGAACCTCACAAGCCAAATTTGTAGTATTTTGCACGAATTGCAAGAGATGTTTGAATGTCGACGGTTGAAGTGGAAGCTCGTATTGAGCTTGCTAGAGACTGATTTGCCAAGCCTTCGATAGCTCAGTTGGTAGAGCGGAGGACTGTAGTGGTAAAACAGGCATCCTTAGGTCGCTGGTTCAAATCCGGCTCAAAGGACTTTTGCCAAATGCATATTTTATTGAATACTTGGAAAGTAAAATACTTGGAAAGTAAAATAACAGACAATTTATAATTATATTATATTTCATCACTGAAAATAGATGCCTTTTGCTTTGAGGCTGTGGCCACGTTATTTTTCTGTCCGACACCAATCTTCGTTGGTTTCCTGTGAGGTATTTTGGATCCCCATCTCTTGCTATGAACTGACAAAACAGCAGAATCCCCTTGACAATCTTGATTTCTCAAGGGAAATGGGAGAACACTATACACCATCCAAGATATTAAAATATTGTCAAGGCCGAACACTGATGAATACTCTGAGGAGATGGCCTGTGAGGCGCCGCCTTTCAACTTTTCCTCCTTAGTATGGTGGTCAGTAACATGCGGGAGACTGCGGAGGGGGTCATTTTTTTAATTGTGAACTGATGTGCTTTTACTCAATTCGGGAACCTCACAAGCCAAATTTGTAGTATTTTGCACGAATTGCAAGAGATGTTTGAATGTCGACGGTTGAAGTGGAAGCTCGTATTGAGCTTGCTAGAGACTGATTTGCCAAGCCTTCGATAGCTCAGTTGGTAGAGCGGAGGACTGTAGTGGTAAAACAGGCATCCTTAGGTCGCTGGTTCAAACCCGGCTCGAAGGACTTTTGCCAAATGCACATTTTATTGAATGCTTGGAAAGTAAAATACTTGGAAAGTAAAATAACAGACAATTTATAATTATATTATATTTCATCACTGAAAATAGATGCCTTTTGCTTTGAGGCTGTGACCACGTTATTTTTCTGTCCAACACGAATCTTCATTGGTTTCCTGTGAGGTGTTTTGGATCCCCATCTCTTGCTATGAACTGGCAAAACAGCAGAATCCCCTTGACAATCTTGATTTCTCAAGGGAAATGGGAGAACACTATACACCATCCAAGATATTAAAATATTGTCAAGGACCAACACGGCTGAATACTCTGAGGAGATGGCCTGTGAGGCGCGCCTTTCAACTTTTCCCCCTTAGTATGGTGGTCAGTAACATGCGGGAGACTGCGGAGGGGGTCATTTTTTTAATTGGGAACTGATGTGCTTTTACTCAATTCGGGAACCTCACAAGCCAAATTTGTAGTATTTTGCACGAATTGCAAGAGATGTTTGAATGTCGACGGTTGAAGTGGAAGCTCGTATTGAGCTTTCTAGAGACTGATGTGCCAAGCCTTCGATAGCTCAGTTGGTAGAGCAGAGGACTGTAGTGGTAAAACAGGCATCCTTAGGTCGCTGGTTCAAATCCAGATTGAAGGACTTTTGCCAAATGCAAATTTTATTGAATACTTGGAAAGTAAAATACTTGGAAAATAAAATAACAGACAATTTATAATTATATTATATTTCATCACTGAAAATAGATGCCTTTTGCTTTGAGGCTGTGGCCACGTTATGTTTCTGTCCAACACCAATCTTCATTGGTTTCCTGTGAGGTGTTTTGGATCCCCATCTCTTGCTATGAACTGGCAAAACAGCAGAATCCCCTTGACAATCTTGATTTCTCAAGGGAAAAGAGAGAACACTATACACCATCCAAGATATTAAAATATTGTCAAGGCCCAACACGGCTGAATACTCTGAGGAGATGGCCTGTGAGGCGCCGCCTTTCAACTTTTCCCCCTTAGTATGGTGGTCAGTAACATGCGGGAGACTGCGGAGGGGGTCATTTTTTTAATTTGGAACTGATGTGCTTTTACTCAATTCGGGAACCTCACAAGCCAAATTTGTAGTATTTTACACGATCTGCAAGAGATGTTTACAAGTCGACGGTTGAAGTGGAAACTCGTATTGAGTTTGCTAGAGAATGATTTGCCAAGCCTTTGATAGCTCAGTTGGTAGAGCGGAGGACTGTAGTGGTAAAACAGGCATCCTTAGGTCGCTGGTTCAAATCCGGCTCCAAGGACTTGTGCCAAATGCACATTTTATTGAATACTTGGAAAGTAAAATACTTGGAAAGTAAAATAACAGACAATTTATAATTATATTATATTTCATCACTGAAAATAGATGCCTTTTGCTTTGAGGCTGTGGCCACGTTATTTTTCTGTCTGACACCAATCTTCGTTGGTTTCCTGTGAGGTATTTTGGATCCCCATCTCTTGCTATGAACTGACAAAACAGCAGAATCCCCTTGACAATCTTGATTTCTCAAGGGAAATGGGAGAACACTATACACCATCCAAGATATTAAAATATTGTCAAGGACCAACACGGCTGAATACTCTGAGGAGATGGCCTGTGAGGCGCGCCTTTCAACTTTTCCCCCTTAGTATGGTGGTCAGTAACATGCGGGAGACTGCGGAGGGGGTCATTTTTTTAATTGTGAACTGATGTGCTTTTACTCAATTCGGGAACCTCACAAGCCAAATTTGTAGTATTTTGCACGAATTGCAAGAGATGTTTACAAGTCGACGGTTGAAGTGGAAGCTTGTATTGAGTTTGCTAGAGAATGATTTGCCAAGCCTTTGATAGCTCGTCGCTGGTTCAAATCCGGCTCAAAGGACTTTTGCCAAATGCACATTTTATTGAATACTTGGAAAGTAAAATACTTGGAAAGTAAAATAACAGACAATTTATAATTATATTATATTTCATCACTGAAAATAGATGCCTTTTGCTTTGAGGCTGTGGCCACGTTATTTTTCTGTCCAACACGAATCTTCATTGGTTTCCTGTCAGGTGTTTTGGATCCCCATCTCTTGCTATGACCTGGCAAAACAGCAGAATCCCCTTGACAATCTTGATTTCTCAAGGGAAATGAGAGAACACTATACACCATCCAAGATATTAAAATATTGTCAAGGCCCAACACGGCTGAATACTCTGAGGAGATGGCCTGTGAGGCGCCGCCTTTCAACTTCTGCCCCTTAGTATGGTGGTCATTAACATGCGGGAGACTGCGGAGGGGGTCATTTTTTTAATTGGGAACTGATGTGCTTTTACTCAATTCGGGAACCTCACAAGCCAAATTTGTAGTATTTTGCACGAATTGCAAGAGATGTTTGAATGTCGACGGTTGAAGTGGAAGCTCGTATTGAGCTTGCTAGAGACTGATTTGCCAAGCCTTCGATAGCTCTGTTGGTAGAGCGGAGGACTGTAGTGGTAAAACAGGCATCCTTAGGTCGCTGGTTCAAATCCGGCTCAAAGGACTTTTGCCAAATGCATATTTTATTGAATACTTGGAAAGTAAAATACTTGGAAAGTAAAATAACAGACAATTTATAATTATATTATATTTCATCACTGAAAATAGATGCCTTTTGCTTTGAGGCTGTGGCCACGTTATTTTTCTGTCCGACACCAATCTTCGTTGGTTTCCTGTGAGGTATTTTGGATCCCCATCTCTTGCTATGAACTGACAAAACAGCAGAATCCCCTTGACAATCTTGATTTCTCAAGGGAAATGGGAGAACACTATACACCATCCAAGATATTAAAATATTGTCAAGGCCGAACACTGATGAATACTCTGAGGAGATGGCCTGTGAGGCGCCGCCTTTCAACTTTTCCTCCTTAGTATGGTGGTCAGTAACATGCGGGAGACTGCGGAGGGGGTCATTTTTTTAATTGTGAACTGATGTGCTTTTACTCAATTCGGGAACCTCACAAGCCAAATTTGTAGTATTTTGCACGAATTGCAAGAGATGTTTGAATGTCGACGGTTGAAGTGGAAGCTCGTATTGAGCTTGCTAGAGACTGATTTGCCAAGCCTTCGATAGCTCAGTTGGTAGAGCGGAGGACTGTAGTGGTAAAACAGGCATCCTTAGGTCGCTGGTTCAAACCCGGCTCGAAGGACTTTTGCCAAATGCACATTTTATTGAATGCTTGGAAAGTAAAATACTTGGAAAGTAAAATAACAGACAATTTATAATTATATTATATTTCATCACTGAAAATAGATGCCTTTTGCTTTGAGGCTGTGACCACGTTATTTTTCTGTCCAACACGAATCTTCATTGGTTTCCTGTGAGGTGTTTTGGATCCCCATCTCTTGCTATGAACTGGCAAAACAGCAGAATCCCCTTGACAATCTTGATTTCTCAAGGGAAATGGGAGAACACTATACACCATCCAAGATATTAAAATATTGTCAAGGACCAACACGGCTGAATACTCTGAGGAGATGGCCTGTGAGGCGCGCCTTTCAACTTTTCCCCCTTAGTATGGTGGTCAGTAACATGCGGGAGACTGCGGAGGGGGTCATTTTTTTAATTGGGAACTGATGTGCTTTTACTCAATTCGGGAACCTCACAAGCCAAATTTGTAGTATTTTGCACGAATTGCAAGATATGTTTACAAGTCGACGGTTGAAGTGGAAGCTCGTATTGAGTTTGCTAGAGAATGATTTGCCAAGCCTTCGATAGCTCGTCGCTGGTTCAAATCCGGCTCAAAGGACTTTTGCCAAATGCACATTTTATTGAATTCTTGGAAAGTAAAATACTTGGAAAGTAAAATAACAGACAATTTATAATTATATTATATTTCATCACTGAAAATAGATGCCTTTTGCTTTGAGGCTGTGGCCACGTTATTTTTCTCTCCAACACGAATCTTCATTGGTTTCCTGTCAGGTGTTTTGGATCCCCATCTCTTGCTATGACCTGGCAAAACAGCAGAATCCCCTTGACAATCTTGATTTCTCAAGGGAAATGAGAGAACACTATACACCATCCAAGATATTAAAATATTGTCAAGGCCCAACACGGCTGAATACTCTGAGGAGATGGCCTGTGAGGCGCCGCCTTTCAACTTCTCCCCCTTAGTATGGTGGTCATTAACATGCGGGAGACTGCGGAGGGGGTCATTTTTTTAATTGGGAACTGATGTGCTTTTACTCAATTCGGGAACCTAACAAGCCAAATTTGTAGTATTTTGCACGATCTGCAAGAGATGTTTACAAGTCGACGGTTGAAGTGGAAGCTCGTATTGAGTTTGCTAGAGAATGATTTGCCAAGCCTTCGATAGCTCAGTTGGTAGAGCGGAGGACTGTAGTGGTAAAACAGGCATCCTTAGGTCGCTGGTTCCAATCCGGCTCGAAGGACTTTTGCCAAATGCACATTTTATTGAATACTTGGAAAGTAAAATACTTGGAAAGTAAAATAACAGACAATTTATAATTATATTATATTTCATCACTGAAAATAGATGCCTTTTGCTTTGAGGCTGTGGCCACGTTATTTTTCTGTCCGACACCAATCTTCGTTGGTTTCCTGTGAGGTATTTTGGATCCCCATCTCTTGCTATGAACTGACAAAACAGCAGAATCCCCTTGACAATCTTGATTTCTCAAGGGAAATGGGAGAACACTATACACCATCCAAGATATTAAAATATTGTCAAGGACCAACACGGCTGAATACTCTGAGGAGATGGCCTGTGAGGCGCGCCTTTCAACTTTTCCCCCTTAGTATGGTGGTCAGTAACATGCGGGAGACTGCGGAGGGGGTCATTTTTTTAATTGTGAACTGATGTGCTTTTACTCAATTCGGGAACCTCACAAGCCAAATTTGTAGTATTTTGCACGAATTGCAAGAGATGTTTACAAGTCGACGGTTGAAGTGGAAGCTTGTATTGAGTTTGCTAGAGAATGATTTGCCAAGCCTTTGATAGCTCGTCGCTGGTTCAAATCCGGCTCAAAGGACTTTTGCCAAATGCACATTTTATTGAATACTTGGAAAGTAAAATACTTGGAAAGTAAAATAACAGACAATTTATAATTATATTATATTTCATCACTGAAAATAGATGCCTTTTGCTTTGAGGCTGTGGCCACGTTATTTTTCTGTCCAACACGAATCTTCATTGGTTTCCTGTCAGGTGTTTTGGATCCCCATCTCTTGCTATGACCTGGCAAAACAGCAGAATCCCCTTGACAATCTTGATTTCTCAAGGGAAATGAGAGAACACTATACACCATCCAAGATATTAAAATATTGTCAAGGCCCAACACGGCTGAATACTCTGAGGAGATGGCCTGTGAGGCGCCGCCTTTCAACTTCTCCCCCTTAGTATGGTGGTCATTAACATGCGGGAGACTGCGGAGGGGGTCATTTTTTTAATTGGGAACTGATGTGCTTTTACTCAATTCGGGAACCTCACAAGCCAAATTTGTAGTATTTTGCACAATCTGCAAGAGATGTTTACAAGTCGACGGTTGAAGTGGAAGCTCGTATTGAGTTTGCTAGAGAATGATTTGCCAAGCCTTCGATAGCGCAGTTGGTAGAGCGGAGGACTGTAGTGGTAAAACAGGCATCCTTAGGTCGCTGGTTCAAATCCGGCTCAAAGGACTTTTGCCAAATGCATATTTTATTGAATACTTGGAAAGTAAAATACTTGTAAAGTAAAATAACAGACAATTTATAATTATATTATATTTCATCACTGAAAATAGATGCCTTTTGCTTTGAGGCTGTGGCCACGTTATTTTTCTGTCCGACACCAATCTTCGTTGGTTTCCTGTGAGGTATTTTGGATCCCCATCTCTTGCTATGAACTGACAAAACAGCAGAATCCCCTTGACAATCTTGATTTCTCAAGGGAAATGGGAGAACACTATACACCATCCAAGATATTAAAATATTGTCAAGGCCGAACACTGATGAATACTCTGAGGAGATGGCCTGTGAGGCGCTGCCTTTCAACTTTTCCTCCTTAGTATGGTGGTCAGTAACATGCGGGAGACTGCGGAGGCGGTCATTTTTTAAATTGGGAACTGATGTGCTTTTACTCAATTCGGGAACCTCACAAGCCAAATTTGTAGTATTTTGCACGAATTGCAAGAGGTGTTTGCATGTCGACGGTTGAAGTGGAAGCTCGTATTGAGTTTGCTAGAGAACGGTTTGCCAAGCCTTCGATAGCTCAGTTGGTAGAGGGGAGGACTGTAGTGGTAAAACAGGCATCCTTAGTTCGCTGGTTCAAATCCGGCTCGAAGGACTTTTGCCAAATGCAAATATTATTGAATACTTGGAAAGTAAAATACTTGGAAAGTAAAATAACAGACAATTTATAATTATATTATATTTCATCACTGAAAATAGATGCCTTTTGCTTTGAGGCTGTGGCCACGTTATTTTTCTGTCCGACACCAATCTTCGTTGGTTTCCTGTGATGTGTTTTGGATTCCCATCTCTTGCTATGAACTGACAAAACAGCAGAATCCCCTTGACAATCTTGATTTCTCAAGGGAAATGGGAGAACACTATACACCATCCAAGATATTAAAATATTGTAAAGGACCAACACGGCTGAATACTCTGAGGAGATGGCCTGTGAGGCGCGCCTTTCAACTTTTCCATCTTAGTATGGTGGTCAGTAACATGCGGGAGACTGCGGAGGGGGTCATTTTTTTAATTGTGAACTGATGTGCTTTTACTCAATTCGGGAACCTCACAAGCCAAATTTGTAGTATTTTGCACGAATTGCAAGAGATGTTTACAAGTCGACGGTTGAAGTGGAAGCTTGTATTGAGTTTGCTAGAGAATGATTTGCCAAGCCTTCGATAGCTCGTCGCTGGTTCAAATCCGGCTCAAAGGACTTTTGCCAAATGCACATTTTATTGAATACTTGGAAAGTAAAATACTTGGAAAGTAAAATAACAGACAATTTATAATTATATTATATTTCATCACTGAAAATAGATGCCTTTTGCTTTGAGGCTGTGGCCACGTTATTTTTCTGTCCAACACGAATCTTCATTGGTTTCCTGTCAGGTGTTTTGGATCCCCATCTCTTGCTATGAACTGGCAAAACAGCAGAATCCCCTTGACAATCTTGATTTCTCAAGGGAAATGAGAGAACACTATACACCATCCAAGATATTAAAATATTGTCAAGGCCCAACACGGCTGAATACTCTGAGGAGATGGCCTGTGAGGCGCCGCCTTTCAACTTCTCCCCCTTAGTATGGTGGTCATTAACATGCGGGAGGCTGCAGAGGGGGTCATTTTTTTAATTGGGAACTGATGTGCTTTTACTCAATTCGGGAACCTCACAAGCCAAATTTGTAGTATTTTGTACGAATTGCAAGAGATGTTTACAAGTCGACGGTTGAAGTGGAAGCTCGAATTGAGCTTGCTAGAGAACGATTTGCCAAGCCTTCGATAGCTCAGTTGGTAGAGCGGAGGACTGTAGTGGTAAAACAGGCATCCTTAGGTCGCTGGTTCAAATCCGGCTCGAAGGACTTTTGCCAAATGCAAATTTTATTGAATACTTGGAAAGTAAAATACTTGGAAAATAAAATAACAGACAATTTATAATTATATTATATTTCATCACTGAAAATAGATGCCTTTTGCTTTGAGGCTGTGGCCACGTTATGTTTCTGTCCAACACCAATCTTCATTGGTTTCCTGTGAGGTGTTTTGGACCCCCATCTCTTGCTATGAACTGACAAAACAGCAGAATCCCCTTGACAATCTTGATTTCTCAAGGGAAATGGGAGAACACTATACACCATCCAAGATATTAAAATATTGTCAAGGACCAACACGGCTGAATACTCTGAGGAGATGGCCTGTGAGGCGCGCCTTTCAACTTTTCCCCCTTAGTATGGTGGTCAGTAACATGCAGGAGACTGCGGAGGGGGTCATTTTTTTAATTGTGAACTGATGTGCTTTTACTCAATTCGGGAACCTCACAAGCCAAATTTGTAGTATTTTGCACGAATTGCAAGAGATGTTTACAAGTCGACGGTTGAAGTGGAAGCTCGTATTGAGTTTGCTAGAGAATGATTTGCCAAGCCTTCGATAGCTCGTCGCTGGTTCAAATCCGGCTCAAAGGACTTTTGCCAAATGCACATTTTATTGAATTCTTGGAAAGTAAAATACTTGGAAAGTAAAATAACAGACAATGTATAATTATATTATATTTCATTACTGAAAATAGATGCCTTTTGCTTTGAGGCTGTGGCCACGTTATTTTTCTGTCCGACACCAATCTTCGTTGGTTTCCTGTGATGTGTTTTGGATCCCCATCTCTTGCTATGAACTGACAAAACAGCAGAATCCCCTTGACAATCTTGATTTCTCAAGGGAAATGGGAGAACACTATACACCATCCAAGATATTAAAATATTGTCAAGGCCGAACACTAATGAATACTCTGAGGAGATGGCCTGTGAGGCGCCGCCTTTCAACTTTTCCTCCTTAGTATGGTGGTCAGTAACATGCGGGAGACTGCGGAGGCGGTCATTTTTTTAATTGGGAACTGATGTGCTTTTACTCAATTCGGGAACCTCACAAGCCAAATTTGTAGTATTTTGCACGATCTGCAAGAGATGTTTACAAGTCGACGGTTGAAGTGGAAGCTCGTATTGAGTTTGCTAGAGAATGATTTGCCAAGCCTTCGATAGCTCAGTTGGTAGAGCGGAGGACTGTAGTGGTAAAACAGGCATCCTTAGGTCGCTGGTTCAAATCCGGCTCGAAGGACTTTTGCCAAATGCACATTTTATTGAATACTTGGAAAGTAAAATACTTGGAAAGTAAAATAACAGACAATTTATAATTATATTATATTTCATCACTGAAAATAGATGCCTTTTGCTTTGAGGCTGTGGCCACGTTATTTTTCTGTCCGACACCAATCTTCGTTGGTTTCCTGTGAGGTATTTTGGATCCCCATCTCTTGCTATGAACTGACAAAACAGCAGAATCCCCTTGACAAGCTTGATTTCTCAAGGGAAATGGGAGAACACTATACACCATCCAAGATATTAAAATATTGTCAAGGCCGAACACTGATGAATACTCTGAGGACATGGCCTGTGAGGCGCCGCCTTTCAACTTTTCCTCCTTAGTATGGTGGTCAGTTACATGCGGGAGACTGCGGAGGGGGTCATTTTTTTAATTGTGAACTGATGTGCTTTTACTCAATTCGGGAACCTCACAAGCCAAATTTGTAGTATTTTGCACGAATTGCAAGAGATGTTTGAATGTCGACGGTTGAAGTGGAAGCTCGTATTGAGCTTGCTAGAGACTGATTTGCCAAGCCTTCGATAGCTCAGTTGGTAGAGCGGAGGACTGTAGTGGTAAAACAGGCATCCTTAGGTCGCTGGTTCAAACCCGGCTCGAAGGACTTTTGCCAAATGCACATTTTATTGAATGCTTGGAAAGTAAAATACTTGGAAAGTAAAATAACAGACAATTTATAATTATATTATATTTCATCACTGAAAATAGATGCCTTTTGCTTTGAGGCTGTGACCACGTTATTTTTCTGTCCAACACGAATCTTCATTGGTTTCCTGTGAGGTGTTTTGGATCCCCATCTCTTGCTATGAACTGGCAAAACAGCAGAATCCCCTTGACAATCTTGATTTCTCAAGGGAAATGGGAGAACACTATACACCATCCAAGATATTAAAATATTGTCAAGGACCAACACGGCTGAATACTCTGAGGAGATGGCCTGTGAGGCGCGACTTTCAACTTTTCCCCCTTAGTATGGTGGTCAGTAACATGCGGGAGACTGCGGAGGGGGTCATTTTTTTAATTGGGAACTGATGTGCTTTTACTCAATTCGGGAACCTCACAAGCCAAATTTGTAGTATTTTGCACGAATTGCAAGAGATGTTTACAAGTCGACGGTTGAAGTGGAAGCTTGTATTGAGTTTGCTAGAGAATGATTTGCCAAGCCTTCGATAGCTCGTCGCTGGTTCAAATCCGGCTCAAAGGACTTTTGCCAAATGCACATTTTATTGAATACTTGGAAAGTAAAATACTTGGAAAGTAAAATAACAGACAATTTATAATTATATTATATTTCATCACTGAAAATAGATGCCTTTTGCTTTGAGGCTGTGGCCACGTTATTTTTCTGTCCGACACCAATCTTCGTTGGTTTCCTGTGAGGTGTTTTGGATCCCCATCTCTTGCTATGAACTGACAAAACAGCAGAATCCCCTTGACAATCTTGATTTCTCAAGGGAAATGGGAGAACACTATACACCATCCAAGATATTAAAATATTGTCAAGGCCGAACACTGATGAATACTCGGAGGAGATGGCCTGTGAGGCGCCACCTTTCAACTTTTCCTCCTTAGTATGGTGGTCAGTAACATGCGGGAGACTGCGGAGGCGGTCAATTTTTTAATTGGGAACTGATGTGCTTTTACTCAATTCGGGAACCTCACAAGCCAAATTTGTAGTATTTTGCACGAATTGCAAGAGATGTTTGCATGTCGACGGTTGAAGTGGAAGCTCGTATTGAGTTTGCTAGAAAACGGTTTGCCAAGCCTTCGATAGCTCAGTTGGTAGAGGGGAGGACTGTAGTGGTAAAACAGGCATCCTTAGGTTGCTGGTTCAAATCCGGCTCGAAGGACTTTTGCCAAATGCAAATTTTATTGAATACTTGGAAAGTAAAATACTTGGAAAATAACATAACAGACAATTTATAATTAGATTATATTTCATCACTGAAAATAGATGCCTTTTGCATTGAGGCTGTGGCCATATTATTTTTCTGTCCAACATCAATCTTCTTTGGTTTACTGTGAGGTGTTTTGGATCCCCATCTCTTGCTATGAACTGGCAAAACAGCAGAATCCTCTTGACAATCTTGATTTCTCAAGGGAAATGAGAGAACACTATACACCATCCAAGATATTAAAATATTGTCAAGGCCCAACACGGCTGAATACTCTGAGGAGATGGCCTGTGAGGCGCCGCCTTTCAACTTTTCCCCCTTAGTATGGTGGTCAGTAACATGTGGGAGACTGCGGAGGGGGTCATTTTTTTAATTGTGAACTGATGTGCTTTTACTCAATTCGGGAACCTCACAAGCCAAATTTGTAGTATTTTGCACGAATTGCAAGAGATGTTTGCATGTCGACGGTTGAAGTGGAAGCTCGTATTGAGTTTGCTAGAAAACGGTTTGCCAAGCCTTCGATAGCTCAGTTGGTAGAGGGGAGGACTGTAGTGGTAAAACAGGCATCCTTAGGTTGCTGGTTCAAATACGGCTCGAAGGACTTTTGCCAAATGCAAATTTTATTGAATACTTGGAAAGTAAAATACTTGGAAAATAACATAACAGACAATTTATAATTAGATTATATTTCATCACTGAAAATAGATGCCTTTTGCTTTGAGGCTGTGGCCATATTATTTTTCTGTCCAACATCAATCTTCTTTGGTTTACTGTGAGGTGTTTTGGATCCCCATCTCTTGCTATGAACTGGCAAAACAGCAGAATCCTCTTGACAATCTTGATTTCTCAAGGGAAATGAGAGAACACTATACACCATCCAAGATATTAAAATATTGTCAAGGCCCAACACGGCTGAATACTCTGAGGAGATGGCCTGTGAGGCGCCGCCTTTCAACTTATCCCCCTTAGTATGGTGGTCAGTAACATGTGGGAGACTGCGGAGGGGGTCATTTTTTTAATTGTGAACTGATGTGCTTTTACTCAATTCGGGAACCTCACAAGCCAAATTTGTAGTATTTTGCACGAATTGCAAGAGATGTTTACAAGTCGAAGGTTGAAGTGGAAGCTTGTATTGAGTTTGCTAGAGAATGATTTGCCAAGCCTTCGATAGCTCGTCGCTGGTTCAAATCCGGCTCAAAGGACTTTTGCCAAATGCACATTTTATTGAATACTTGGAAAGTAAAATACTTGGAAAGTAAAATAACAGACAATTCATAATTATATTATATTTCATCACTGAAAATAGATGCCTTTTGCTTTGAGGCTGTGGCCACGTTATTTTTCTGTCCAACACGAATCTTCATTGGTTTCCTGTTAGGTGTTTTGGATCCCCATCTCTTGCTATGAACTGGCAAAACAGCAGAATCCCCTTGACAATCTTGATTTCTCAAGGGAAATGGGAGAACACTATACACCATCCAAGATATTAAAATATTGTCAAGGCCCAACACGGCTGAATACTCTGAGGAGATGGCCTGTGAGGCGCCGCCTTTCAACTTTTCCCCCTTAGTATGGTGGTCATTAACATGCGGGAGACTGCGGAGGGGGTCATTTTTTTAATTGGGAACTGATGTGCTTTTACTCAATTCGGGAACCTCACAAGCCAAATTTGTAGTATTTTGCACGAATTGCAAGAGATGTTTACAAGTCGACGGTTGAAGTGGAAGCTCGTATTGAGTTTGCTAGAGAATGATTTGCCAAGCCTTCGATAGCTCAGTTGGTAGAGCAGAGGACTGTAGTGGTAAAACAGGCATCCTTAGGTCGCTGGTTCAAATCCGGCTCCAAGGACTTTTGCCAAATGCAAATTTTATTGAATACTTGGAAAGTAAAATACTTGGAAAATAAAATAACAGACAATTTATAATTATATTATATTTCATCACTGAAAATAGATGCCTTTTGCTTTGAGGCTGTGGCCACGTTATGTTTCTGTCCAACACCAATCTTCATTGGTTTCCTGTGAGGTGTTTCGGATCCCCATCTCTTGCTATGAACTGGCAAAACAGCAGAATCCCCTTGACAATCTTGATTTCTCAAGGGAAATGGGAGAACACTATACACCATCCAAGATATTAAAATATTGTCAAGGCCCAACACGGCTGAATACTCTGAGGAGATGGCCTGTGAGGCGCCGCCTTTCAACTTTTCCCCCTTAGTATGGTGGTCATTAACATGCGGGAGACTGCGAAGGGGGTGATTTTTTTAATTGGGAACTGATGTGCTTTTACTCAATTCGGGAACATCATAAGCCAAATTTGTAGTATTTTGCACGAATTGCAAGAGATGTTTACAAGTCGACGGTTGAAGTGGAAGCTCGTATTGAGTTTGCTAGAGAGCGGTTTGCCAAGCCTTCGATAGCTCAGTTGGTAGAGCGGAGGACTGTAGTGGTAAAACAGGCATCCTTAGGTCGCTGGTTCAAATCCGGCTCGAAGGACTTTTGCCAAATGCACATTTTATTGAATACTTGGAAAGTAAAATACTTGGAAAGTGAAATAACAGACAATTTATAATTATATTATATTTCATCACTGAAAATAGATGCCTTTTGCTTTGAGGCTGTGACCACGTTATTTTTCTGTCCAACACGAATCTTCATTGGTTTCCTGTGAGGTGTTTTGGATCCCCATCTCTTGCTATGAACTGGCAAAACAGCAGAATCCCCTTGACAATCTTGATTTCTCAAGGGAAATGAGAGAACACTATACACCATCCAAGATATTAAAATATTGTCAAGGCCCAACACGGCTGAATACTCTGAGGAGATGGCCTGTGAGGCGCCGCCTTTCAACTTTTCCCCCTTAGTATGGTGGTCAGTAACATGCGGGAGACTGCGGTAGGGGGTCATTTTTTTAATTGTGAACTGATGTGCTTTTACTCAATTCGGGAACCTCACAAGCCAAATTTGTAGTATTTTGCACGAATTGCAAGAGATGTTTGAATGTCGACGGTTGAAGTGGAAGCTCGTATTGAGCTTGCTAGAGACTGATGTGCCAAGCCTTCGATAGCTCAGTTGGTAGAGCAGAGGACTGTAGTGGTAAAACAGGCATCCTTAGGTCGCTGGTTCAAATCCAGATTGAAGGTCTTTTGCCAAATGCAAATTTTATTGAATACTTGGAAAGTAAAATACTTGGAAAATAAAATAACAGACAATTTATAATTATATTATATTTCATCACTGAAAATAGATGCCTTTTGCTTTGAGGCTGTGGCCACGTTATGTTTCTGTCCAACACCAATCTTCATTGGTTTCCTGTGAGGTGTTTTGGATCCCCATCTCTTGCTATGAACTGGCAAAACAGCAGAATCCCCTTGACAATCTTGATTTCTCAAGGGAAAAGAGAGAACACTATACACCATCCAAGATATTAAAATATTGTCAAGGCCCAACACGGCTGAATACTCTGAGGAGATGGCCTGTGAGGCGCCGCCTTTCAACTTTTCCCCCTTAGTATGGTGGTCAGTAACATGCGGGAGACTGCGGAGGGGGTCATTTTTTTAATTGGGAACTGATGTGCTTTTACTCAATTCGGGAACCTCACAAGCCAAATTTGTAGTATTTTGCACGATCTGCAAGAGATGTTTACAAGTCGACGGTTGAAGTGGAAACTCGTATTGAGTTTGCTAGAGAATGATTTGCCAAGCCTTCGATAGCTCGTCGCTGGTTCAAATCCGGCTCAAAGGACTTTTGCCAAATGCACATTTTATTGAATACTTGGAAAGTAAAATACTTGGAAAGTAAAATAACAGACAATTTATAATTATATTATATTTCATCACTGAAAATAGATGCCTTTTGCTTTGAGGCTGTGGCCACGTTATTTTTCTGTCCGACACCAATCTTCGTTGGTTTCCTGTGAGGTATTTTGGATCCCCATCTCTTGCTATGAACTGACAAAACAGCAGAATCCCCTTGACAAGCTTGATTTCTCAAGGGAAATGGGAGAACACTATACACCATCCAAGATATTAAAATATTGTCAAGGCCGAACACTGATGAATACTCTGAGGACATGGCCTGTGAGGCGCCGCCTTTCAACTTTTCCTCCTTAGTATGGTGGTCAGTTACATGCGGGAGACTGCGGAGGGGGTCATTTTTTTAATTGTGAACTGATGTGCTTTTACTCAATTCGGGAACCTCACAAGCCAAATTTGTAGTATTTTGCACGAATTGCAAGAGATGTTTGAATGTCGACGGTTGAAGTGGAAGCTCGTATTGAGCTTGCTAGAGACTGATTTGCCAAGCCTTCGATAGCTCAGTTGGTAGAGCGGAGGACTGTAGTGGTAAAACAGGCATCCTTAGGTCGCTGGTTCAAACCCGGCTCGAAGGACTTTTGCCAAATGCACATTTTATTGAATGCTTGGAAAGTAAAATACTTGGAAAGTAAAATAACAGACAATTTATAATTATATTATATTTCATCACTGAAAATAGATGCCTTTTGCTTTGAGGCTGTGACCACGTTATTTTTCTGTCCAACACGAATCTTCATTGGTTTCCTGTGAGGTGTTTTGGATCCCCATCTCTTGCTATGAACTGGCAAAACAGCAGAATCCCCTTGACAATCTTGATTTCTCAAGGGAAATGGGAGAACACTATACACCATCCAAGATATTAAAATATTGTCAAGGACCAACACGGCTGAATACTCTGAGGAGATGGCCTGTGAGGCGCGACTTTCAACTTTTCCCCCTTAGTATGGTGGTCAGTAACATGCGGGAGACTGCGGAGGGGGTCATTTTTTTAATTGGGAACTGATGTGCTTTTACTCAATTCGGGAACCTCACAAGCCAAATTTGTAGTATTTTGCACGAATTGCAAGAGATGTTTACAAGTCGACGGTTGAAGTGGAAGCTTGTATTGAGTTTGCTAGAGAATGATTTGCCAAGCCTTCGATAGCTCGTCGCTGGTTCAAATCCGGCTCAAAGGACTTTTGCCAAATGCACATTTTATTGAATACTTGGAAAGTAAAATACTTGGAAAGTAAAATAACAGACAATTTATAATTATATTATATTTCATCACTGAAAATAGATGCCTTTTGCTTTGAGGCTGTGGCCACGTTATTTTTCTGTCCGACACCAATCTTCGTTGGTTTCCTGTGAGGTGTTTTGGATCCCCATCTCTTGCTATGAACTGACAAAACAGCAGAATCCCCTTGACAATCTTGATTTCTCAAGGGAAATGGGAGAACACTATACACCATCCAAGATATTAAAATATTGTCAAGGCCGAACACTGATGAATACTCGGAGGAGATGGCCTGTGAGGCGCCACCTTTCAACTTTTCCTCCTTAGTATGGTGGTCAGTAACATGCGGGAGACTGCGGAGGCGGTCAATTTTTTAATTGGGAACTGATGTGCTTTTACTCAATTCGGGAACCTCACAAGCCAAATTTGTAGTATTTTGCACGAATTGCAAGAGATGTTTGCATGTCGACGGTTGAAGTGGAAGCTCGTATTGAGTTTGCTAGAAAACGGTTTGCCAAGCCTTCGATAGCTCAGTTGGTAGAGGGGAGGACTGTAGTGGTAAAACAGGCATCCTTAGGTTGCTGGTTCAAATCCGGCTCGAAGGACTTTTGCCAAATGCAAATTTTATTGAATACTTGGAAAGTAAAATACTTGGAAAATAACATAACAGACAATTTATAATTAGATTATATTTCATCACTGAAAATAGATGCCTTTTGCATTGAGGCTGTGGCCATATTATTTTTCTGTCCAACATCAATCTTCTTTGGTTTACTGTGAGGTGTTTTGGATCCCCATCTCTTGCTATGAACTGGCAAAACAGCAGAATCCTCTTGACAATCTTGATTTCTCAAGGGAAATGAGAGAACACTATACACCATCCAAGATATTAAAATATTGTCAAGGCCCAACACGGCTGAATACTCTGAGGAGATGGCCTGTGAGGCGCCGCCTTTCAACTTTTCCCCCTTAGTATGGTGGTCAGTAACATGTGGGAGACTGCGGAGGGGGTCATTTTTTTAATTGTGAACTGATGTGCTTTTACTCAATTCGGGAACCTCACAAGCCAAATTTGTAGTATTTTGCACGAATTGCAAGAGATGTTTGCATGTCGACGGTTGAAGTGGAAGCTCGTATTGAGTTTGCTAGAAAACGGTTTGCCAAGCCTTCGATAGCTCAGTTGGTAGAGGGGAGGACTGTAGTGGTAAAACAGGCATCCTTAGGTTGCTGGTTCAAATACGGCTCGAAGGACTTTTGCCAAATGCAAATTTTATTGAATACTTGGAAAGTAAAATACTTGGAAAATAACATAACAGACAATTTATAATTAGATTATATTTCATCACTGAAAATAGATGCCTTTTGCTTTGAGGCTGTGGCCATATTATTTTTCTGTCCAACATCAATCTTCTTTGGTTTACTGTGAGGTGTTTTGGATCCCCATCTCTTGCTATGAACTGGCAAAACAGCAGAATCCTCTTGACAATCTTGATTTCTCAAGGGAAATGAGAGAACACTATACACCATCCAAGATATTAAAATATTGTCAAGGCCCAACACGGCTGAATACTCTGAGGAGATGGCCTGTGAGGCGCCGCCTTTCAACTTATCCCCCTTAGTATGGTGGTCAGTAACATGTGGGAGACTGCGGAGGGGGTCATTTTTTTAATTGTGAACTGATGTGCTTTTACTCAATTCGGGAACCTCACAAGCCAAATTTGTAGTATTTTGCACGAATTGCAAGAGATGTTTACAAGTCGAAGGTTGAAGTGGAAGCTTGTATTGAGTTTGCTAGAGAATGATTTGCCAAGCCTTCGATAGCTCGTCGCTGGTTCAAATCCGGCTCAAAGGACTTTTGCCAAATGCACATTTTATTGAATACTTGGAAAGTAAAATACTTGGAAAGTAAAATAACAGACAATTCATAATTATATTATATTTCATCACTGAAAATAGATGCCTTTTGCTTTGAGGCTGTGGCCACGTTATTTTTCTGTCCAACACGAATCTTCATTGGTTTCCTGTTAGGTGTTTTGGATCCCCATCTCTTGCTATGAACTGGCAAAACAGCAGAATCCCCTTGACAATCTTGATTTCTCAAGGGAAATGGGAGAACACTATACACCATCCAAGATATTAAAATATTGTCAAGGCCCAACACGGCTGAATACTCTGAGGAGATGGCCTGTGAGGCGCCGCCTTTCAACTTTTCCCCCTTAGTATGGTGGTCATTAACATGCGGGAGACTGCGGAGGGGGTCATTTTTTTAATTGGGAACTGATGTGCTTTTACTCAATTCGGGAACCTCACAAGCCAAATTTGTAGTATTTTGCACGAATTGCAAGAGATGTTTACAAGTCGACGGTTGAAGTGGAAGCTCGTATTGAGTTTGCTAGAGAATGATTTGCCAAGCCTTCGATAGCTCAGTTGGTAGAGCAGAGGACTGTAGTGGTAAAACAGGCATCCTTAGGTCGCTGGTTCAAATCCGGCTCCAAGGACTTTTGCCAAATGCAAATTTTATTGAATACTTGGAAAGTAAAATACTTGGAAAATAAAATAACAGACAATTTATAATTATATTATATTTCATCACTGAAAATAGATGCCTTTTGCTTTGAGGCTGTGGCCACGTTATGTTTCTGTCCAACACCAATCTTCATTGGTTTCCTGTGAGGTGTTTCGGATCCCCATCTCTTGCTATGAACTGGCAAAACAGCAGAATCCCCTTGACAATCTTGATTTCTCAAGGGAAATGGGAGAACACTATACACCATCCAAGATATTAAAATATTGTCAAGGCCCAACACGGCTGAATACTCTGAGGAGATGGCCTGTGAGGCGCCGCCTTTCAACTTTTCCCCCTTAGTATGGTGGTCATTAACATGCGGGAGACTGCGAAGGGGGTGATTTTTTTAATTGGGAACTGATGTGCTTTTACTCAATTCGGGAACATCATAAGCCAAATTTGTAGTATTTTGCACGAATTGCAAGAGATGTTTACAAGTCGACGGTTGAAGTGGAAGCTCGTATTGAGTTTGCTAGAGAGCGGTTTGCCAAGCCTTCGATAGCTCAGTTGGTAGAGCGGAGGACTGTAGTGGTAAAACAGGCATCCTTAGGTCGCTGGTTCAAATCCGGCTCGAAGGACTTTTGCCAAATGCACATTTTATTGAATACTTGGAAAGTAAAATACTTGGAAAGTGAAATAACAGACAATTTATAATTATATTATATTTCATCACTGAAAATAGATGCCTTTTGCTTTGAGGCTGTGACCACGTTATTTTTCTGTCCAACACGAATCTTCATTGGTTTCCTGTGAGGTGTTTTGGATCCCCATCTCTTGCTATGAACTGGCAAAACAGCAGAATCCCCTTGACAATCTTGATTTCTCAAGGGAAATGAGAGAACACTATACACCATCCAAGATATTAAAATATTGTCAAGGCCCAACACGGCTGAATACTCTGAGGAGATGGCCTGTGAGGCGCCGCCTTTCAACTTTTCCCCCTTAGTATGGTGGTCAGTAACATGCGGGAGACTGCGGTAGGGGGTCATTTTTTTAATTGTGAACTGATGTGCTTTTACTCAATTCGGGAACCTCACAAGCCAAATTTGTAGTATTTTGCACGAATTGCAAGAGATGTTTGAATGTCGACGGTTGAAGTGGAAGCTCGTATTGAGCTTGCTAGAGACTGATGTGCCAAGCCTTCGATAGCTCAGTTGGTAGAGCAGAGGACTGTAGTGGTAAAACAGGCATCCTTAGGTCGCTGGTTCAAATCCAGATTGAAGGTCTTTTGCCAAATGCAAATTTTATTGAATACTTGGAAAGTAAAATACTTGGAAAATAAAATAACAGACAATTTATAATTATATTATATTTCATCACTGAAAATAGATGCCTTTTGCTTTGAGGCTGTGGCCACGTTATGTTTCTGTCCAACACCAATCTTCATTGGTTTCCTGTGAGGTGTTTTGGATCCCCATCTCTTGCTATGAACTGGCAAAACAGCAGAATCCCCTTGACAATCTTGATTTCTCAAGGGAAAAGAGAGAACACTATACACCATCCAAGATATTAAAATATTGTCAAGGCCCAACACGGCTGAATACTCTGAGGAGATGGCCTGTGAGGCGCCGCCTTTCAACTTTTCCCCCTTAGTATGGTGGTCAGTAACATGCGGGAGACTGCGGAGGGGGTCATTTTTTTAATTGGGAACTGATGTGCTTTTACTCAATTCGGGAACCTCACAAGCCAAATTTGTAGTATTTTGCACGATCTGCAAGAGATGTTTACAAGTCGACGGTTGAAGTGGAAACTCGTATTGAGTTTGCTAGAGAATGATTTGCCAAGCCTTCGATAGCTCGTCGCTGGTTCAAATCCGGCTCAAAGGACTTTTGCCAAATGCACATTTTATTGAATACTTGGAAAGTAAAATACTTGGAAAGTAAAATAACAGACAATTTATAATTATATTATATTTCATCACTGAAAATAGATGCCTTTTGCTTTGAGGCTGTGGCCACGTTATTTTTCTGTCCGACACCAATCTTCGTTGGTTTCCTGTGAGGTATTTTGGATCCCCATCTCTTGCTATGAACTGACAAAACAGCAGAATCCCCTTGACAATCTTGATTTCTCAAGGGAAATGGGAGAACACTATACACCATCCAAGATATTAAAATATTGTCAAGGACCAACACGGCTGAATACTCTGAGGAGATGGCCTGTGAGGCGCGCCTTTCAACTTTTCCCCCTTAGTATGGTGGTCAGTAACATGCGGGAGACTGCGGAGGGGGTCATTTTTTTAATTGGGAACTGATGTGCTTTTACTCAATTCGGGAACCTCACAAGCCAAATTTGTAGTATTTTGTTACGAATTGCAAGAGGTGTTTGCATGTCGACGGTTGAAGTGGAAGCTCGTATTGAGTTTGCTAGAGGACGGTTTGCCAAGCCTTCGATAACTCAGTTGGTAGAGGGGAGGACTGTAGTGGTAAAACAGGCATCCTTAGGTCGCTGGTTCAAATCCGGCTCGAAGGACTTTTGCCAAATGCAAATATTATTGAATACTTGGAAAGTAAAATACTTGGAAAATAACATAACAGACAATTTATAATTAGATTATATTTCATCACTGAAAATAGATGCCTTTTGCTTTGAGGCTGTGGCCACATTATTTTTCTGTCCGACACCAATCTTCGTTGGTTTCCTGTGAGGTATTTTGGATCCCCATCTCTTGCTATGAACTGACAAAACAGCAGAATCCCCTTGACAATCTTGATTTCTCAAGGGAAATGGGAGAACACTATACACCATCCAAGATATTAAAATATTGTCAAGGACCAACACGGCTGAATACTCTGAGGAGATGGCCTGTGAGGCGCGCCTTTCAACTTTTCCCCCTTAGTATGGTGGTCAGTAACATGCGGGAGACTGCGGAGGGGGTCATTTTTTTAATTGGGAACTGATGTGCTTTTACTCAATTCGGGAACCTCACAAGCCAAATTTGTAGTATTTTGCACGATCTGCAAGAGATGTTTACAAGTCGACGGTTGAAGTGGAAGCTCGTATTGAGTTTGCTAGAGAATGTTTTGCCAAGCCTTCGATAGCTCAGTTGGTAGAGCTGAGGACTGTAGTGGTAAAACAGGCATCCTTAGGTCGCTGGTTCAAATCCGGCTCGAAGGACTTTTGCCAAATGCACATTTTATTGAATACTTGGAAAGTAAAATACTTGGAAAGTAAAATAACAGACAATTTATAATTATATTATATTTCATCACTGAAAATAGATGCCTTTTGCTTTGAGGCTGTGGCCACGTTATTTTTCTGTCCGACACCAATCTTCGTTGGTTTCCTGTGAGGTATTTTGGATCCCCATCTCTTGCTATGAACTGACAAAACAGCAGAATCCCCTTGACAATCTTGATTTCTCAAGGGAAATGGGAGAACACTATACACCATCCAAGATATTAAAATATTGTCAAGGCCGAACACTGATGAATACTCTGAGGAGATGGCCTGTGAGGCGCCGCCTTTCAACTTTTCCTCCTTAGTATGGTGGTCAGTAACATGCGGGAGACTGCGGAGGGGGTCATTTTTTTAATTGTGAACTGATGTGCTTTTACTCAATTCGGGAACCAAACAAGCCAAATTTGTAGTATTTTGCACGAATTGCAAGAGATGTTTACAAGTCGACGGTTGAAGTGGAAGCTCGTATTGAGTTTGCTAGAGAGCGGTTTGCCAAGCCTTCGATAGCTCAGTTGGTAGAGCGGAGGACTGTAGTGGTAAAACAGGCATCCTTAGGTCGCTGGTTCAAATCCGGCTCGAAGGACTTTTGCCAAATGCACATTTTATTGAATACTTGGAAAGTAAAATACTTGGAAAGTGAAATAACAGACAATTTATAATTATATTATATTTCATCACTGAAAATAGATGCCTTTTGCTTTGAGGCTGTGACCACGTTATTTTTCTGTCCAACACGAATCTTCATTGGTTTCCTGTGAGGTGTTTTGGATCCCCATCTCTTGCTATGAACTGGCAAAACAGCAGAATCCCCTTGACAATCTTGATTTCTCAAGGGAAATGAGAGAACACTATACACCATCCAAGATATTAAAATATTGTCAAGGCCCAACACGGCTGAATACTCTGAGGAGATGGCCTGTGAGGCGCCGCCTTTCAACTTTTCCCCCTTAGTATGGTGGTCAGTAACATGCGGGAGACTGCGGTAGGGGGTCATTTTTTTAATTGTGAACTGATGTGCTTTTACTCAATTCGGGAACCTCACAAGCCAAATTTGTAGTATTTTGCACGAATTGCAAGAGATGTTTGAATGTCGACGGTTGAAGTGGAAGCTCGTATTGAGCTTGCTAGAGACTGATGTGCCAAGCCTTCGATAGCTCAGTTGGTAGAGCAGAGGACTGTAGTGGTAAAACAGGCATCCTTAGGTCGCTGGT